>NW_026932411.1:0-512052 GCF_032062105.1 Saccostrea cuccullata | reverse complement strand
ATTGATTCAATATGCAAAAACATATTCTAGGTATGAACAATTTCTAAATTGAGGAAAGGTATTGATGAAACTATCAGCACTTCCGTTAAAAGTCATCATTTCATAAGTTCTTTGGTCGATACACGAACTTCAGCAAACAAAATTTTAAATTAAGTCAAATGCTGACATACGTTTTTCAAACTTATTGTTAGGCAATGATTTACACATTGAATTGTCGACGAATTTTCCCGTTATTTCCCGCTTATGACAATGAGCACACGGCAGGTGTGACCAGCCAGTATGGGACACTCACTCCTCCATGAAACTTGATCCCACCTCTGGTGTTTTGGAGGTCCGTGTTTGCTCTACTCTAAATTTGTATTTTTTAAAAGACTGTTCAGCTTGAATATTGTTCGTTATCTCCATATATTTCATTTGACAGCATAGAAAATTAAAGGTTCTTAATAATTTCTCAATTATTCAAATTTTTATTGTTCATCATTTTAAACCAAAATAGGTTAAAAAACATAACAATTCAGGCATCCATTTTTTGTTTGTGTTATCTGTCCTTAAAAATGATGAAATATATTTGCTTACACAAATTTTCTTTTTTTTTTACGCTAAATATTTTTTAATTAATAAAAATATATATTTTTAGGCTGGAGATCATGCGCTAACGACTTGGCATGTGCCTCGAAATGTGTTCAAGCGTACATGTCTCGCTACATTGGTTATAGCGGTTGCTCTCACTCCTGCGAGAGTTACGCAAGAATTCATAATGGCGGACCAGCTGGCTGTAAACATTCCAACACTCTTGGATACTGGTCCCATGTCCATGCTCAAGGGTGCAGCCATAACAGCTAATCGATCATTGGTGAAATTCTATAATTGAATTACGATGCGCTCATCTTGATTATTTTTTTATGATTTGGTATGTGAATAAAAAGCGGAAATTCCACACTTTCCTGAAATTATTCTGCATTCCCTTTAAATATCACTGAGAGAAAAAAAATAAGTATTGAAAGCAATGAAAACACTCACTCTAGAAATATTTCGACAAATTCTATATTTATATTTAATTTGCTTCATTGAACATGTTGAAATAGTGATTGGATAAATTTTTGCAGTTTCTTTTGCAATATTTTAAGAAAATGAAAATGAGTAAAAAGCTTATTACAATTTTGAGAGCTGATATCATCATCACATCGTTATTTTTTCATTGTTTTCAAAGCTTCGATTTCTCCATTGATTTTCTAATAATTTTCGTATATTAAAAAAATTAAGAATCCTTAACCCCCCTTCCCCACACTCTACTACATGTACTTAAATTCCACTGCCTAAGCCTGAAATGGCACATTTTTTTGTTTATACCTTTACCCCACAATATCATGCACTTTAAATGTACAATTTCAAGTATGCAGGCAGCAAGCTTACAGTAAACATTTTACCATGCAAATAAGGCTTGCTGCAAGTCTGTGGCAAACATTGTATTTTTCCAAATATGGAAACATTGCTGCACACTTGTGATGAACATTGCTACTAACTTGCGGCAAACAATTTAGTTATTGTTTTTGGAACATTCTTGCGTACAAGCAGCAAGTTCGCAGAAAGCCTTTGCATTGACCTTAATCTGTTACTTATAGAGAAAATCCATGCAATGTTGTAAGTACATGTATCGGAAATGTTTCTTAACAATGTTCTCCACACAGTTTTAATTACAGTGTAAAATAATTTGTTTTTAATGTACCAAAAATTAAGAACATTTGCACATGACTTTATATAATTAAAATTTTACAGATTTGATTACATATTGCAATAAAACAAAATCAGAAATATAAATCATTTAGATGCTGTGTATGCCAATGTACACCTATATTCAGAATTATGCTTTCATAATCAATGGGAATGGTGTATATTCCCAACAAATACTGAAACGTCTACAACTTTGATTCGAACATTTCAAAATGGCGAGTTCTATGTTGACCCCAGTACAATCTGCATTTCATTGGCTGATTCTGTTTTTGAAACGTTTCCTGCAAACTTGCTGCGAACACCAGATTGGCCTGTATGTTTCGTGCAACTTTCCCGCAAGCATGCTGAGTTCCTGTGAATTGGCTGCAAGCTTGCAGCGATTACTGCAATGTTTGCCGCAAAATCATTGCTAGCACCAATCATCTGCAAACAACAAAACAATTCTTCCTGCGAACAATTTTGTTTGCTGCAAACATGCTGCAAATCTACAACTAACAAAGCAGTTTGGTAAGGGAACGCATTAAGATTTTAAGGTTTTATCTACTGATTGATTTTTCTAATTTTTATCATAATTCTACTCTAAAATATTTTGTGCTGAACTTATAAAATTATCATTTTCAATTTAATGTGTCCAATGCGTCCAATATAGCTTGACATACTTATGGGATAGGTTTAAGTATTAAAGCTCTCTATTGACTCTTTTGATTTTGATATTGATGAAACTCATCAGGGAAACTGCTACTGTAGAAATGTTTATGTTTTTTTTTTGGTAAGATGTGGCTTTCAATCTAATTTTTACCAATTTGACAAAAAAGGGGATTTTTACGGCTGGTCCATTATTTTTTTTTAAGGCGTGACTTTTGATTTAATATTTACTATCTAAAGGTCTGCACCCGGCAATTAGTGACCTGAAGAAGATAGAAATATGTTTGGTAACAACACCTACTGCGACACTAAACCTCCGTTTTTGAAGTCTCATCCTACGGTCCGATCTCCACATCCGTTGTGGGATTCCAACCTGTCATGTAAGGATCGACTTCTTACCTTTCCACGACCTTTGAGCAAACACTTGCACCACTGCACCGATGGGAAACTGTTCATTTACTTAAGTGTTTATACTTTGACCAACAAGACATCGTGGAATTATGGTTTAGGTGCTTACTCTTCAGTCGCAGGTTCTGAGGGACCTAGAGCTTTTTGAATGATAATCCAAGGTCGCAATATGTGCCGTCGCAAAAGCATATCCCTTACTGCTCAAAGGTCTTAAGTGCCGAGTGCTTGGTTTCAATTTCATCATTATATTGATCTTACAGTGGCATATTTCTGCCGCCTACATGCACGATAAATTATGATTATATGCAACATGATTAATAAAGGCTTGCGACTTATTTATCTCATCATGCAAAATAATTATGTAAACATCTTAACATGCAAGAAAACAATCTCTTTTGAGAATCTAATTCTAATGTGAGTAGACTGGCTTACTAAAAATGCTTGAGTTTCTGATTGACAAAATCTTTGGTTAACTGAGACCGAGACTTCCAAAAATCTATGGTAATTCCCATGAGTACTCTAATTGCGCCATGGTATTAGCAGACCTATTTTTGTATTCATATAAAGCAGATTTTGTCCAAAATATTGTACGCGAAAAGAAGAAAACGCTTTCTATGGCCTTCAACTCGAAATTTAGATATATCGACGACTTATTGTCAATTAACAATGGTTATTTCCATTCTTATGTCGATACGATATATCCCTGTTAGCTTGAGATAAAAGATGCCACAGAATTTGACACATCTGTTTCATATTTGAATATTTTACTTGAAAAAGACGTTAATGGTAATCTAACAGCCAAGCTATATGATAATCGTGACGAATTTAACTCTTCTATCGTCAACTTCTCTTACTTATACAGCAATATACTCTCATCACCTGCATACTGAGTTTATATGTCTCAGTTGTTTCGATACGCAAGAGCTTGCTCTACGTATGTAAATTCTCTAAAACGAGGTAAGTTATTGACAAAACAAGTTGATGAAACAAGAATATCAGAAGCCCCGGTCATCATTTTGTAAGTTCTATGGTCGATACAATGACCTTGTCACAAATACAATGTATCAAATGCTGACTGACGTTTTTCTTACTAATTGTTAGTCTATTATTTACACACTGAATTGACGACGGATTTTTCCTTTATTTCCCGATTATGAAAAGGAGCACACGGCGGATGTGACCGGTCGACAGGAGAGTCCCACTCATCCATGGCACTTGATCCCACCTTTGATTGTTTTTGAGGTCCCTGTGTTTGCTCTGCTCCTTTTTTGTATTGTTTTATGAACTTTTCAGTTTGAATACTGTTTTTTTATATCCATATATTTCATTACTAGCGTCATTATACATTGTACAAGCAAGATGCAACCGAATTATGATAATATGTTATTGATTTACTGTGGAATCATTTTTATATATCAATGTTCGTGGGTAGCCAAACATTTCCTGGTTCGTGGGGACGTAATTTCGTTGGTAACAAGTTCTATTTCGGGTTTTTCCCCCAAAGTTAAAGAAAAAAGGATAACTCCGTCAATATTACTTGTTTAAGATATCGCTCTTGTGAACACAAAAATCTACGGCTTTCGCCGACAAATTACAGCCAAGATATCGCAGTAAATTATGATTATAAATAACACTAGTGGTACGCTGAATGTTTTTAAATCTCCAAATGAGAACGACGACGACAATACCAAAATTGACCTAAAAACGTCTACCCTGAAACCATTTCATGCTAATTGGCTAATTAGCACCCACTCCAAATTCGCACTGAAAATTGACCTCATCAAAGGGGCATTTGAGCGTGTTGGGCTATAATGTAAACACTACTTAAATTAACAGTTGTATTTATCATTTTATTATTTATTGTACATAGTTATCAATGTCTTTGATACTTAATTTTTTTTTTTTGATTTTTTTTTTGATTTGTGTCTATAACCACATACCGATTGTCTTCTTAATGCGCGATCACACGGACACAAGGGTAACAGTTATTTTACGATATAAAATAGTCCGTGTAATCGTAACTTTTAACATATAATAAAACAAATGTTTGTACATAAGTTCGTGGGGATGTGAATTCGTGTGTCAGGGTTACCCACGAAAGGCACGAACATTGGTCCCCCACGAACAATGATGATTCCACAGTATGTAAACACACCAGATTATTATATATATGCACCATATCACCTATGTGTTTTGTTCAATGATTTGCATTGTTTGTAAAATTTTTGAGTATTATCACTCTTTGTTTCTCTCAGTTTGTTTTGTTCATAGAGAGAGAGAGATATTTATAGAGAGAGATTTGTTAGATCTTTTTCCTCCATGCATTAGTTGCTTGCGAACAGGTAACATACTAGTAAATACCAATGGAAACAAAAACGCCGGCGAAAATGTTTTAATTTGAGAAATTAACATTTTAAGTTACTTTTCTTTAAAAAAAATCAGCTAGAGAAATACTGTAGACGTACTTTTTTCCACGGGGTCATAATTCCACGGAATCTCTATTTCTGTTCAATCAGCTGGTAGAAAATTACGCGGATATCTTAAGACTCTTTTTATATGCCTTATATTTATATTAAAGCTTACGTGAACTCTCAAAAAGGCATCATTTTTCATCTTTGTACGACTTACTGCATTCCTATACGCCTTTGTCCCTCACATTTCTTCGATTCTTTCCGCCATATATATTTATTCGAAAAAATTTTATTTTGTCACATGTACCTGCTATATAAAGCCTGGTACATTTGTTTCACTTGAGTGGTTTTCTAGCCTGGCTGTCGACATGTACACATCTCTGATAGCAAAGTTTTTAGAAATCCATAAACTGATCAAATACTAGTACATGTTTTAAAAGTAAAAAATACAACAAAACCAAGAACTATACTGAGAAGTAAATTAATTTTGAATGCATTTGCTGCAATGTAAAAAAAAAAAACCACTAACACAGAATACATTCATACACATCAAAAACCGTTTGGATATGCACGCTTGCAGGTCGAGAAAACGCATCGAACGCAGTGATCAAAACATTTACCTGAATACTGCAATCGTTACAGGGATGCGCACATGTCGAAAGAAATATCCTATTTTACTTTATTGAAATATGCATCTCAGAAGTCATGTAATTCATTCCTAACTCAACAGTAAAAAAATTGTCACTACATTGCACTTGGACACACGTGGTCCATGCTGATCAGTTTATTTGGTCAGGGAAAATTTCAAAGGTGGAAAGCTCACTGGTATTTTGGTTGATTGAAAAAATGCAAATAATTTTTTTTTTTAATAAATATTACTCTTGTCTGTTAATGTTGTAAATAAAATTTATGAACATGGCTTAACTACATAAAATTTATTATATAGCATGCATCGTTACGATTCTTCCATCTTTTGAAGAGATTTTCTTGTGAAAGGGGGGTGGGGGGTAATAAAACATGCCTTACATTCTCCAAAAAATAATTTAAACAAACGTCTAAAAAAGATCGGATTTCTTTACGATCAATTATTTTGAAATAAATACTGTGTACTGGTTTTATTTTTTTAAAATATAGATCTAATATAACTTGAAGTTATTATTTTTTTTTTATTAATATCAATTGTCACATTTTACATGTTTATAATATTTTATTAACATCAATACATCATTAATGCATATAATGAATAAATACAAAAAATATATAATTATATTATATAGTGACAATTGAGAGAGGGAAAGAGAAAGAAAGAAAGAGAGAAAGAAAGAAAGAGGGGGGGTGAGAAATGGTGAAAGAAGAACAGAAAAGCATGTTCATAGGGATAAAGTAGTGGTATATGTATGTCCAAGCATTGCTAAAGGTCTTTAGGTGTCTGGTTTCAGGGTCTTACATAAGTAAAAGCCAGTCTTTCCATTTATTATTAAATTCATTAATTTGATTACTTTCTGTTGCACTATATTTCATCGTAGATAGCAATGTTTTAATATCTCCACGTAATGCTTGTAATCTCAAAACTTCATTTCGGCATTTAGTTCTGTATATAAATGATTTGATGCATAAAAATATTGTATTTAATTCAGTATTGTTGGGTTTTGGATTTCCAAAAATGAAATTACAACTTTCTTTTGGAAACTCTATATTATGAGCTTCACAAAGAATGGTAAAACTATGTAAAAGCTCCTGAACCTTCTGGCATTCCCACATAATATGAAAAATTGTTTCCTCACATGTCTCAAGCTACATAGTTTAGTATCCTTCAAACCTATTTTATATAACATTTTATTTGTAACTAAGATATGTTGATTTATTCTGAATTGTAGCCATTGTAATTTAGAACTTTTTGTACATTGAAAAGGAATTTTGTATATCATTTCCCATCGGGGATCTTGAATTTCAAAATGTTTACTCCATTTTACTTTTGAAACAGGTACTATGTGTTCTGTATTCAAAATATTATACATAGCTTTTGTTCCTTTTTTACATAGACAGAATAATTTTAAAATCTTTTATTGCATAATTCTCATCAAGGCCCATTTACAATTGCCATTTAACCCGGGTATTTAAGCTTTTCGTTTTAAATTTATATATTTTATATGCCAAGTATTATATTATAGTATTATAAAAAGAATTCTTGAATTTGTTTCATAGTATAACCCTAGAATTTGTTTCATAGTATAACCCTATTACAATATGTCTCCATTACACATCAAAGTTCATGACATTATTTTCTTTAGCCACCTTTTACATTATCACAATAAAAAATAAGATGTTTTATATTTTCATTTTCATTTCCACAAAATTCACATTTTGCATTTGCTCTTAATTTACGTTTTATAAAAAAGAATTACATCATTCAGAGAATATTATTCAGCAATTTATAATTAAATTCACGAAGACGTTTATCATACATGAGTTTGATTTTATTTCTATAAATATTACACCAGTATTCTTTACTCATGTAAAGGTTTCGGCTTAATATTGATTGATAACATGGAAATTTAAAGGTACTTGGACACAGATTTGAAGTTAGTTTTTTCTGTATAATATCACGAATAATATATTTTAATAGCATTTCACACAAAAATTAATTAAAAATCTTATTTCATTTAAAAGTTATTAAAACTTTAAATTTTTTGGCGGGTTTGATTGACACATCCTTGCACTTTCACAAATTTTAACTTTATTCTTAATCCTTTGGAAAAGTGGCAGTCTTGTTGTGTATTAATGAGAAATATTAAAAATTAAATCCAGAAATAAAATTTTATTCAGAGTAGAAATGTTAGAAAGCAAACTTCTTCACAAGTATCGTCATTCCGTTTTGTACAAAGTTTGACAAATTGATCACACTCGTGTTATGTACACAGGTTTTTGTAAACATGTTATTGTTTGGTGTTTACAATTCACCGGGTGCGTTCATTCGCCAAAGTCTGTTCATCACAACTGCACGGACTGACAATATATTGTGTGTTTGTTTTGCTTTCGAACATGTCTACTCTGCATTTTCTGGATTATAGAATGAATATTTTTCATTAATACACATCAAGATTGCCACTTTTCCTAAGGAATAAAAATAAAGTTAAAATTTGTGAAAATGCAAAAATGTGTCAATCAAACCCGCCAAAAAATTTAAAGTTTTAATAACTTTTAAATAAAAGAAGATTTTTAATTAATTTTTGTGTGAAATGCTATTAAAATACATAAGTCGTAATATTATAGAGAAAATATTAACTTCAAATCTGTGTCCAAGTACCTTTAAACTTTTAAGACAACATATTCTCATAGAAAAACTTATTATTTTTTATCTGTAATACAACGTACAATGAAAACCACTGTTAAAATTAAAAGTATCTACAGAAGTTGTCTTGGTAAAAAAACAGCACGTCATATCAAACTTATTACTCTGTTTCGTTACTACTTTTAAAAAAAAAAAATCTTGTATTCACACAACTACTAGTAGTTAGATTTATTTATCAGAGTATTAGAAAGAAATGACAACGATAGTATTGTTCTCCTGCCTACCTCCAAGTCAATTTTCAAAAGTTAACATATTTGATGAATTTTTAATATTTTTTATAGATAATGATATGGATTTTCATAAAACATTACTTATTTGGGAAAAAAAGGAGAGATAACTCTAAAATTTTAAGATATGTAAAGTTAGCTACTAGTAACTGGCTACTAGTAGCTGGCTACGACAAGTGGTAAAGTTAGCTTCTAGTAGCTGGCTACGAGAAGTACGTAAAGTTGGCTAGTAGTAACGGGCTACTTGTAGCTGGCTACGACAAGCATGTAAAGTCGGCTACTAGTAACTGGCTACTAGTAAATGACTTGAACCTTATAAAAATAACCGTCTAGTACCTTTTGTGTAAAATTATGCAAACTTGGGATACAAATGTTGATATTCTTGAAGTAGCTGGAATTTTACACCGCTGATATCCACTGGTAGTCTTGAAAAAAACAATCTCTGAGCTTTTCAACATAATATGGCACTGAAGTTACCAAGATATCGGTAGTAATAAACTCAGCTACTAGTACCTTTTGTCTAGAATTATGCTATTTGGGAGACAAATGTTGATATTTTTAAAGTAGCTGGTTTGTTTCCTAGCTGATATCAACTGCTATTGCTGATAAAAATAATATCTAAGATATTTCACATGATCTGGCAGTAAAGTTACCAAGATATCGTTAGTAATGAACTCAGCTACTGGTACCTTGTGTGTAAAATTATGCTATTTTTGGAGACAAATGTTGATATTTTTGAACTAGCTGTTTTTTTTACTTCGCTGATATCAATTGATATTGTTGATAAAAATAATCTCTAAGATATTTCACATGATCATGCAGTAAAGTTACCAAGATATCATTAGTAATGAACTCAGCTACTTGTACCTTTTGTTTCAAATTATGCTATTTTTGGAGACAAATGTTGATATTTTTAAAGTAGCTGGTTTGTTACCTCGCTGATATCAACTGATATTGTTGAAGAAAAACAATCTCTAAGATATTCCACATGATCTGGCACTAAAGTTACCAAGATATCGGTAGTAATAAACTCAGCTACTGGGACCTTTTGTTTCAAATTATGCTATTTTTGGAGACAAATGTTGATATTTTTGAAGTAGCTGGTTTGTTACCTCGCTCATATCAACTGATATTGCTGAAGAAAATAATCTCTAAGATATTCCACATGATCTGGCAGTAAAGTTACCAAGATATCGTTAGTAATGAACTCAGCTACTGGTACCTTTTGTTTCAAATTATGCTATTTTTGGAGACAAATGTTGATATTTTTAAAGTAGCTGGTTTGTTACCTCGCTGATATCAACTGACATTGTTGATAAAAATAATATCTAAGATATTCCACATGATCTGGCAGTAAAGTTACCAAGATATCGGTAGTAATAAACTCAGCTACTAGCACCTTTTATCTAGAATTATGCTATTTTTGGAGACTAATGTTGATATTTTTGAAGTAGCTTGTTTGTTACCTCGCTGATATCAACTGATATTGCTGATAAAAATAATCTCTAAGATATTCCACATGATCTGGCAGTAAAGTTACCAAGATGTCGTTAGTAATGAACTCAGCTACTGGTACCTTTTGTTTAAAATTATGCCATTTTTGGGATACAAATCTTCATATTTTTGAAGAAGCTGGTTTGTTACCTCGCTGATATCAACTGATATTGCTGATAAAACTAATGTCTAGGATATTCGACATGATCTGGCAGTAAAGTTACCAAGATATCGTTAGTAATGAACTCAGCTACTTGTACCTTTTGTTTCAAATTATGCTATTTTTGGAGACAAATGTTGATATTTTTGAAGTAGCTGGTTTTTTATGTCGCTGATATAAACTGATATTGCTGATTAAAATCAATCTCTATGATATTCCACATGATATCAGCGATGTAAAAATCCAGCCACTTCAAGAATATCAACATTTATCTCCAAAAATAGCATAATTTTAAACAAAAGGTACCAGTAGCTGAGTTTGTTACTAATGTTTTCTTGGTAAATTTAGTGCCAGCAGATGTGGAAAATATTTGAGATTATTTTGATCAGCAATATCAGTTGATATCAGCGAGTAAAAACCGACTACTTCAAAAATATCAACATTTGTCTACAAAAATAGCATAATTTTAAATAAAAGGTACTTGTTGCTGATACAAATGTTGATATTATACAAGTGGCTGGATTTTTACACTGCTGATATCCACTGATATTGTTAAAAAAAAGGCCCATGGGCCACAAATCACACCTGATCACTGTGAATAGGAAAAAGTAGTAAGTAGAATATACAGTTTGAGCTTTATGTGCCCTAAAAATTTAATGTTTTGAAAAAGTTATGAAATTGGCCTTAACAATAGTTGAGAAGATGAATATGATAAATCATAAAAGGATATGACATAAAGGAGAGTCTTTCTGGAAATATGACGTCATTCATTTGATACATTTCTAAGATGAATGCAGAAAAACCCCACAATGACTCATTTCTGTGCTAATTTTCCTTTAGAAAATAGTGTGTGCCACCGTCGCCCGCTTTAATTTTTGGATATGTAATGTAAATTGCTATGAAAAATTACATATCTTAAAATCTTTCTAAGCGACGGTGGTAGGGTATGTTTTGTGAAAGAAAATTTCACTGAAAATTGATTTCTTCTGCAACTTTTTAAGAAAATACCGGAAAATGTACAAGTTAATGACGTCACAATTAGCAATTAGGAGGTCATATGAGAAAAACGGTTTGTGTATTCTTACTGCAGGGAATTCCTATGATTCAGAAAGAATGACTTTTTTTTACATATCACTTTCCTATTTTAGAAAAAATATAGGGCTTAATTGTATTGAAACTGTACCTTATTCTTGGTTTAATATTGAAAAGTTTAAATGCAAAAGTAGTCCCATGATCAATCATGCATTTGCTTTTCTTAAGAAGATGATTTTCAAAGAATTTTCCTATATATTTCTATGTTAAACTATGTTCGGCCATTTTGGCCCCGCCCTACCCCCGGGGCTCATCATTTGAACAAACTTGAATCTACACTACCTGAGGATGCTTCCATATAAATATGATGGATTATGGCATTGTCATTCATAAGAAGAAGATTTAAAAGATTTTTCCTACATATTTCTATGTAAAACTTTGGTCGGCCATTTTTGCCCCGCCCTACCCCGGGGGTCATGATTTGAACAAACTTGAATCTACACTATCTGAGGATGCTTCCATATAAATACGATGAATTACGGCTTTGTCATTCTTGAGAAGATTTTTAAAGAAATTTCCTATATATTTCTATGTAAAACTTTGGTCGGCCATTTTGGCCCCGCCCTACCCCCGGGGATCATGATTTGAACAAACTTGAATCAACACTACCTGAGGATTTTTCGCCTTTAGTTTCATCTTTCCTGGCACAGCCGTTCTTTAGAAGATTTTTAAAACATGCCTACAAATTTTCATTAATTCCTTCGGCTCAGGTGAGGTAATAAAAACAATCTCAGAGCTTTTCCATATGATCTGGCACTAAAGTTACCAAGATATCGTTAGTAATAAACTCAGCTTTAAGTACCTTTTGTTTAGAATTATGGTATTTTCGGAGACAACTCTTGATATTCTTGAAGTAGCTGGATTTTTACATCACTGATATCAACTGATATTGCAAATAAAAACAATCTCTGAGCTTCTCTACATAAATCAATATAAAAATCAGAAAAATCTTTCAACTTTTGTGACAGAAAGCTTCGGAATGGGTCACGTGACCGCCAATATCGCGTGATTCGCACATGCTCAGAACGGTGGTTGATGTGCATTAAAATCGGAGAGGATTAATTTAAAATATAGTCAACATTGAAATCAATTGTTTTTTCTATGGAAGTTATTCAATTAGTTCGCGAACTTTTTGATCACCCCTCGTACTTCGGAAAAAATACAAGCAGCGTCCTAGGTCAAGGATTTTTTTATTTGACGTCATACTTTCGGATATTTCCGATTTTTCACAATCTCCACTGACCAATGCAGAGTTGTCACTCGTTCCTCTCTCAGACTGCATGAGCTGATGGAAGAGAATGGATTTTTCAGAGACTTCTTCAATGCCCTAGCTGGAGTCCGGGGTGAAGCCCCGGGAAGCTGACAAATTTTTGTATTTGTATCCAGAAATTGAATAATTTTAAATAAAAGGTACTAGTAGCTGAGTTTATTGCTAACGATATCTCAGTAACATCAGCACCAAATCATAATGAAAAGAACAGAGATCGTTTTTATCAACAATATTAGTGGGTGTAAAAATCCAGCTATTTCAAGAGTATCAACATTTGTCTCCAAAAATAGCATAATTTGAAACAAAGGGTACCAGTAGCTGAGATCATTACTAAAGATATCTTGGTAACTTCACTGCCAGATCATGTGGAATATCTTAGAGATTATTTTTATCAGCAATATTAGTTTATATTAACAAAGTAAAAAAACCCAGCTACTTCAAAAATATAAACATTTGTCTCCAAAAATGGCATAATTTAGAACAAAAGCTACTAGTAGCTGAGTTCATTACTAACGATATCTTGGTAACTTTACTGCCAGATCATGTGGAATATCTTAGAGATTATTTTTATCAGCAATATCAGTTGATATCAGCGAGGTAACAAACCAGCTACTTCAAAAATATCAACATTTGTCTCCAAAAATAGCATAATTCTAGACAAAAGGTACTAGTAGCTGAGTTCATTACTGACGATATCTTGGTAACTTTACTTTCAGATCATGTGGAATATCTTAGAGATTATTTTTATCAGCAATATCAGTTGATATCAGCGAGGTAACAAACCAGCTACTTCAAAAATATCAACATTTGTCTCCAAAAATAGCATAATTCTAGACATAAGGTACTAGTAGCTGAGTTTGTTACTACAAATATCCTGGTAACTTTACTGCCAGATCATGTGAAATATCTTAGAGATTCTTTTTATCAACAATATCAGTTGACATCAGCGAGGTAACAAACAAGCTACTTCAAAAATATCAACATTTGTCTCCAAAAATAGCATAATTCTAAACAAAAGGTACAAGTAGTTGAGTTCATTACTTACGATATCTTGGTAACTTTACTGCATGATCCTGTGGAATATCTTAGAAATTATTTTTATCAGCAATATCAGTTGATATCAGCGAGGTAACAAACCAGCTACTTCAAAAATATCAACATTTATCTCCAAAAAATAACATAATTTGAAACAAAAGGTACCAGTAGCTGAGTTCATTACTAACAATATCTTGGTAACTTTACTGCAAGATCATGTGGAATATCTTAGAGATTATTTTTATCAGCAATATCAGTTGATATCAGCGAGGTAACAAACAAGCTACTTCAAAAATATCAACATTAGTCTCCAAAAATAGCATAATTCTAGACAAAAGGTGCTAGTAGCTGAGTTCATTACTACCGATATCTTGGTAACTTTACTGCCAGATCATGTGGAATATCTTAGAGATTATTTTTATCAACAATACCAATTTATATCAGCGACGTAAAAAACCAGCTACTTCAAAAATATCAACATTTGTCTCCAAAAATAGCATAATTTGAAACAAAAGGTACCAGTAGCTGAGTTCATTACTAATGATATCTTGGTAAATTTACTGCATGATCATGAGGAATATCTTAGAGATTATTTTTATCAGCAATATCAGTTGATATCAGCGAGGTAACAAACCAGCAACTTTAAAAATATCAACATTTGTCTCCCAAATATCATAGTTCTAGACAAAAGTTACTAGTAGCTGAGTTTATTACTACCGATATCTTAGTAACTTCAGTGCCATATTATGTTGAAAAGCTCAGAGATTGTTTTTTTCAACTCTATCAGTGGATATCAGTGGTGTAAAATTCCAGCTACTTCAAGAATATCAACATTTGTATCCCAAGTTTGCATAATTTTACACAAAAGATACGAGATGGTTATTCTTATAAGGTTCAAGTCATTTAATAGTAGCCAGTTACTAGTAGCCGACTTTACATGCTTGTCGTAGCCAGCTACAAGTAGCCCGTAACTACTAGCCAACTTTACATACTTCTCGTAGCCAGCTACTAGTAGCCAAATTTACTTACTTCTCGTAGCCAGCTACTAGTTGCTAACTTTACCACTTGTCGTAGCCAGCTACTAGTAGCCAGTTACTAGTAGCTAACTTTACATATCTAAAATTTTAGTAAAACTTGTGTTTTTCACTATAGATATCAACGGAAAACGGAAAATATTTTTATAACATCTTTCCCCCCCGTGACGCAAAAATTCCTTTTTACAGGTAATATGGACTGTTATTTCACATATTCATACCAAACCTTTTTGTGTGTCACGGGGGGGGGGGGGGGCATAAGTTTATTGACAAAAACGACAAAAATGCTTATTTTCCACCAATTTCAAAGAGATTTACAACTGAAACCTTATATCTTATTAATATATCTATGTTTTATTCATTTACCTAAAACATAAGAAAATATATAAGTAACATTTAATCATATCCAAGACTATTTCAAAATATGGTGATGCAGGAAAGTCCGATTTCAATGGAAAATATCGTCTACGCCCCTTTTTTTCAAGAGCTGGAGTAATGGATAATTTACTATTTAGCGCTGGTATTGTTACAATTCATCAATTTCCATTGAACTGTTCTTTGTATTAAACAAAGAATTTATGGTCAAAGTGCCATGCATTTATATTGAATTTTAAAATGGTTGCAAAATGTAGGCGGGAATCGAGAGTTAGCGTGCGTATTTCTTTACTGTAATGTTTTAAAGTTACCATTTTCGTCAAAGAGATCTTTTGTATACAAATATCTTACTTGCAATCCAATTTTTGAGGCATATTGTTTTATCTTTGAATTGATATAAAATGTTATTCCAAAGTGGTTGTCGTGCAAATTGGCATTAGATTAATAGCTCGGTTCACTTTATGCATAAAATAACCCTGTAGATATACCAATTTATTGATTAACACTTGATTTTCTATTTAAAGCATTAGAATAAAATAGAGACTTGGTGCTTTCATTTCCTATTAAAAATTTTCTCCTAGAAGACCAGGTCTTGGAGAACAGACATTATGAAATTGCAGTGTTCTTCAATTTTAATGTAAACAGGTATAATTGAGTACTTTCAGTGAAGAAAAATAATATCAGCGCATCTAAAAAATTAAACACGTCTTTTAATCCCCAGAAACAGTTCTATTATTTAGTAGTTGCATATTTTAGATCAGAGGTTGCACTCTATATCAAATATAGAAAAATAGCTTTAAAATTGGCCGTTTTAGTAGACTTTTTCAGAATATGAGGAAGTTGACGCATTTCGTGACGGTATAATGCATTGACTAGCCAGAAAATTACGTCATTTTTGATAGATACCAAGTCACCAAAGATCTAAGTGATATTTAATGCATTATTAACTAAAACTAGGACCAAATAAGGCAATTTAACTGAACCTTGTTCTTTGATACTTTCTTTTTGCATTCATTGAAATAACAGAATACATGTATAAGGGCACGTAGAAAAGTGAGGAAACTCGGTGAAAGGGCAATGTTTAGATGTAAGTGTTCGTTCGTCTCTTCATTTGTCATAGGCGTCAGAACCGGGGGGGGGGAGGGGGCTAGGGGGGTGCTTAGCCCCCCCCCACTTTTTTTCAAAGATAGACTTAGTATAGATATTGAACATCGCTCCGTAGGTTTAGCCCCCCTCCCACTTTCCATAGACACGTTGTAGTTTAGGTTAAATTAATGTGGAAAGTGGTGTTGTTTGGAAGAAATTTTGCGTGTTTGGACGGACATTTCCTCCTTTTTTTTTTTATTTGTTTGTTTATTTGTTTGTTTTTTTTCTTTGCTTGTCAGTTTTTTTTTGAAGGTATAACAAAAACTTTTCTTACACTTAGCCCCCCCCCCCCCTCCAACTTTCAATTTGCTTCCGACGCCAATGTTTGTGTCTGTTGACTTTACTTTTTCATAATACTACCTATTTATCAGTTTTAGTTATATTTAAATAAAACGTTTCATAAAACACGCAAAATCATTCTGTATATCAGTTTTTGAATAATGTTGACATGGTTACCGTATCAAAAAATAGTTGGCTATTTCAACTTGTGTATTACAGTGGGTAAGTTTTGTGAAACCAATCATTGATTAATGAAGGTTAGGAAGTCTAACACGCATTCATGTTTTCGGTCACATTTCGCCTTCGTGCAGCTTTTTCAGATGTGGAGAACCCAGGGACATAATATTTAACGATGAGCATCATCATAATAACAGAAATACCACATATAATGATGAATATACTGTACATAATGTGAGAAGTACATAATATATCGTTTTTTTCCACTTCATATAATGTTAGATCTACCGCATATAATGTCAAAAGCACTTCATATTATGATAAAAACACTTCGTATAATGATAGATGTATATAATATTATTACATATCTACATCAAACATCAAATAATGAAAAAAGGTATTGTATATTATGGATATTGCACTAGAAAAACTGTGAAGATATCACGTAGTGAATTATAATATTCAACGTGTCACAGTCCTTGATTACAACAGAGAAAAGGAGTGTAAGGGCCAATATACACGGTAAGGCTTGCCTTATACGTCATGGAACTTAATTTCTAGTCTTATCGTGTATACTCCCTTAATACACGTTTTTCGAGCCTAACAAGTCTGACTTGCGAATAGAGCTCGGCTCTGTTTTTTAATACAAGACTTAGCTGACATTTATTTCTTAACCAATGGAAACGCTTCACCCAAATTTCAATCTATTTTCATAAAGCCATGCGAGTTGGTGTATTGAAGAAAACAAGAAGTATTCAAATAACGTAATGAAAATATCCACAAATACTTCAGTTGACTTCCTCTTCTTTGTTAAGAAGTGTGGATGCACTGGTCGGTAAAACTATTTCAAAGTCACGGCTAGTAATCTCTTATTCCTTTTAATAATGCACACTGTTTATAGCTCAAAAAACACATTAAATTTATGTAAATGTTGCTGATAATATTGTAAGTCTTGCCTTAGCGTGTGGACATCAAGAGTCGCACGTCCTGCAAAACGTAAGGTTTTAGACTTATAAGACAAGCCTTACCGTGTGATGTCCCCCGCCTCAGAAATCAGATTCGCACATCGTATTTTCATACTTTTCTTTATTATTATTAAGTAAAGTTGTATATTAGATTTTGATCATTCCTACAATTAAAAGAAAAATGTCTGTTTTTAAGTTCATTTTGACGCACATATCCTTAAGTTCAGTCATCCTTTCAAACTTCAATTATTATTGAAATAGTTTATTATGACATCAAAGTAGATAAATAATAAACCAGGTAGAGATAAAAGGTTTATAAAAGATAAATGTTTGTTTTTAAAGTTTATTTTGACGCACATTTCACATATCCTTAAGTTCAGTCATGCTTTCCAACCATAGGCGTCGGAAGCAAATTGTAATGGACAAATCAACAAATGAACGATAATGATATCCTTTTGCAGAATGAGCATGGTGACCACCAAAACCCAAGTCCTCTGTCTTTTGAGCGTCGTTTATTTCATGTGGATAAAGTATAGGTGCCTTCACTTTATCATATCTGATATGTTTAAAGTCTAAAGTAAACGATATTTTAGGGGTTTGATAATTATATTATTGTAAAGATATTCATCTATTTTTCTAACTGTAAGTTGGCGATCTTTCAAATTAAATTGCTTAACAAAGGACACGTCTCTCTCCCAGTTTGCTTTCACCGGGCAACAGAACAAACATCATTTTTAAACATCTCCCTTCCTTCACTTAAACAATCAATCCAATTAATGACAAAACTTATGGCAAGTCTTTTGTCTTCATAAACCGTGTACAAATTATTATAAACTTCTACAAAGGAATTTCTAAGATATACGTTTAACTTTACAGCCGTTCGTTTCTCGAATACGACTGGGTCAACCATTTTTTGTCACAAGTGATCTACCTTATGACGTCATTTTCATATTGTGACGTCACAAACATGGGGCAAAACATTCCATTACATATGCTATTTATAGAACATGTGTATGACTCTATGTGTGCCAAATTTCATTCTGATCTGAATTGCAGTTTTGTAAATAAAGAGATAGTTCGCGAACTTCTTTATCACCCCTCGTATTTTGTATTGTTTTATGGACCTTAATTTGGTCTTGAAAACTGTTCGTTATCTCCATATGTTTAATCTAGTGAAATATCCAACTGAACCATTAAAATGAGTTTGTCATCAAGGATATTGTATCGACTTTTATTTGTGTAATTTTATTCAAACGAGAATGTAAATCTTGTATTATCAACTTATTTGTCAATAGCTTACCTCGATCCAGATATTCTACTTACGAAGGATATGCTCTTGTATATTCAATAAAATAGAAGACATAAACTCAATATCCTGATGATATTGATATATCGTCACTTTACTAAGAATGAAACATATGGAAATAGCGAACAGTAATCAAGATCAAAAGTCTACAAATAATTTACAAAATATAGGAGAAGAGCAAACACGGACCTCCAAAATATCAGAGGTTGGATCAGATACCATGGAGGAGTGAGCATCCCCTGCCGACCGGTCACACCCGCCGTGTGCTCCCCGTCATGACTGGGAAATTATGGAAAAATATGTCGTCACTTTAGGTATAAGTAATGGGCAAACAATTAGTATGAAAAACCTGAGTCAGCAATTGACCCAATGATAAATTTCATTTGCTGACAAGGTCATTGTATCGACCATAGTACTTTCGAAATGATGACTTTAAACAAATTGATATTATTCTTTCATCAACATGTTTGTCAATAATTTATCTTGTTTAAGAAATTGTTCATAAGCAGAGCGTTACGACTGAAGGGTAGCTGGCGTTAGAAAAAAATTAAGTCATCACTTTCATCATACATGTATCACTGTATATTTAACCAGCCATTAATGTCTTTCTCTAGCAAAAGATCCAAATATAAAACAGATGTGTCATGCTCTGAAGTGCGTTTTATCGAATCAATGATTGATTAATTGTATCTTGTTTTATGTCCCTCTCGAGAATATTGCACTCGTATATGGAGACGTCACCACATGCCGGTGGAGAGCTGAATTTTTTTTCCAATACTCGGCACTCAGGACCATTGAGCAGGGAGGGATCTTTTTCAACCCAGTACCTACTGCGACACGGGGCATGGGTTTATACGGTCTCATTCAAAGAACCGGTTGCAACGTCTCACAGGGGGATTAGAATCCGCAACGGAAGGATCAACTCCTAACTTTGCGACTCTAGAACAATAGCTCTCACCATTGGGTCACACTGGCGATTCAAATCAATAAATGA
Organism: Saccostrea cuccullata; assembly: GCF_032062105.1. Taxonomy (NCBI): domain Eukaryota; kingdom Metazoa; phylum Mollusca; class Bivalvia; order Ostreida; family Ostreidae; genus Saccostrea; species Saccostrea cuccullata. Next base: position 491,951 of record NW_026932411.1, on the reverse strand, counting down.
ATCTAAAAGTATGATTATTCAAGATATACATAATTAAATGGCTAAACCCCACGTTAAATTTTTCTTATCAAACATGATTTCATTATAATTAATCTTTCTCTTCCTATTGAAATCCGTCGATGGAACTTTACTGATAACATTATAATGTCTACAACCTTCCAATTTTCTGTCGAGTTAGCATTGAAAGTGTCGTATACATGTTGTCTGCAATACACATTAATTATTGGTTAATGATTATAAATATGAGGGTGGTTTCAACCTTTCTATCTTCATTATCACCTTTTTCTACCATAAAATGTACTCACTTCTCTTTGCACATTGACAAAGGTATAAAAATTCGTGTTCTTGCAAGAAATATCACAACTAAAGAAAACCTCTACTACATACAATCGTAAGTATCAAACTCTGGTATAAATTGCCTAATATGGAACTTGTTAGAAATTGTTTTGCAAGGTTTTTTCAAAATCCAATTTTTAAATGCTTCTATTATGTTTTACTTGCAGAAGGTGACAGTGCAGAAAAGTGCTGAAGGAAGATGAAATATTTAGAAATCGCAATAATGCTCACGTTATTCATTCAAACATGTTCTTCTCATACTTTGTTTTTTAAAGAACATAAATATCCTATTTCAAAAGAAGCAGCACCAAATATTAAAAATAAACATATTTCAAAACTGACAAACTCTAGCAAGACAAACGTGATCCAGATGAGCAAAAGAAGCGGGATACATTATCAGTCCGTTTGTGGAAAATGTGAGGAGATTCTCGGACTGTCGTGGTCACAGCGATGTCAACACGACTGCTTGAGATGGGGTGTTCCATTCCGCGTGTGCCTGAAACTTACCTCATATAGAGGTCTTCAATGATAAGAAATATTGTTTTCTTCCCCACTTTAAAACATTGGAGAGGACCAAGCTGGAGGGAATATTTCAGCTCACAACTGTAAGAGCTTTACAGTGAAATCTTGATGTGAATCACTCCACTCACCTTTTTAACCTATCTTGATGACTGTTGCCAAATCACGAGACCTGATTCTACCTCAGGAATTTCCAGGCGTCCATGTTGTATGACTTCTTCACAGCTTTGTATTGTTTACAGATTCTTGGGAGGTCGATTGCTGTTTATTATTTTCACCTTTTCCACAGTTGCACAGGTGATAAATATGCATGTATGTTAAACCAGAAATTCTTGCCTTGATTAGTTGCGTCTGCAATTAATATATGTGTAATAAAAGATTGAAATGAAAATTTGTTAGTTTTGTACTAATTAAAATATTTCATTATAAAATTTCTTGGAACAAGAGATGCAGCATTTAAGAGTTTTAATAATTGAAAAGTAAAAATCATCTAGGCTTACACATACTGAAGAAATAAAGTCAGCGTTTTCGTGAATGTTGCAGAATAACCTCCGAGGTCTAGAAATGTTGTTTGAAAGATAAAGGTCGAGGCTTTTATATTTCAAACAACATTTCGATTTCATTTCTATTCTACTGAGCAACTTCATTTCTATTCTACTAAGCATCTCTAGAGTACGACCTATAGAGAGAAGAATTAGGTAATCATTTTGCGATAACGTTGTTCCATTTAGCACCAGAGTGTAAATTTGTTTGTTTACCGGTGAATGGAATGCAGACGATTTCGCCGCATTAAAATTAGCCTTTTATTGTCCCCCGCTTTCGCGAAAGCGAGGGGACATTAAATCTCATTCGTCTGTCCGTCTGTCTGTCCGTCAGTCTGTCCGTCCGTCACAAAAACTTTAACCTTGCCCATAACTTTTGATTCAGTGGAGCTATGACTTTCATATTTCATATGTGTATTCCTTGTGACAATACCTTTCTTTGGGTACCACCAAAGTTGACCTTTTGACCTTGACCTTGGAGTTTGACCCACTTTTACACAAAAATTCCAAACTTGTACTTTGGCCCTAACTTTTGAATGGTAGGTACTAGGATTTTCATATTTCACATATGTATTCTTTGTTTCTTTGTAGCAAGACATTTTATTGGATACCAACAACTTTGACCTTTTGACCTTGACCTTGGAGATTTCCGTACTTATGAAAAAACTTTAACCTTGACCATAACTTTTGAATGGTAAGAGCTAGGGCTTTCAAACTTCATATATATAATTCTTGTGAAAAGACCTTTCATTGAGTACCAAGAACTTTGCCCCTTGGACCTTGACCTTGGAGTTTGACCTACTTTTCAAAAACTTTGAACTTGGCCACAACTTTTGAACAGTAGATACCAGGACTTTCATATTTCACATATGTATTTTTTTGTTGTTGCAAAATCTTTCATTTGATAATAACAACCTTGGTCTTCTGACCTTGACCTTGGAGATTTTTTTGTACTTATGAGAAAACTTTAACCTTGACCATAACTTTTGAATGGTAAGGGCTAGGGCTTTTCTACTTCACATATGTAATGATTTTGAGAAGACTTTTCATTGGATACCAAGAACGTTAACCCTTTGACCTTGACCTTGGAGTTCAGTGATAATTTCTAAATAGATGACTTATGATAGGGCGTTCATATTAGAACAAAATGTCATAAATAAATGACATTTCACCCAAAAAGACACCGAAAGCGGGGGACCACAATTCTTTGAATTTTTTGCTTGTTAATTATAATTCTGCCTGTAGCTTCTAAAGATAACTCTTTTTAAATATACAAAAGCAAAATCAGTTTCCCATTCTACCTCTTTATCACTAAAATCACGTTTAAATATGGCGTTGGGAGGTCCGTTAAACAGACCCGCCTAGTTTTAAAAATCTATACTCATCAGTTACTTTCTGCAATATACAGTGTTTAAATTGCAAAAGACGACACGTCGATGTGGTCTAAATATATATTTCCTCCTTATGTCAACTGTAAATTTCAACTGCACAGGTTTGATACGTGTTTTTGATCCGATAATTTTTCGATGACGTTCGTGATTTATTGGAGAATCATGTCCGAGGCATTTCTTTGATCTCGGCAATAATCGTTGTAGAATGTTTTACAAATTTCATGAAATTTACAATTGTTCTTTCCATTTACATGTCTACACTATAAATCCAAACTTGAAAACAAATATACCATAGAGTCTGACACATCTGTTTCATAACTGGGGTTTTTATGAAAAAAAAACAACTTATATGGTAACCAAACAACAAACCTTTATGATCTTGATTTTACCTTTTCAATCGTCAACTCTCCTTTAATAAGCAGCAATATACTCTTAATAACCTGCAAATGGGGTTTTTCTGTAATTTTAAATCACATATTTTCCAGGGGTCAAATTTTCGAAGTTGATGAAAAAAATATTGGTTTGTTAGGATTTACCATTGAGTCAAGTGCTGACTGACTACTACTACTAATCACCGTCTACCAGTTGAGCTGGGAAGATGGGCATGTATACCACTAAATGAAAGAATATGTACACTTTGTATTGCTAAACATGTTGCTGATGATTTTCATTTTATACTTGAATGTAATGCACTGTCAAATATTAGGAAAAAGTATATTAATGAATATTACTTTACTAGACCAAATATTTTGAAATTTTCCCAACTGATGACAAAATAAGATGCTATGTCACTTATAAAACCTTGTATGTTTATATTAAAAATATATGATTTAGTCTGTCCTCCATAATTTTTTCTCCTCATTTATTTCATTTTGTACACGTATCATACGTGTTTTTTCTCTTTTATCTTTTTCCCACATTGCCATTTTCTGATTATGTATATCATTAACTTATACCTCTGACCTGAATATATATATGCTGTAAATATTTTTCATTGTCCTCATGTACCATGTATTTTAAATGGTTTTGAGAGAATAAATGAACTTGAACTTGAACTTGACGTTTTTCATACTAATTGTTAATCCATTATTCAAACACTGAATTAATGACGGATTTTCCCGTTATTTCCTATTCAGGACAAGGAGCACACGGCGGGTGTGAGCGCTCGGCAGGGGATGCCCACTCCTCCATGGCACCTGATCCCATGTCTGATGTTTTGGAGGTCTGCTCCAGTTTTACACTTTATACAATATATCCTCACGATAAATTAAAATATTTTTTCATAGATCGTATACCACTGCTTCTTATTGCATCTTGTATCAGGTCATCAGCGAAATCGTTTGTTAAAAACCTCTCTGATTGAAAACACAAGCACTGAGAAGTTGATATTAAAAGAATGCTTTACTTCAACATTCAGAACATAGAACTGTAGATCACGCAGTACACTAGACAAAACTGCTAACGCACCACAAAAGATGACGCACGATACAAAGAATAAATATTTTACTTTTAAAACCATGTTTATGATGTTTTTGATATATAAATATGTTATAATAAAAAATAAGGCATATTAATGTCAAACCTTATACATAAATACAATGTTTACTGAAGTGTGACCAATTCATAGAAAAAATAAAATCGTGTCTATTCCATTTTCGAAGAAAAAAATCAATTTTTTTTTTGTATTTGTGTTCTTTATCTTTGTTTTGATTAAAAACTCAGAAAAGAAGTTACACCGTATGCGGCGTTTGACGCCAGAAGAGCGTGCTAAAGCAGACAGTATGGCGTCTGCAGGGGGTTCCTTTGTGATATCTGTAAAAAATGAAAACAGTGAAAAGCTTATGAATTCCACTAATGAAAAATTGTTGCAAATAGAGTAACAGACATAGAAAAGTTTACTATAGATAGCAACGGCATTAAGTTAGAAGCCTACATTAAGTTGAAAATTGATCCACAAAACTTGGTCAACCGGAAGTTGAGTGGATTTGGTATGGAAACTAAGGCACCGGATGATAACTAGACAATATGAGAGTCAATGACTGTCTTATTTGATTTAAAACTGGGGGACCCCTCCTGTGGCAACCTCAAAGATCACCTTTAGTGATCAAGAATTTCATATCTGAGAAAAATGTTGCGCAGTGCACCGCTGGAAATTGGTTTTCGGACAAGAAGGTCATTTAAGAGTCCTGTCATGACATCAACACATTTGTCAATCCCACTGTTTTGGAAATTGTAGCATATTTTATACACTAGTAACAATCTGGAAAATGTTTAATTCAAAAATAAGAATTAACAAGCGGTGCGCTATCAATTTTGTCTAGTGTATATTTTCCCGACAACTATTTTTCGCGGCTTTTTTTATTCGCGATTCTTCAGTTTGAAATAAATCCTCGGCGATTAATTTTCACGAATAAGAAAACATTTTCTACAAAAACAAAGCAAAATAAATGATTCGTGGCGATTAATATTAGCGACTAAAAGTAGGTAGCGAAACTCGCGAATATTTTTCGCACGCGAATAAAAGTTGCTTTACAGTAATAGCGATACAAAGTTTTCGAGAGCTGTGGTTATTGTGACATATAATTCTTTATATTACAAATATTCGCGAGAATAAATTTCTCGAGAGGACAAGCTCGCGTTAATTACACTAAAATTAAGTAATTGCGTGAAAATTAAATTGATGTACAATCTGTAATCTTCGGAGACCAAGGCTTTCTAACAAACTGTTGGGTACTTATTATACGCCTTTATTAACTGACATGTTTTATATTAATTGATTTATGTTATTTGCGTAATGTTATTTAAACGAAAATGAAATAGTGTATTTTAAACTTATTTGTCAATAGCTTGCCGCGATCGAGAAATTCAACTTACGAAGAAAATGTCCTTACATATTCAATCAAATAGAAGACAAATACAGATACAAAGATACAAATATTTTATTGGCACAAGCACAGTTACAACAATTGGCATAGGCACATTGAAATCATTAAATAATATTTCCATTATTTTTATGAAGTATCAAATTATTGACTTCTATGTTCAAAACAGTCTCTAATAAGTTTCCCAATAACTTTCAAAACTTTATGTATATCACTGTTTATATATTATTGTTATATATATTTTTCATTGTCAAGATTTATATTTTTCTTTATTATATTATAAATATTACTAAGGTATCTGTTTCTTAGCTTAGAATAAGATTTACAGTGAAAAAGAAAATGAATTTCATTCTCAATCACATCAGTATTGCAAACATTACAACATCTTACATATCTTGATGCAGAAATATATCTACCACTTTTTGTTGAAAGTTTATGTGCACTTAGTCTAATTCTTCTAAAAGAGGATTTCTCAGATCTTTTTCTGAGTAAATCAACATATGGACTTTCTTAAAGAATTTAAGTTTTTCTGAGCTAAAGATTTTGATCTTTGCTCCTGAGTGCACTGGTCAATTATTCTTTGTTTGATGTTTGGTAAAAGATGTTGAATGGAACCTTTATATTTTGCAATTTTTTTTTCCGTATTCTGGTGATTTTTGTATTTCGCCACATTGCTAAGGGTAGTTGAAGATAGAAAAAGAATGAAGTCATTAATGTCATTATAACACTTTGTTTTTAATTAGCCATTAACGTCTTTCTCAAGCAAAACCACCAAATATGAAACAGGTTTCAGGCTCTGTAGTGCGTTTTATTTCACAAGTAAGGGGATATCGAATCAATAATTGTTTGATTGTATATTGTTTAACGTCCCTCTTCAATATTTTTCACTCAAATGGAGACGCCACCACTTGCCTGTGGAGAGCTGCAAATTTTTTCCAATACTCGGCACTTTAGGCCATTTAGCAGTGAGGGATGCCAGCACCTACTGCAGCACGGTCCCATCCGAAGTACCAGTCTCCGCGTCCAACAGTGGGATTCGAACCCGTGACGTAAAGATCAACTCCATACTTTTCGACTCTAGAACAGAAGCTCTAACCACTGCGCCACAAGGGCGATTCGAATCAATGAAGGAATAATTGAAATAAAGTTATGATTATTCAATACTAGTTTATACATAATCAAATGGCTAAACCCCACGTTTTATTTTTTTCTTATTAAACATGATTTCGTTATATTCAATCTTTCTCTTCCTATTGAAATTCGTCGATGAAACTTTACTGATAACATTATAATGTATACAACCTTCCAATTTTCTGTCGAGTTAGCATTGAAAGTGTCGTATACATATTCTCTGCAATACACATTAATTATTGGTTAATCATTATAAATATGAGGGCGGTTTCAACCTTTCTATCTTCATTATCACCTTTTTCTACCATAAGATGTACTCACTTCTCTTAACACATTGACAAAGGTATAAAAATTCGTGTTCTTGCAAGAAATATCACAAATGAAGAAAACCTCTACTACATACAATCGTAAGTATCAAAGTCTAGTTTAAAATGCCCGATATGGAACTTGTTAGAAATTGCTTTGCAAGGTTTTTTCAAAATCCAATTTTTAAATGCTTCTATTATGTTTTACTTTCAGAAGTTGAGAGTGCAGAAAAGTGCTGAAGGAAGATGAAATATTTAGAAATGGCGATAATGTTCACCTTATTTATTCAAACATGTTCTTCTCATACGTTGTTTTTTAAAGAACACAAATACCCTATTTCAAAAGAAGAAGCACCAAATATTAAATTTAAACATATTTCAAAACTGACAAACTCTAGCAAGACAAATGTGATCCAGATGAGCAAAAGAAGCGGGATACATTGTCAATCCGTTTGTGGAAAATGTGAGGAGATTCTCGGACTGTCCTGGTCACAGCGATGTCAGCACGACTGCTTGAGATGGGGTGTTCCATTCCGCGTGTGCCTGAAACTTACCTCATATAGAGGTCTTCAATGATAAGACATATCTTCCCCGCTTTCAAACATTGCAGAGGGCCAAGCTGGAGGGAATCTTTTAACTCACAACTGTAAGAGCTTTACAGTGAAATCTTGATGTGAATCACTCCATTCACCTTTTTAACCATCTTGATGCAGTGACTGTTGCCAAATCACGAGACCTGATCCTACCTCTGGTATTTCCATGCGTCCATGTTGTATGACCTCTTCACAGCTTCGTATTGTTTACAGATTCTTGGGAGGTCGATTGCTGTTTATTATTTTCACCTGATCCACAGTTGGACAGGTGATAAATGTGCATGTATGTTAAACCAGAAATTCTTGCCTTGATTAATTGCGTCTGCAATTAATATATGTGTAATAAAAGATTGAAATGAAAATTTGTTAGTTTTGTACTAAATACATCATTTTAAAATTTCTTGAAACAAGCTGCGTTCAAGATTCTTATTAAATGACGAGAAAGAATGCATTTAGACTAGCACAGTTTTATGAAATCAACAATACTTCTTTCCATTTACATGTCAACATGATAAATCCCAGCGAACTTGAAAATCATATATCGCAGAGTCTGGCACATCTGTTTCATATTTGGATATTTCACCAGAAAAGATGTTAATGGTTACCTAACAACAAAGCTTTCTGATATACTTGATGATTTAACCTTTTCAATCGTCAACTCTCCCTACTTAAGCAGCAATATAATCTTTATCATCTGCAAATGGGGTTTATAATGTAAATTTAAATAATATGTCAAAATTGTTAGGTTTGAGGGAAAAATATTGGTTAGTGGGTATTTGATTTCGAGGTTGGAAAATGTTAAGTCGTAATTCATATGAAAGTTAATCTTTCGTGGTGGTCATAGATTCATGGGTCTCTCCATATCTCCATAACAACGAAAATTAATCCCTTACGAAAATTATTGATTTCAATTGATTTGATTTCAGTTTGATTTCAGTCCATCAGTAGATTCGATCAAAAGAGCATGGAATACATATGAACAATTAGTAAAACGAGGTAAGTTATGAATTATTAATAAAGCTCTATCATAATGGTTGATACAATCACCCTCTGATTAGCAGATGCAATCAGTCTATCATTTAGTCAAATGCTGACTAACGTTTTTTCATAATTATTGTTAGAGCATTATTTAAACACCAAAATGTCGACTGATTTTTCCGTTATTTCCCATCATGATTATTAGCAAAGGGCGGGTAAATCCGATCTGCAGAGGGTGCACATGCTTTCTCCTCGATGGCACCTGATCCTACCTCTGATGTTTTAGATCCCTGTTTGCTTTGCTTCGTATTGTTTGCATGAGCTTTTGGACTTAAAATACTATTCATTTTTTCCATATATAAATTTCATTCAGAACTTTGAAACTATAAAACAAGTGCGTCATCGCAAACATGACGCAGTGATTAGAGCGTTTACTAGTACTCTTGCGTGGCGTAGAAAGGAGATGATAATTATGTGGTGGGATCGAATCCCACTGAATGGCATGGGGATCGGTCCTTCGGATGAAACCGTATAAACCAAGCTCTCTTGTTCCTTTAGGTACTGGTACAAAAGATATATCCCTTACGGCTCAATGGCCGTTAATCCATATATAGGTCTAAATTTGCAGCCAATAATGCAAATTGTCCCACTTTTCCAACTTTAATTGGTGCTTCTGGCATTCTGTACTCTAACTAGATCCTTAAATGATAACGTTCAGAGCTAATGTTTTGTTTTTTCTCGTTTTATGCACGCTTAAATAATTAAAATTCATATTAATTTCGGTGTTAAAAACGAGGATTTTGAAATTATTTTTGTATCTCTAATTTGAAATATTGGAGTGTGATTCATAAACAAGTTCACTGGATACAATATCAACATTTAAATCGGGATTTATTTAAAGTTTACATCTTTGAATTCTATTAAAAATTTTATTCTTATAGAAAGAAGCAAGATCAAAACAATTTACGAGTACGTTAAAATTAAGTCAGGGCTGAAACCAAAGCTGCAAATTAAAGTCTGTTAAATTGTACCTTTTTAAACGTTTGTTACACAAACAAGTTCACTTTTAATAAAAAAAATATACCCATACCTAATAATTAGGTATGGATATATTTTTTATTAAAAGAAAAATAAGTAACGTCAGGTGCCTGTGGTTTGTTAACATTTTTTGTTAGTCGAGAGTTTTGTCATACAAAAAAATTAAAGGGCAAAGCCGTTTTTGATATTTTTTTTAACACGCAGTCAAATGATTAACTTTAAAGTCAAAAGATTTCTTACCGGCCCAAAACCTTATAATTTCAAAAAGCCGTTGAATACCAAAGCTTATGTTTTATGATTTCTTATAATGAGGTGCCGTTTCGATATTTCATTAAGTGAATTTTTTTGAGTGACCAGATGTTACTAGTATACTCACTTGAATGATAAATCATATTTATCGGGTAACTCCCTCATTTACTGCAGGTTCGATAGAAAACTACTAGTATTTAAAATCTCAAAAACAGCGACGCCATTATTAAGTAAGTTATATTTATTTTGAGACATATATCCTCGGGTGAGGTAGATTTATTTGTTCTAATCATGACACCCTGGATGTAGGATACTGGGGCACGTTGGAGGATCAATGTTTTACATAAGAATACATAGGAAAACTATTTTTAAATCTCTAAAACAGCAAAGCTATGATAAGTTTATATTTTTCTGAAACCGTTCTCATGTAGAATATATTTAATTAAATTTGTTGAAATCATGTCCCAGAGAGATAGGTAGGGAGCAGGGAGAGGCGATAATGGAAGATCAAACATGTAGGAGAATCTTGAAAAATCTTCTGAAGCCCTGATTAGTCCAGGAAACACGGAAACTTCTTAAGTTAGTGTACATTAAATTTTTGTTTATATCAGTTTTGATGTATAATAGGACAGGTGGAATAATTCAATAAGAAATACTCAGGAAAAAACATTGAAATGAAATACCAATTTAATGTTCTTTGATTTAAAAATGATAAATATATTTTTCAAGAACGAAGTTTAAAATTAGGAACTGGCAAGTAAACAAACTAATTATCACACTTAAGGTAGACATTGTAAATGTAGAATGGAAATTTTAAAGGTAAAAAGGGATTCGTACAAAGATAACAAAGCGTAATTAAGTTCAAAAGTCCATGAAAACTAATCACAAATACCTCTAAAAGAGCGAATGTCGGATCCGGTGCCTCGGAGGACTAAACATCCCTGGTCAATCGTTCAATAAATCATTATATACGGAAAGAAAGAAGAAATGTACGTTTTGCTTTAATTCAATTGCTTTTTATCACGATTAAAATGGGTATTGAATTATTTCACCTTCCATGAGGTCAACATTTAGTCCCGAATTGTCTTCAGCTGAGCATTTGTTTGAGGTATGAATCAACAAATTTGACTTTCTAATTCCATTTAAAAAGCTACGAAAGAGCTTTTAATACCTTTTCGAAGAATCAACTATATTTTATGCCGACAATGATACGAGCGACTGTAAATGTTAAATTAGGACACGTAATTACTTGATACCATATACTGACTTTTTAAAAAAAAATTATGTTTTTTAGAATTCAGACCAATCCTCATATTCAAAACGAGCGTTGCTAAAAATCCGTTCATTATGCCTGGAAAATTACAACTGATGAATGAAATATTGCATAAAAGTGTATTTGACTACAAGTATTATAGAATAACATTTTAAATGCTAGGTAATTTTCATTTCAGTAGATTTTTTTTTTACATGTATTTCTTCCCAGTGTTTTCAATTTCCGAAAGTTCTTATAAAATAGAAAAAAAAACTGTGACACTAACTTTATTAAGCAAACTTAATGAACTTTTTTTTACCAAAAGTGGGGGGAATTTTGACTTTTAAAACTTCAAATTTACTTGGAACAAATAGCCAATGCAAGTTCAAGTCGTATGTGCTTGGTTTCAGGACGGTGTAGTTTGTGCACTATTTTTATATTATTTTTTCTAGGTGGATCTAAATACACTCATTTAAATAAAAATTAAAAATCGCTGAAATTAGCACTTTTTTAATTATCACCTTTTACATAAAATATTTGTACAAAGTGCTAATTTCAGAGACTTTTATTTTTATTTTAATGATTGTCTTCAGAAATACCCAGAAAAACATATAGTACATCCTGAAACCAAGCGCCAATAACATTAAATTAAAATTCTAATAAAGGTCAACTCCTAATGAATTCAACGTTTTATAATAAACAACATTATATGGAAACACATACTACATATTACAAAGAATAAATACTTGTAATTCGTTTCATTGCTTAAACTGAAACATCTTTAATTTTTATAGCGACCTTAGTTGTTAGCAAATATAATCAATCAGAGTCGTATATTTCAGCTGACATATTTTAAACTAATTGTTAGCTAGGTCTTTGTTTTGATACCGAACTTGATTACAATATTTCTTCTACTTGATTAATACCAAGGGCTCACGGCAGATGTGACCGGTCGACAGGGGATGTTTACTCCTGTTAAGGACCTGATCCCACCTCTGGAATCTCCAAGGCTCCGTATTTTATGACATTTTTACAGATTTGTATTGTTTATAGATTTATGTTTTGGAAAATGAAAAAAGAGAATTAACATCATGACATGTCGGAATAAAATGTATAAAGGTATGAACGGGTTCTCGGACAAAATGCGTTTTTCACCCCCCCCCCCCCCCAGTTTGCCTGAGGCCGTTCTACAATGCATACAAAAGGAATCCTTCAGTGGTCAATTAGGTCTTTAAAGAAAGTTTATTGGAAGACTACCTGAATCAAAATGTAGATGTGTCATCCCTGCACAGCAGTAACCCCAAGTTGATTTATAATTAACAAATAATTTAAACTCCTAATCCCACCTCTGATGTTTTGGAGGTCCTTGATTGCTCTGCTCTGGATTTGTATTGTTTTATGGACTTTGAGATTGAATACTGTTCGTTATCTCCATATTTCATGTAATACTTGAAAAAATATGGCTGACTCTATAATTGAGAGTACAAGTGCCCAAATACTTCTGCTGGTTGATATCATAAACATATAATTTTTGTCAATTTCAAAAGAAAAAAAAAGTTTCTATGATTTATTTTTACCTTCCTTCTTATTAACTATCAATAATAAATCTAAATTCATTTTGTAACTAAATTTTATTATCATCAAATATATATCTTACAAATTTCGCATCACCAACATATAACAACAATAAGTAACAACATTGGGGCAATTCTAACACCTGTCACCTAATATATCTTCTTCTTCATTTTTCCAATTCAATTGATCAATACAATATTTAAAGACATGATGAAACAATTCCACATAACATACATTATATTAGGATTTAATATACATGCGATTGCTGAAAATGCTTTAATTACTCTCCTTTTAGAAAACAGTCTTTCAATTTTAGAATAGGAGTATTTTACCCTATCTTTGGACTTTATATTGGCGAATAGTAGAGATTCTTTAATTAACAACATACTTAAAATTGTTGTTGATAACGATTTATGCCCCACCTCTGTGCCGTGAGAGAACTTTTAATTGCTTTACTACACCAGTTACTCTCCGCATTTCTATCATATGTATATTTCAACAGTGAGGGGAAGCTGTGTCAATTTTAGAATAATGAAAGTCCAAAGTGAATTCTTCTAATGAATAAAGTGACTAAAATTGTCTGATTTTTTATCATTGACAAGTTTTCAGTGGTAGTACATGTTGATCAGTGTGTAATATTTTTAAGTCTAAAACTAAGTGACTAGTCAGGAAACTGAGTAAAGTTCCTTCAGAGGGATAGAAATCTAAGGCTACAACTTTTTAAAAAATGAAAATTTGACATACAGAAGAGAAAAGGGAAATTTAAGAATATGAGAACATGCATATGAAACAACAACTTTCTTTACGAAATTAGGAGATACTTCCTATAAATAATAGCAAATAAAATTATCAAGCTACCTGTTAGAATATAAAAGTTTCCTCAACTTTAAAGAGGGCATCAAAACATCATTAAACTAATCAAAATTTGAATACATGTACATTTAAATCAAAAAGAAATGCATGTCTCATAACTTTTACTGCAGACCTTGTCTAAGCATGAAAAACATTCTATTTTTTTACCATACCTTGCAGACACAATAAATCATACTTAAAAATTTCAATTTGCAGCAGAAGGATGATGTATTTAGATCTATGATATACTTAAAATAAATGGCACTCAGGGTCAACAACTGTTTAAAGGAATTTGTTAAAAAACAATGTTGCTTTCTCTCATTTTGTCTCACAATAAACCAGTCATCTTTAAAGAATACATTTCTCATATACATGGATCCATTTTACATAAAAAAACTCTGAAATGGACAAAAAAAAAAAGAAAATGAATAGTCAACTATGGATTCATAAAACAAATACTGACACTGGGTGTACAAGGATCAGAAAAAAAATTAACCAGACCTTTGGTTCTGTGTACATGATTCATGGCTTCCAATAAGACCTTGAGCTTGCTACACTTTCTACCGTGCATGGACGGTTTCTGGTGCTCGCAGGTCGCCTCCCTTGTCTTGAAGGTGGCCTCCCATCCAGAGAAAATGGTTCATTACTATTGTTAGCATTAGCTTGAGTCATTTGCCTTGATGAAGAGAAGTCTTGAGGTGCCCAGTTTAGTGGGGCGGGCTTCCTTTTCTTTTCTGCCCATGGAGCTTCAAACGATGGCTCTTCCAGCTTATGACCAAAGAGAGTTTCATCAACAAATGTGGGTTTGTGGTTGTGAAATCTGTACCTCTGTGACTCACTTGTGTGATTGATGCGAGGTTTAAAATTATGGTAATTACTAGGTTTTTGCTCAGATGGGCTAGGAGCCCAGAGCAAGGGTGGGCCTCTCTTCTTTTCCTTTGGAGTTTTTGTTTGGAATGGGAATGTACCACTCTGACTGTCGTGTACCTGTGTAAAATTGTGAGATCTAAACAGAGTTTCGTCCACTTCCGCTGTGTTGCTCACTTTACGGTAGCCGCTGCGAGGCCGACTTCCTGAAGAAGAAGAAGGAGGTCGAGTTCCAGTGATGACAAAAGTGTCTGCCATCTTCCTTGTGTAGTATCTGGTAATCAAGATTAAACAATGACATTCATTTACAATTGTACAAGTGAAAGCAAATGCATTTATGTTTTTTATTAAAAAAAATGAATAAATCATTTTGGACCTGTTAAGAAGGTCCATCACATTCTCCATTCTAAGCTTCAAAACTAAATTATCGATGCAATAATTTGTATTAACTTCATAAATATGCTTGAATTTATGTTTTAATTGGCTATACATGTGAAACAAATAATTTATTTGCATTCATGAACTAGAGGTGATCTATACAAAACTGCTAGCCTGGTTCAGTATGCTCTTATGAAAAGGTTTACAAACGCAAAAAAGGTGTTATGATCAACTGCACAGATGTAGTATAAATAGTAAGCTAATACAATGATTTAAATTAGTTCTCTAGATTAATTTTAGCAAAATTAATTACTTGATATGGAATCTTTTATCTGAAATCTAAAGTCTTGTCATTGCTGCTTGGCTGCATGTCAACAAAAGATCATGGTTCATAAGACGCTTGCTTTGGGTAACAGTAGAACTCGGTACTATATTTAACTCATTTGACTTTTCTAAAGCGAGTCTGCAGGTTCAAAAGATTATTACAAAAAATTCACAGTTTCATTCAAATATTTTACATATGAAAAATATTATCCTCATCTACAAAATATGTCATTTTATTTTTATTATACTGTGGAAAATACATTATTACTAAAATTACACACACCATCTTCCCATGATGCATTGAGTGCAAGATAAGAAAATGGCGTCGGGCATGTGTTGAAGGAGAGTCAGTCGAAAGAGAAAGTGATGTCTTTGTTTTGTAAGTATGCTGTGGTAAAGTAATGTTAAATAACAGGTAGAGAAAAACTTGAATATACAATCCTCTTAATGATTTGAAAGAAATGTTGGCGTCGAGCCATTGTTGAAACGTACAGATAACGATTTTTCCCGGTTAGGTCACGTGTGCTCAAACGTATGCTATTCGTTATTGAAGATTATATATATGTGTTAGGAAGAAACAAGTCATGCTTTTACATTTTTGGAAATTTCTCAGGTCAACATGAATCTCTCAGAGTTCTGCCATGTATGTGCGGCAGCTGGGAAATCCAACCGACTGCGAGTGTATCAAATAAACTTTGATGAGGCTGTGCGATTTTGTGAGGATGACAAGGTATTTATTTATTATTAATTAATTTATTATTATAACTTGGACAATCTCAAGAAAAGAGAAAAATAGATTTTTTTCATCTATGACTCTCTTGGCCCATGCAAAATTTCTTTAGGATATGTATTTCCTTTTTGCTGCTTAAAAATATTTTGAACAGACAATGATGAATGAACAGTTATTTTTAATACAGAATTAACATTTTACCCCCTCCCCCTCTTTTTAAAAAGACTGTCTACCATTTATTTAATCTTAACACTTAAAATTTCTAATAATTTCAGTGTACCTACCCTATTGGCCAGTCCTCCCCAGGGAGTATTATTGTCAACAGAAAGTACACCGAAATATCACCAAGAAAAAGAACTCCTTCCCAAACACCACAGAGAGCACAACCTGTCACTGCCAGTACGAAACACAGAGATGTCATTCCCTGCTCAGCAAATGTAAGGAAAATACTTACTTCTTCAACCAAGCCTTCAACTGTAGAAAAACCTCATACACCATATATACCAGGAAAATTAGGGAAAAATGAGGAGAAGTTTACAAGTAATGGAGCAACTGTTTGCAAGGAGGCCAGGAGTATCAAAACCAAAACACTTTTATTCCCACAGTGGCAGAATAAAGAGGCATTATGCTGGCTTGACGTAGTAATGTGTTTATTTGTTCATTGTAAAAAGCTTCAAGAGCATGTGAAATCTTTTAATAACGATACAGACAAATCAGTACTCACTACCCTACTCACTGCATACAACCAGGCCTGCAACATTCTTAATGCCTCACAGGAATCAATCCCATCTGTAAGAAAGCAACCCATCTCTTTGATGGACCGTAAAGTTCAACCAATGCCTGGACAGGATTTATCTGCAGTACCAAAATCATCTGACATTGTTAACGAGTTCCAGCATCTTTCTGTGATTGATAACGGCATAAAAACAGGTGCAGGGATGAAACTCTGTTCAGAGCTTGTTTCAGAACATTATCCTGTTGAAGATCGATATCATAATGCATTTTGCATTTTACAAAATGTTCGAGAGGCTGTTTTCCAGAAGCTCCAACCAAGTTTGCAGTGTGAGAAGGGTAAAAATGACAGCCCTTTGTTTGCCATTCCTCTATTGATAAAGGGAGACTTTGATGCCCAGAAGCTGATGATGATGAAGTACAGGTTTGATTTTCACTGTAGGGCTTGTGGGTATGAACAGAGTGACTCATATCAACAGGTACTTCCTACCATTCCTAAACCTCCGGAGAACATAGAATCCGCAGAACCGAGTGTGGAACGATCCTGCTTCAAATGTAGGGCACCATGGCAACAACGCAAAATGGTATTTGAAGAGTAAGTAGTTTTCTTGCTCAAGCAACAAAGGCTTTAGCATTCAAGAGAAGTAACTCCTAAAGTACACTGAAGAGAATATGATAAAAATAAATGTAAATTGTTTCTTGATGTGTATTCACATTTAAAACCATAATTAATTCATTATGTATGTAGTCTTTAATATTTACTCTTTTTTTAATTGGATAATTATATTTAATATTATCGTATCTTTCAGGTTATCAGATGTAGTCATCCTCCATTTTGTAGAGGGTCTCAGAAGTAACAGTCTGGAGAAGTTGACTTTTTCCTTTGGAGGGAAACTTTACAAAGTGAGGGGCCTGATCCAATACCTTAATAACCCTGATCATTTTGTTACCTGGATATATGACAGTCAAGGTAAGTGTGTAATGCTCAAATAAATGATATATAAAGGTGGTTCTTTGTTGTTTAATAGACATCTTTTTTTATTTAAAAAACATGCACAGAATTGACTAGAGGCAAATCTATTAAGTATATATGTGATGTATGATGTATTACTCACTGATTCATTTAATTTCTTTAGGTAAGATATTTTTCATACATTTTTAGAGAGAGCTTAGCTGATGTTGAAAAACTTAATTTCCAAAATTGTTAAAACTTGTATCTTTCTTTTTAAGAGTCACTTTGGATGGAATGCGATGATTTAAAATCTCCAGTTTGTCAATTCCATAAACGTCCCTTCAGCGTTCCTGCAGAACAAATTCACATGGTCCTGTGGGAAAGCTCCCTCCAGATGGACACAGATAAGACTTTCAGCAATAAAACAAAACAGAGGATGAAGCTTTCAGAAAAACAGCCAGCTGAAATTGGAGAAAAACATAAGGAAGAGGATTGTCAGCATATATCTGGTAGGAAGTCTCTCACAGCCAATATAGCAGCTTCGCAGATGAAGGATAAAGAGAAGTCGGCAGATGCTGGTTCTAGGGGCACTACAGAGAAGTTTTTATCCCCAGCAGCTCTGAAGCCTTACATGATGGTCAAATTGACCAATACTGGACAAATAGTTCAGGTGCCATCTGAGGTCAAAGGTCAACAACTCCAGTCACCTGGTTTATTGTCAAACACTGGGAAATTCTCTAGAAACAATTGCAAAAGTGGCAGTGAGATATCTAATGTTTGTAACCAAGCTACCATGCAAAACCAAACTGAAATGAAAACTCAGCCACCAGCTTTATCCAGATCTACAAGTGTGTATACACCAGCCTTTCTAAAGTCACTGATTCAAAGGAAATCCAAAAACTCTCTAGTCTTACAAGCAGAAAAGAGGACAGGAAAATCCATTTCTGCTGTATGTGGTGCTAATAATATGACTAAGCCTACTGGATCCAATAGGTCAAACTTTAGAACTCCATTCATAGGGAAAAAGAAATTTGAGGGCTATTTTTCCACCAAGAATTTAAAGTCTGATATGTCCCAATCTTCTAGACTTGTGAGAAGTGCTAGCGTTTATTCAATGTCGGGAGATTCCTCTCGCCCCAACAGCCCAGCTTTAAGTTCCTACAGTGATACGTTTACAATACAGAAGCGGAAGTTGAAGGCAGTGGCAGAAAAAAACACCAAGCGAAGGAAATCCATGTGCAGCGACTCCAGTGTCAGTTCTCCGGAGTCCTTACCTCAGAAAGAAATGATGGATGTGCAAGCTTCTGAAGGATGTGATGTTCTTCAAAGTCTCTACAGTGCTTTAAATCTTACAATGCCTGAAAGTTTAGAGTTACCGAGGGGCACAAATAGTACAAAGACCTCCAGCTTAGATCTAAATGAGGATGAATTAATCCCAGACGTCCAGGATTTAGCCGATTTTATTACCAATCCTGAAAATGAGGCTTCATCTAGTTTAGATGAATTTTTGGCTCAATTGTGAAATTCAGTCTAAAAAAATTTTCCATTTAAAAAAGCCAAGAGTTTTGGTTATGATTTGGTGAATTATTGCTTTCATTGATCATTTTTGATGTGCATTTAGCATGTTTAAGAACTTATTGTTTTCCTTCACTAAAATTTTTATGATGAGATGGCAACAGTTGTGGATGAATGATAATATAATTATTTTTCTTATTTGCTCATACATTAATAATGTCATAAAGATGTGTGTGATATACAGAGTGATTGATCCGAGACCACAAATGTGTTCTTTAAAGTTCTATACATATATTTTGTACCATTGTTAATTTACACTTGTTATCTATACCTTTTGTTTAAATATTACAATTTGTTTTCCAGAAAAAACCCAACATGCAGTAGTTTTCTTTTATATTTTTGAGAAACAAAATATGATTTTGAAATGAGACGGTAGAAATTTCTACTAAAGATTTATTTGCATAGATTTTTAGCATACTCATTTTAAGTCAAATTATAGTCTGTCTTTATCAACACCATGTAATATAAAAATATAATTTGTTAAGTCAAGCATTTAAAGAGCGAAAGATTATCTTATCAGAATCAAACTCTGTAATAGGTCAAGGTATGGTCTCTCACAATCACACATTTTTATGGGTTGAATACTTGTCTGTCTGAACATGATGAATCAAACTGTTATAGATGACATTTGTTTTGTCTGTCTGTTTTATTTTTGATTGTGGTTAAGGTCATTTTTGTATTGCGTGAGAAGGTCTAATTCAATATTGTCTGTCAGTCTGTTGTTTTAAGGTCAATTATTGTTAGTAATATTTATAAATGAGGTCATTACTTTCTCTAGAATTCACTGGAGAGACACTTATGTTTTTTGATATTTTGTAAATAATTGGTTTGAAAGAAACTGGATTATTTAAACCAAACTTATCTGAATGATTGTGTGAAAGAAAAATTGGAAATGTTCGTCATTTGCAATAGTGACTCCCCAGAAAAAATACGACCAGAAACGGGAAAAAAACTTTCTGTCGTCGTGATGTCCGTAGTTAGCATAAGAGTGGTGAACAATGTCCGTTATTAAAAAAAGGGAAACATTGAAGTCTGTCATCAAAAAATGGTACTCGGTGATGTCCGTCGTCAAAAAAAGGAATAAATCGAAGTCTGTCATCCAAAAATGGTGTTATTTGATGTCCGTCGTCAAAAAAGGAATAAAAGGAAGTTTGTCATTCAAAAATGGTGTTATATGATGTCCGTCGTCAAAAAAGGAATAAATCGAAGTCTGTCATCCAAAAATGGTGTTATATGATGTCCGTCGTCAAAAAAGGAATAAATCGAAGTCTGTCATCCAAAAATGGTGTTGTATGATGTCTGTCGTCAAGAAAAGAGGTTTAATTTTGTCTGTCGTCAAGAAAAGGTTGGGTAGAGAACGGTGGAAGGCCCAATCAATGAGACAAATAAGATTTGTAGAGGAGGCTGCCACTGTTGAAAAGATTGGCTTGTAAACAGCTGAGAGCTTGGAAGAGCTTTTCATCAATCTACACATTCCTGATGCTTGCAATTACAGAAAAGAAAATCTGCCTTGTGTAATGTGCGATCTAGGTGTAATATTCAATATTGCAACAAAGGAATTCTACAGTGAACTTGTCAAAAGAATTATCTGTGGTTTTTAACATGCAAAATGAAGGTCTGTCATGATATAATAAGAACCGATAACAATTAAAAAAACCCAGATGTGTTGCAGGTATAACCTCTTTGTGAAAGTAGAAACGAAAGTGAACCAAACTTAAGACATGGAAGAGATATCATTTATGTTCATTTGCTTAATTGTAATAAAATTCATTTTTCTTCATGTGTAATAAGTGAGCATTAGAAGGGTTGTTCCAAAATTAAATTGTAATGAGCATTAAGCCCTCTAGCAAAATTATGAAATGCATGGCCTCGGGATATTTTTGTCCCCCACTTGAAAAGTGGGGGATATTAATTTGGGTCTGTCCGTCCGTCCATCTGTCCTTCATTCTTCTGTCTGTAACGCTTTCATTTTCACACGATATCTCGACCCTTTTTTTGCAAAAAATAGCAACTCCCTATGGACATATTGATTTTGGGGTCAAAAGGTCGAAAAAATTTATATCTGAGAACCCTTTGAGCTTTTGCAATGAAATTTGGCATAACAATCATCCCTATTGATTTTGAGGTCAAAAGGTGTTCAAGGTCATAAATTTATACATTCTGTCATAACACTATCCCTTCTGGGTATATATCAAGAGGATTTTGAGCTTTTGCTATGTAATTTTATGCACAACTCCCTAATACCCCTTTCAAGATTAGTATTTATTGTATTACATGTCACTATTTTTAGCAAATATTAATAAAACAGGTCCTTATAACATCTATTAGAACTGTTTGATAAAGGTTAAATTAGACACCATCCATGCATTGTGTAAAATTTTGACAATATCGAACGTGAATATATACATGTATGTGACTTCAATTTTACCATTTAATTTTCTTTTACGTCAAGCATTTCTGTGGTCTAGTGGTATGTCTCTCGCTTCACATGTGAGGGGTGACGGGTTCAAATCCCGGACGAACCATTTCTTTTTTTTTCGAAATACTTTTTAAAAAATAAATGGTAGCATGTGAAATGAAAAATTTATGAGGACTGGCTTGCATAAACTCATTAAATCATCAATACAGTGTGATAAATATTCCATATACCAGTAAAAAGGATCTTCTATACACATAATAAAGAATAAGCAACCAAATATTTATATCCATATTGGCATATATTTTATTTGCTTCCTTATAGATGTATACATTTAATACTTCTACAATAATGGCATAATAATTCAGTCAGGAGGACCCGCGGGGGAAAATTCTCTGAATTAGCTTGTTAGAAAATGAAAAAGGTGCATAATTATAAACAATTTGGGTGTCTATTCTGAAACTATGGCCCAAGGGACAGGAAATATTTGAAGTACACCAGTAAGATCTGCATACGGTAGTTAGGATTGGAAGATGTGCTTCTTCCAAAAGATGTAATTCTTCCAATAATAAGAAAGTATGAAAGACTTATTCTCGTAGTGCTGTAGCATTTTTATTAGTTCACCAGAGCTGAAGGCTAGAGTGAGCTTTTCTGATAAAAATTAATATGTTAAATGTCTGTTGTGATAAACTTTTCACATATGTTCATCTTCTTCACAAGAACCACTTTTGCTATATCCATATTCATACTAAGTGAGTTTTATTGTATCTTCAAAAAATCTAAATGCTAGTTCAAATGAAGGGCCACACCCTCTTCCAAGGGGAGAAAGTTATGAATAAGTGAAAAATTGATGACAAATTTTTAAAAATCTCATGAACCACTGGACCAAGAAAGATGAAACTTGTGGAGTCATCCTCATATAGTGTAGATTCAAGTATGTTCAAATCATGACCCTTCAGGGGTATAGGATGGTGCCAAATTGGGTAATTGAAGTATTTCACAGAAATCTCAAGAACAGGAAAGCCATTGTTGGTGATGTTAATATGGAAGCATCCTTGAGAAGTGACTAGATTGAAGTTCCTTCATATCATAAGTTCATAACCCCAGGGAAAAGTTGAGGCCATAATGGATGATCAAAGTTTTGCATAGAAATATATAGGAAAATTCTTCTCCAGAACAGCAACCCCAAGATTGGTGATATATGACTGTAATAAGGAAGTATTTCTAGATAGTGAATATTCAAGTTTTCTATTATCAAGACCCCCCGGGGTAGTGGGGCCATAAGTGGCAATATCGATATGGGTAAGGTGTGGCGGCTGTGGCCACAATGAGGAATCGAAGTGTTCAATATTTATAATAAAAAAAATCTCATGAACAGAAAAGCTGTGTTTAGTCATATTGACATGTAAGAAAAGAGTCTTCATGTAGAGAAGTTTCAAATTTGTTTAAATCATGACCTGGGAGAGAGGGTTTGGGAGGTACTACTATGGGAATCAATTTTGTACAGAGTAATAAGTAGAGAAGAAAAATCTTTGAAAATCTTTTCAAGAACAGCAAAGTTATATTAAAAACAGGATTGGTCTCACTTGCTCTGAGGTTAGCTTTGTACCTAATGAGCTTCATATTTAATTTCCCATGCTATCTTTTAAAAAATTGCCCTCTCCCAATGGACATTCTAAAAATAAAATTGGCCCACTCATTTTTTTTAACATCAAGGAATTTAAGCAATTTTTTAATGTACAGCATGCATTCTTAAGGCTGGATAATAGATTCTTATTGCTGTCTGTTTTCATCCTGCGTCATGCATTAACATTTGAACATTTTCAGCCTCTTCTCTGCAACCCCCGAACCAATTTTGGCACAAAGCTTCACTGGTGAAAGGGAACAAAATTTGTGAATTTCATGGTCCCTGCCCTCCCTGGGGCCTGAGGGGTGGGGCCAAAACCACTAAAATTAATTCAATCTTTAAAAATCTTGTCTACTCCTGGACATCAAGCAGGCAAACTGTTGGCATGATTGAAATCAGCATTGAGTCCTCTACCAAAATTTTGAAATTCATGGCCCAGGGGTTAGGGGTTGTAGTGCTAGGGCGGGGCTAAATAGATTATATAGTGATCAAAAATGCTTGAATTCTTTGAAAATTTTCTTCTTTGCTCCTGGGCATTAAATAAACATTTCCCAAGTACATAGTAATATGTTGAATAAGGCTGCCTCTTTCAAAATTGTGATTTCATGGCCCTAAGGGTCAGGGGTTCTGGTGCAAGGGCTAGGCTAAATAGGTTATATAGTGAAATTGCATAAATTCTTTGAAAATCTTCTCTGCTCCTGGGTCTTAAATAAACTAAGTACAAAGTTATGATGAACAAGAATATCTCTTCAAATATTGTGAATTTTATGGCCCTTAGGTCAGGGGTTCTGGTGTAAGGGTGGGGCTCTATTGATGATATTGTACAGTGAAAATACGTTAAAACTTTAAAAATCTTCTTCTCTGCTGTGAGGTATTAAATAGACTAACAAAGTACATGATTATGTTGAATAATTATAAGGCTGCATCTTCTAAAATTGTGAATTTCAGGGCCCCTGGGTCAGGGGTTCTGGTGTTTGGGTGGGGCTCTAATGATTTTACAGGGAAAATGCATGAATTCTTTGAAAATCTTTACCTTTGCTCCTGGGTAATATATATGCCAAGGATCTAAGTACATATTTTTGATGAAGATTGGTGCCTCTTCCAAATTGGTTATTTTTAGGGCCCTCGGGTCAGGGGTAGGGGGAGGGGGGTGTACTTAGTCTGAAAATAAATTAATGCTTTGAAATCTGCTCTTTGGTACATGTATTAATCAATCATTAATGCTGAAATAAAATTTATGATAAATTTTCCAAAATTTTGAAATATTTGCCCCAGGGTCAGTGGTTCCTGTGGGGTGGGGTGCACAACTGGTGGTTATAAAGTGGAAATGCATTTCTCTTTGTTACTCTGATCTACCCCTGGGTATTAAGTAACCAAAGTAAATATGCTAAGTGTATAAATATGATAAACAATGGTGCCTCTTTCAAAATTGTGAATTTTATGGCTTTTGCTTTAAAACAGGAACCAAATACATTGCTTTAAAGTTGTTAAATGATACTCAGGTGACCATAATGAAAGTAGTGAAATAAAAATTTTGATAAAATTTCCAGCATCTTGAAATATTTGCCCCAGGGTCAGTGGTTCCTGTGGGGTGGGGTGCACAACTGGTGGTTATATAGTGGAAATGCATTTCTCTTTGTTACTTTGATCTACCCTCTAGGTATTAAGTAACCAAAATAAGCATGCTAATTAATGATTATGATAAACAATGGTGCCTCTTTCAAAATTGTAAATTTCATGGCTTTTGCTGTAAAACAGGTAACAAATACAATTGCTTTAAAGTTGTTAGATGATACTCAGGTGTCCACAAGGCCCATGGGCCTCCTGTAAAATTAAGCACTAAAATTTTTTTGAGAACAAAATTTTTTCTCATTAACCTATCGACAATTTATTTAATCTTGAGTAGGGGTAATGGTAATGGAACTTACATTATTTTAAAGATGGTCCACTTGTTTTTTTAAACGATCACCTGAGTTGACTCAGGTGACCTACTGCTATATGTTTTCATCCGTTGTTGTTCATCAGTCGTAAACTTTTGAACATTTTTAGCTTCTTCTCTGGAACCACTGAACCAATTTCAGCCAAATTTAGTATACAGCATCTATAGGTGAAAGGGAACAAAATTTTTGAATTTCATGGTCCCCCCCTCTCCTGGGGCCTGAGGGGTGGGGCCAAAACCACTAAAATTAATGCAGTCTTTTAAACTCTTCTTTACTCCTGGACATTAAGCAGGCAAGCTGTTGGCATGATTGAAATCAGCATTGAGTCCTCTACCAAAATTTTGAAATTCATGGGCCCAGGGTAAGAGGTTCTAGTGCCTAGGTAGGGCTATATAAATCATATATAGTAAAAGTGCATTATTTCTTTGAAAATCTTTTCCTCTGCTCCTGTGTATTAAACAAACTAACTAATTATAAGAACATAGTTATGAAAACGGAGAGTGCCCGTCTTCCAAAATTGTGAATTTCATGGTCCTTGGATTAGGGGTTATGGTGTTAGAGCGGGGCTAAATAGATTACATTAATCCTTTGAAAATATTCTCCTCTGCTCCTTGGTATTAAACTAAGTACATACGCACGTAGTTATGATGAACAAGAGTGTGCATGCCTCTTCCAAAATTGTGAATTTCATGGCCCCTGGGTCAGGGTTTTGGTGTAAGGGGGGTGGAGCATACTGACATAGCTAGTAATAATATAGCAGTGACAGACAATGCTGACATGGCCATAGAAATTAATATATAAAAGTGACAGATTGATAGATAGATTGTATGTTGTTTAACGTCCCTGTCGAAAATTTTTCACTCATAATTTTAGTGCGTACTTGATTTGGACTGACAAAGTTTCTAATTCTGTTTTGTTACTAGTGTAAGATTGGTTGTTTGAGAGTTTTTAAAATACAAAAAAAACACACACACAATTCCACCTACGAGCAAGAAAGACACTGGCCAGTAAAAAATTCAGCGCCGATGACCTGGATACAAATTGTTTAGAGGACGTACAAAGTCAAGCTTTACATGCAAATCGTTTGAAAACTCTGTTAGGGTATTTCGCGTGTTGGCATGAGCGTTAGTGTCAAGTGCCTGTATAGAGCGACAAACATAGTTCATGTGTATGGCACGCCAAATTCACAAAAATGAGCTAAACATGTTTCACAGTCGATAAACTAGGTTTATCGAGCGACTGTAAACATAGTTAACAACGTGTGTGTTAATGCGATAATCTATGTTTCACAACCGTAAACTCTTAACACTAAAACAATCATTTGCAATTGCAAAACATTTATCTGACAGTTGAAAAGTAAACATATTTATTGCTGAAATTAAACTATATAGTTTACAAACGTGAATCTATGTTTATCAACAAAATCTGTTGTTAACGCTTATTACAGACAGATAAACTTAAGCTAGATTATCATTCGTAAACTATATAGTTAACAAAAGCAGAATCAGTTAACTTGGTTTGTTGTTTGTAATGTCTCTCTAGTTTATCAAATGAATTTTTCACTCACTGATCAGAGACCAGAAGAGCTTCTGCGATAGTAATGCGTCCGTCGTCTGTCTGTCTTAGTACGTCTGTAAACAATTTTTCAAAATGCTACTCCTCCTACAGTTTTGGTCTGATTTCAGTATAACTTGGCACACAAGTAGACTACACTAAGATAATTTGTTTATCGGTTTTTGATTTCGATGAACGGTGTTGCCGTGGTTATTTTCTTGAAATTCTTTCACAGTTTTGGTCGATTTCAATATAACTTGGTACACAAGTAGACTACACTGAGATACATAATTCTCTATATCGGTTTTTGATTTCGATGAACCGTGTTTTTCGAAATTTCTGTGAAATTCTTTCAAAATGCTACTTCTCCTACAGTTTTGGTCTGATTTCAATATAACTTGGCACACAAGTAGACTACACTAAGATGCATAATTCTATATATCGGTTTTTGATTTCGATGAACGGTGTTGCTGTTGTTATAAAAATAGAAATTTCTATGAAATTCTTTCAAAATGCTACTCCGCCTACAGTTTTGGTCTGATTTCAATATAACTTGGCACACAAGTAATTACATAATTTTATCGGTTTTTGATTTCGATGAACGGTGTTGTTGTTGTTACTAAAAATAGAAATTTCTGTGAAATTCTTTCAAAATGCTACACCTCCTACAGTTTTGGTCTGATTTCAATATAAGTTGGCACACAAGTAGACTACACTTAGGTACATAATTCTGTTTATCAGTTTTTCATTTCAATGAATGGTTATTAAAAATGAAAATTTCTGTTTAATACTCTCAAAATGCTTCTCATATATATATATATATATATATATATATATATATATATATATATATATATATATATATATATATATATATAGATTGATTTGTTGTTTAATGTCTCTCTAGTGAATTTTTCACTCATATGGAGACGCCACCACTTGCCGGTGTAGAGCTGCAAATTTGGCCTATTCTTGACACTCGGGGCCATTGAGAAGTGATGGATATTTTTCGCGCCAGCACCTACTGCGACACGGACCTCGGTTTATACGGTCTCATCCGAAGGACAGTCTCCACGTCCCATGTGTGCAGTGGAATTTGAACCCGCGGCGTAAGACAAAAGCAAGTCCGAGAGCAACTGTCAGACATTTCTAATATGAAACATTACTGAAGGTATATTTATAATTTCTCCTGCATTACTAATTAAGACATTATTTTCGAAAATATATATATATATATATATATATATATATATATATATATATATATATATATATATATATATATATATATATATATATATCCTTTGAAAATTCCAAATAGCAACACAGCGTTAGCGCTTTCATTAATGAAAGCTAACGTTTTAATCTTGGACAATTTTCGAATATAATAAGTTCCTAGAAGAAAACCTGTTCAAAAGCAGCAAGAAGTAGATGTCACGTTGGAAGGCGATAGGTGATGGAGCCATCTAGTCGAATGGGCATCCAACATCTTTTTAGAGTGGACGAAAAAAGCACAAGATTTTGTATTGACTTTCCGATTTGAACATGCAGTGGATGGAAACAGAAAGACGCCCATCATGTACGAATAATCACGATGGTACATTTCATATTATAACTACCGTGAATTTATATTACATAGATCTTCAAACATACCACATTATAATTATAATGTGATTGATCTGTAAATCTTTCGGTGCATGGTTTAGTCAGGATTACTGGTGCATAATCCAAGGTCAAATAAATGAATATAATTAGTTAATCCATTTGGATTGTGGGAGTGGTATTATTGACAAAGTTACTGTACGCACCGTAAACGTGTACTCTTTTGGGGTTAAAATCAACGTCGGTGGGCTTTAAAGTTAATTATTTAATTCAGTTTGAGTGCTTTTTGTTTAAACGGAGGGTAGACACTTATAAATAACTATAATAGTTTATTTTCTGGTAGGTCTTAAGTTTCCAAGTACAGGAATGAGTCTGAATGACCATATACAAGATAATTAGGTTGCCTATAATAATGATTATAAATCATTTAATTTCGTAGGTTATTTTTAATTGTAAACTAAGGACTTAACCATGATAAACCTTTAAATGCTTTGTAAAGTATGGTGATTTATGATAATGTCGTCACCCCACTCCCAACTTCTCACTTTTTTAAACCCTGTGGTAAAACGTTCCTTAACACCGAGATGTTTTGATCAGAATTTCATCCAACGTGAGATGTAGGAGAAGGTTATGATCAGAGTTTCTTACAAAGTGAGATGTGGGAGAAGGTTATGATCAGAGTTTCTTACAAAGTGAGATGTGGGAGAAGGTTATGATCAGAGTTTCTTACAAAGTGAGATGTGGGAGAAGGTTATGATCAGAGTTTCTTACAAAGTGAGATGTGGGAGAAGGTTATGATCAGAGTTTCTTACAAAGTGAGATGTGGAAATAAGAATGATCAGGCTTCCTTTTGATTCAGTGAGATGATAGGATGAACAGAGAGATGTGGAGAATTCAGATCGACCTGAGACTATATCTTACCTCTCGGCATTCTCAGCTTCCGTTTCACTAAGTAATCCCCATAACTTGAACTTCTCATAAATACTAGCTCTAGCATTACCAACAGGGGCTTTGTCATTCTCTTTGTCACTTGTCAACCAAGACAGACGATCGCTGTTTCTTCCCGCCATTGTGTCATAGCTAAGTGCAAGTGTAATCCATCATAGCAAACTAGTAATATTTTGTTAGGGTAGACGACTTTTGGTAATGTGTTAATTTGTAAACACAATCATTCTAATCTTTAGCTGTTTAGGCATTTAATGAAGTAGAGCTCGATTGCACCAAGGAGGCAGGACAACAGATTAAATGTCCCAATCTCTTGTATTAATCTTATATACTTTATTTATACAGTGCAATCATGCAGAATTTACTACTTATGACAAGTCATTATTATTAACTACTCTTCTATTTTTATCTTATATGTTCAGGTTAATGGTTTACAGATTATGAAACTGTTTCCAATGTTGAAGATTTTTATTTCTCGTGTCGTTGGTCATTTTTAGTGCTTTTTATAAATTTCCATCCGTGGCCTTATGTATCTACTTAATAGATCCGACACTAAGGAAATAGATTGTTGCTGGTTTTTAGGATATACTTCAACAATAAACAAACGTGACAAAGACTAAACAGAACTGAGTTGAAGTAAGACGTGACAATTCGCCAGAAATACCAGATTTCTTTTCTATAAAATGATTGAAATGCTTGTTTTATTGGAATGAGGTTTGTTTGCATGGTACATGTAATCATTTAACAAGAGGCCCATGGGCCTTATAGGTCACCTGAGCATTATGCAACAACTTTCCAGTGATTTAATTTGATTCATGTTTTAAGCCAGATGCTATGGCGTTCACAATTTTGAAAGATCATAACAATACACTTAGCAGTTGCTTAGTTTGTTTACTTAATACCCATAGGCAGGGTGGTGGAACAAAAAATGCATTTCAAGCAATCAGTAATATTCAGCAATAATCAGTAATGCCCCTATCACACATGAACCCCTGACCCTTAGGCCTAGATCCACACATTGCACAATTTTTGAAAAGGCACCCTTGCTTTTCAAAAATATTTGATTAATACCAAGGAGCAGATCTCAAACAATTCATCCAGTTTCAGTATATAAGTACACCACCCCCTATGGTAACAAGGAGCAGATCTCAAACAATTCATCCAGTTTCAGTATATAAGTACAATCCCCCCCCCAATGGTACCCCTGACCCTGGGGCCTTGAAATTCACAATTCTAGAAGATTAAGGTCCTTGCTCATCATAACTACATAGGTAGTTCATCTGCTTAATACCCAAGAGCAGAGAAGAAAATTTTCAAAGATTTAATGTATTTTCACTATATGATCAATAGAGCCCTGCCCTATCACTAGAACCCCTGACCCTAGGGCCATAAAATTCACAATTTTGGTAGAGGCACTCTTGCTCATCATAACTATGTACTTAGTTTATTTAATTCCTAGGAGCAGAAAAGAAATTTTTTCAAAGAATTCATGTATTTTCATTATATAATCAATAGAGCCCCGCCCTAACACCCGAACCCTGACCCTGGGGCCATAAAATTCACAATTTTGGTAGAGGTACTCTTGCACATCATAACTATGCACTTAGGCCAAAAAAAAATTAATCAATAGTTTCTCAGGCACCGCCGCATCAGTTCAAAAACGGCCGCATTGATCAATTTTATGGACAGATTGAAAAGGGAAATAACTCAATTTTCTATTTTTCCAAGTTGAAAAAGAAAATCGAGTTATTCCCCTTCTCATGAATGCTAAGATAGACGTTTTTATTAGAAAAACAATATATTTCTTCTAAATTTACAGTGTTTTATGAATTAACTTTTAAATAAATGTTTAGAATAACATTATTTAAAGATGAATACATATTATAACTAATTTCAGAGAACAAAAATTAAGAATTAGAAGATATTATCATTTTATTGAACAAATGGCTTTAAAAAGTTGTAAAACCTGCTACAAAAAAAAAAAAAAAAAAAAAAAAAAAAAAAAAAGCCTGCCTGCCGCATTGAATTTTGATTTTTTTGGCCCGAGAAACTATTAGTTAATTTTTTATTTAATACCCAGGAGCAGAGAAGAAGAATTTCAAAGAATTCATGTATTTTCACTATATAATCTATAGAGCCCCACCCTAACACCAGAACCTCTGATCCTGGGGCCATAAAATTCACAATTTTGGTAGAGGTACTCTTGCTCATCATAACTATGCACTTAGTTAGTTTATTTAATACCCAGGAGCAGAGAAGAAGATTTTCAAAGAATTCATGTATTTTCACTATATAATCTATAGAGCCCCACCCTAACACCAGAACCTCTGACCCTGGGGCCATAAAATTCACAATTTTGGTAGAGGTACTCTTGCTCATCATAACTATGCACTTAGTTAGTTTATTTAATACCCAGGTGCAGAGAAGAAGATTTTCATAAAATTCATGTATTTTCACTATATAATCAATAGAGCCCCGCCCTAACACCAGAACCACAGACCCTAGGGCCATAAAATTCACAATTTTGGTAGAGGTACTCTTGCTCATTATAACTATGCACTTAGTTAGTTTATTTAATACCCAGGAGCAGAGAAGAAGACTTTCAAAGAATTCATGTATTTTCACTATATAAACTATAGAGCCCCACCGTAACACCAGAACCTCTGATCATGGGGCCATAAAATTCACAATTTTGGTAGAGGTACTTTTGCTCATCATAACTATGCACTTAGTTAGTTTATTTAATACCCAGGAGCAGAGAAGAAGATTTTCAAAGAAATAATGCATTTTCACTATATACTTATTTAGCCCCGCCCTAGCTATAGAACCCTTGACCCCAGGGCCATGAATTTCACAATTTTAGTAGAGGACTCAATGCTGATTACAATCATGCAAACAGTTTGACTGCTTGATGTCCAGGAGTAAAGAAGAAGATTTTTAAAGATTGCATTAATATAGTGGTTTTGCCCCCCCCCAAGGCCCCAGGAGGGCAGGGACCATGAAATTCACGATTTTTGTTCCCCTTCATCCATAGATGCTTTGTACCAAATTTGGTTGAAATTGGTTCACTGGCTGCAGAGAAGAAGCTGAAAATGTTCAAATGTTAACGGACAATGCACAACGCACGACGCACAACGCACGACGACGGACGAAAACAGATAGCAATAGGTCACCTGAGTTTACTCAGGTGACCTAAAAATGAACATAATTCGTATAAACAACGTTTCTGCCATTTTTGATCGGCTTCTCACTATCTTTGAGGACCCCTACATATTTATAGGGCCTGATTTAGTCTCTGTTCATTGTGATCAGTCGATACTGGTGTAGACGGATGCATGCTATGCAACATTCGGTAGCGACAAAAACAAGAGGCCCATGGGCCACATCGCTCACCTGAGAAGCTTTGACCATTCTGTTCTTTACCAGATTTTCCCCTTTTAATACATATTGCGACCTCACCCTACCCCACTGATCATGATTTAGACATTTTTAAATCTACAATACCCCAGGATGCTTCGATGTGCACATAAATTTCAGCTTTTCTGGCCAAGTGGTTCTTGAGGAGAAGATTTTCAAAGAATTTTTCTATATATTTCTATGTAAAACTTTGATTCCCCATTGTGGCCCCGCCCTACCCTCGTGGGTCATGATTTGAACAATTTAGAATCTACACCACCCCTGGATGCTTCCACATAAGTTTCAGCTATTCTGGCCCAGTGGTTCTTGAGAAGAAGATTTTCAAAGATTTTTCCTTTATATTTCTATGTAAAACTTTGATTCCGCATTGTGGCCCCGCCCTACCCCCGGGGGTCATGATTTGAACAATTTAGAATCTACTATTTACCCTAGGATGCTTTCACATAAGTTTCAGCTTTTCTTGCCCAGTGGTTCTTGAGGAGAAGATTTTCAAAGAATTTTCCTATATATTTCTATGTAAAACTTTGATTCCCCATTGTGGCCCCGCCCTACCCTCGTGGGTCATAATTTGAACAATTTAGAATCTACACTACCCCTGGATGCTTCCACATAAGTTTCAGCTTTTCTTGCCCAGAGGTTATTGAAAAGAAGATTTTTTAATGACCCCACCCTATTTTTGTCTTTTCTTGATTATCTCCCCTTGTGAGGGGACTTGGCCCTTCATTTTTAACAATTTAAATTTCCCTTCACCCAAGGATACTTCGTACCAAGTTTGGTCAAAATTGGTCCAGTGGTTCTTGAAAAGAAGTCGAAAATGTGAAAAGTTTACAGACGGACGGACGGACGACGGACAAAATGTGATCAGAAAAGCTCACTTGAGCCTTCGGCTCAGGTGAGCTAAAAACTGTAATACTTCGTATAATGCAGGAAAGTAAAATACTGAAGAATGAAACATACGAAGATAACGAACAGTATTCTAGCTCAAAAGTCCATTAAACAATACAAATTAGGAGCAGATCAATCACGGACCTCCAAAACATCTGATTGGATCAGGTGCCATGGAGAAGTGAGCATCCCCTGTCGACCGGTCTGACCCACCTTGTACACCTTGTCATGATCGTGAAATAGGGGAAAATCCGTCAACAATTCAGTGTGTAAATAATGGCCTAACAATTAGTATATGGAAAAGTCAGTCAGCATTTGACTTAATGATAAATTGTAATTCCTGACAAGGTCTTTGTATCGACCATAGAAATTACCATAGAAATTACGAAATGACTTTAAACGATGATTTGAACAATTTAGAATCTACACCACCCCTGGATGCTTCCACATAAGTTTCAGCTATTCTGGCCCAGTGGTTCTTGAGAAGAAGATTTTCAAAGATTTTTCCTTTATATTTCTATGTAAAACTTTGATTCCGCATTGTGGCCCCGCCCTACCCCCGGGGGTCATGATTTGAACAATTTAGAATCTACTATTTACCCTAGGATGCTTTCACATAAGTTTCAGCTTTTCTTGCCCAGTGGTTCTTGAGGAGAAGATTTTCAAAGAATTTTCCTATATATTTCTATGTAAAACTTTGATTCCCCATTGTGGCCCCGCCCTACCCTCGTGGGTCATAATTTGAACAATTTAGAATCTACACTACCCCTGGATGCTTCCACATAAGTTTCAGCTTTTCTTGCCCAGAGGTTATTGAAAAGAAGATTTTTTAATGACCCCACCCTATTTTTGTCTTTTCTTGATTATCTCCCCTTGTGAGGGGTCTTGGCCCTTCATTTTAACAATTTAAATTTCCCTTCACCCAAGGATACTTCGTACCAAGTTTGGTCAAAATTGGTCCAGTGGTTCTTGAAAAGAAGTCGAAAATGTGAAAAGTTTACAGACGGACGGACGGACGACGGACAAAATGTGATCAGAAAAGCTCACTTGAGCCTTCGGCTCAGGTGAGCTAAAAACTGTAATACTTCGTATAATGCAGGAAAGTAAAATACTGAAGAATGAAACATACGAAGATAAGGAACAGTATTCAAGCTCAAAAGTCCATTAAACAATACAAATTATGAGGAGATCAATCACGGACCTCCAAAACATCTGATTGGATCAGGTGCCATGGAGAAGTGAGCATCCCCTGTCGACCGGTCTGACCCTCCTTGTACACCTTGTCATGATCGTGAAATAGGGGAAAATCCGTCAACAATTCAGTGTGTAAATAATGGCCTAACAATTAGTATATGGAAAAGTCAGTCAGCATTTGACTCAATGATAAATTGTAATTCCTGACAAGGTCTTTGTATCGACCATAGAAATTACCATAGAAATTACGAAATGACTTTAAACGAGACTGCTGAAATTCCTATTTCATCAACTCGTTTGCCAATAACTTACCTGTTTTTAGAAATTATACATACGTAGAGCATGATCTTGCATATCGAATCAATTGAGAGATATAAATCCCGTGTGCAGGTAATGATTGATTGTATGTTAGTTTACGTCCAATTCGAGAACTTTTCACTGATGTAGAGACGTCACCATATATCGGTGAAGGGCTTCAAACTTTACTCGGCACTCGGGGCCATTTAGCAGATTTTAAGGTCTCATCCAAAGGACCCGTGACCTTCACTTCAAGTGCCGAGCGCGTGGCGAAGAAAAAGTTGAACTTTTTTATTGACTTCGGTCAGTCGCGGCCGAGATTCGAACGCACGACCTCCCGATCATGGAGCGAGCGCTCTACCGACTAAACTGCTATGAACGGTGTGCAGATGATGAAGGCATGTTGCTGCGTATGTAAGGGAAGTTGACGATTGAAAGGTTAAAATCATCACGTTTATCATACAGCATGGCTGTTAGATTACCATTGACGTTTTCGTCAAGTAAAATATCCAAATATGAAACAGAAGTGTCAGACTCCGTGGTATATTTTTTATCTCAAGCTCACCAGGATCCATCGTATCGACATAAGAATGGAACTGACTATTGTTAATTGACAGTACGTCGTCTATAAATATCGAGTTGAAGGCTACAGCAAATCAGCAAACGTTTTCTTCTTTTTACATACCGATGTTTAAGATTTTGAGCAAATTCTGCTTCATAGAAACTAACATTTGTTATGTAGTGCAGTATACATATAAAGAATTTTAAAATAGTTGAATGTAATGATCTTTGCATTATACAAACAAACACATATATAACTGCAATAAAATTTAAACAAAGGTTATGCAAGATAACCAGCGCGAACACGTGTCACCTTTGCACAGCGATGCACGTGACAATTAAGCAGTCATGCAGGTGTTACGAATGTGAAGAGTATACCCAGAGGCCTGTTCAACATTCGCGAGCGCTCGCTAAAATTACTTATACCTACAACAGAAATGTTTGCGATCGCTCGCTCTGTTCAACAGGCCTCTCTTGTTGATATGGTTTATAATAATATCGAAAATTTCGTATGCCTATTTACGAGTTGTGTTCAGCTTTAAGTAATGTATTACAATTAATATATAAATTCAGAAAGTGCGTTTATAAAAATATGCAAGGATAAAAAGCATAAGAAGTCTTCAAGACTTTAAAATGTAATGCATAATTTACACAAACGTTTTAACCATTTCTTCATGTTATTTAACTGTACAGAAACTGACAACTGTGTAAAAATATAAGGAGATAACGAACAGTATTCAAGATCAAAAGACCATAAAACAATCCAAAATAGGAGCAGAGCAAATACAGACCTTCAAAACACCAGAGGTGGGATTAGGTGCCATTTTCCCAATTTGATAAAAGATTTTTGCTTAGACACAGATTTGATGTGAATTATTCCCAAATTTTCTGTATAATTTCATGACCTAATACAAAACAAAATTGCCCTTTTTTTAAGTATGAAGGAGAAAGTAAAAAATTGTGAAGGTGCAAGGAAGTGTCAATCAAACGCGTCTAGAGATTCAAAGTTTAAGGAGGCTGGAGGGTCAACAAATTAATCACAAATTAACCACCAGATTTAACTTATTTTTTTTAGATACGGTATCTAAAGCTGTCAACTATCATTTAGCAAAGAAAAAATTCATACGTTTTAGTTTTAAAATTTGATCATTTTTATATATCTTCATCATATGGAGCTTTTCTTTTAAAGGATATCGAAATAGTCTGAAAATGGCTGCCACCCCCAGCCTCTTTAAATAACTTCCATCACTTGAATCCATGATCATTTTCGCTTTCATCCCACTTTAACCCTAACCCTGACACTAGCCCTAACCCTAACCCCGCAATCCCGCATCCGCAACACGTCAAGTTGTCTATACCCTAACACTAGCCCTAACCCTAACCCTAACCCTAACCCTCACAATAACCCTAACGCTAACCCCTAACCCTAACCCCAATCCTAATCCTAACACTAACCTTAACCTTAACCCTGATCCTGACACTAACCCTGACTTCAACCCCCTGCAAACACTTACTTTTCCTTTTTTGTTCATATCTTTTGAATGACTGCTCCGATGTCAACGTTCTTGGTGTCGTTGGAAAGGTCTTGAAAATCTTTTTACGGTCATATCATGAACCTGTCTTTCCAAAAGAATAAAAGGAGGATCATAAGCAATTTTTTTCATGGGCTTGCAAACGGCAGAAGATCTTTATTTCGTTATGGATTTTCAAGTTCTTACTCTCGTCAGAAAGCTCTTGATTTTTTTTTTTTATATTTTCGTATGAAATTCAATTGCAACATATAATTTACGAAGTTATGCTGAACATCTGTGAAATATTAACATCAAGATTGTGTCTAAGCACCTTTAATGGGTGTTTCACTGGGTGAACATTCTCTTCTCTCTGACGTCAAAATTGTTTCACTCAGTTTATATGATTGAAATAATGACTACGCAAATTTATAGACTGGAAAGGGATTTTCGTACATTTTGAGTCCCACACACACATGTAGGATTCAACTATGAATATTTCTGTCTATTTATGTTTAGATATGTAAACTTAAGTAGAAATTTATTTTAGTTAAGGATAAGGGAAAAATCTTTTTTAAACAGTTAAAGATTAATAAAAAAATAATGACATCTTACGATGATGATCAAAAATAACAAAATAATGTGCTTATGGATGAGAAAATAAATTCATTGCATACAAATACAATGACAGTCAGTTGTTGTTTTGGAATTTCATAGTAGGGTTTTAAATTATAAAGTTTCCGATTTCAAATTTGCATTGAAAATTTTAAGAATTCAACTAAAATCGGTGAATTATATATTTTCTATTTTATAAGTGATTGCACGAGGAACTGAACTTTGACAAAATACAATCTATTAAAATCTCATTAAACGTTGTCTAAACAATCTATCAGAGTTAAAAGATTTCGACGAAATGCATCACATTAATATACTCTATCTTTAATATATGATAACATTGAGTCTAAATAGATAATTTTACAAAATAAAATTAATGTTAAGTCTGAGTTCAAATTATCTTTAGGCTCATAGTTTTTCTAGATACCTGCAATAATAAAATTATCTTTTAAAATATATTTTTACTCCTGATGATGAATAATAATTTGTATGGTTCAATCAGATTTCCTAACATATACTAGTATACCTTTTTCATATGAAAACCAAATCAGATTTTAAAAAATGATTTCTCTCTTGATTTATTTGTATAATTTAATAGGAAATTTTGCCATTTAAAAGCGTTTTTACGCCTTATTGATGATTTTCCCCCCAAATGCATTCGAACTGAATATTGGAAGGTAACGAGATAACCTTTGTCAGGCCCATGCTTGGATTTGGTTTTACTTTATATATTTTTATTTTATGTTTAATTTTAGGAAGAGTTACGAGAATCGGGACTGAGGTGCATGTACATCAATTTGAGGAGATATCTGTGTCAGGTACATCATATCATCAATCAGCTAGCTATATAGATTTGCCAGTGGCCGATATGTACGGCTGACGATATAAATAACTTGTAAATAGGATTTTCCCGTGAATTCGTTGTGTTTTATTCAGAGACATTTTTTTAAATTTTCTTTTTAAATTTTCTGAAAATCTGTAATTACTTCATATATAAAAATATTAAAAAGGTAAGATAATGGACAGTTATCGATCTAAAAATAATTTTAAACAGTACAAATCTGTGAAAAAGGCGTAAAACATGGACCCCTGGAAATCGAGATGGGATCAGATGACTAGGAAGAGTAAGCATCCCCTGTAGATCGGTCACATCCACCAAGAGTCCTAAACTCTAATTCGGTTCACGGAAAATTCTGCAGTAAAATTCAGCGTAGAGCCAAAAGCTTTACATTGATATGAAACAATATTCCCAAAATACAACCTAATGATTGATTATATTTTTTTAATTTAAACAATATTTTATTCACTGATGGTATCGTGAATAGGATTGGGCAGCAGGCGCAGCCTATTTTAGCCCTCTCCCTACATTTAGGTCAAGGTACAAAACAAATAGTAATAATTAGAGAATGTACAAAAGAAGAGAGAAAAAAAAAACACAAACAAAAATGAACAAAGTAACATAGAGAAAAAAATGCAGAAAAAGTCATATAAAGAAAAATTGTACAAAAGAGAAAAATAAAATGAACAAAATAACAGAAAGGGCAAATTACAGGGAGGGGGGACAAAAAACAAAGTAGTACCGGTTTGGGAGTATTTCTAACAATTAAAAATTACACCTATATATGTATATGACAGTGTTTTATATAAAACGTTTTGTTGCTGCTTTAAATGTATGTACAGCTTCTAATATTTGTATATTAATATCAAGTCCATAGTTAGAACTACCATTATGTTTTTGCAAACTAATTCATTATTAAAGGTCATAGAATTTACGAAAAACTGTCTTTAAACGAGGTTATTTAAATCATTGTAACATCAACCCATCTGTCAGTGACTATATCATCTGCCTTGCTACAAAAAATGATCTTATCAGAGCATGCCTGGAGTATCGAATAAACTAAAATTTGAATCACAAAACATCACGACATTTGAGGATATTTAATTGTCTGACCGATATCTAAGGGAAAAGCGTTTTAAGATAAATAATTAAAGATTTTGTCATTCAAAATTTATATATCTTAAGATTGCTTAGATGAATGTCAGGCTAAAAAATATATTCTATTTAACAACAACAACAAATGTTTGACTAAGCTACATTATTTAGTAAAAAGTGGGAAAATATCTCCAAATTATTCATAATAATTCTTCAAAGTTTTAAAAGTATGAAGTCTCGGTACTTTAAAATTTCTTAGAACATATTAATTTGTCCAATTAAAATCTTATACGTGAAAAGAAGAAAACACTCGCTGTGACCTTCAACTCGACATTTAGTATATCGACGAAATTGTCAAATATTTCCATTCTATTTCGATACGATATATCCCGGTGAGTTTTAGATAAAAGATACCATAGAACCTGTAACATCTGTTTCAAATTTGGATATTTTACTTGAAAAAGACGTTAATGGTAATCTAACAACCATGCTCTATGATGAATATGATGACTTTCACTTTTCAATCGTCAACTTTCCTTACTTATGCAGCAATATACCTTTATCACCTGCATACGAAGTTCATATCTCTTAGTTGATTCGATACGCAAGAGTATGCTCTATGTATGAACAGTTTCTAAAACGAGGTAAATTACAAACAAGTCGATGAAACAAGAATTTCAGCAGTCTCGTTTAAAGCCATCATTTCGTAAGTTCTATGGTCGATACAATGACCTTGTCAGCAAATTCAAATTACCATTGAATTAAATGTTGACTGACGTTTTTCTTGCTTATTTACACACTGAATTGACGACGGATTTTCCCGCTATTTTCCAATCATAACAAGGAGCACACGGCGGATGTGACCGATCGACAGGGGATGCACACTTCTCCATGACACCTGATCCAACCTCTGATGTTTCGGAGGTCCGTCTTTGATCTGCTCCTTTTTTGTATTGTTTTATGGACTTTGCTTGAATACTGTTCGTTATCTCCATATATTTAATTTAAGAGTATTTTTACAATTTATACAATTTGCAAGTTATAATTTGATGGTAAGTTATATTGAATAATTGAAATGTAACTCTTCTGTAAATTAGAATGGGAAAAAATAGTTTTAAGTTTGTATTTTTAAGTTTTATCATGGAATGTATGGTAGGATTGATTGACTGTTTATTATTACATTGTAAACGCCGAGTCGGCAATATTTCAGTCACATGTGGATGACAGGAAAATTTCTATTTAGTTTGTATCTTTAAGATAAATCATAAACAGTTAACAATAAAATGATTTCTTTAATTTCTTAGAATTAGCGTGTTTGTATTAGGTTTGGTCAGAACTGAGGCTTCATCAATTTTAATGCATTTACCGATTTATTTTCTCTTTTTTTCTTTAATCGAGATCTGAGTTTATGCATGAATCATTTTTGCATCTTTTTCCTGTAGAGTTGTGTTTGTATCTCAATGTGTAAATGTATACTTTTTTGAAATGAACATTCCTTATTCCATATATTTGAATTTTTAACAAGACTGTAAACATAAAAAACGAATTGTTTTGCATATTTTAAAAAAAATTGTTCAAATTTCCTAAAATAGCAAAAGTAAGAAATTTTTGAATTTGCAAAATTGAATATATCAGCACATATATGCAAAATGAGGATAAGGAAACTTTATTTGCTAAATTTTATAATATCAATCAAATTTAAATTCAACTCCCTAATGTACTTACCATAACTGGTCCATAAAATGGGAAAGCCAGATATATATAATTTTGGTGTAATTCCGTCTATGAAGAAACGTATAAAAGGGTACGATTAAAGATTCATCAGCAAAATTTTTTTGAAGCAAGTAAGGTAAGTAATTACAATTTTTTTTTTTTTTTTTTTTTTTTTTTACATTTTAAACATTATTAATATTAAAGATAAGTGCTAATAATTTTATTGTAAATGATAAAAGTCAATTTAGCTTAAATAAAACAAAAACTCTTTTGATATTTTTAGAGTCAGACTCGCTCTTTAATTTTTCCTAAATACTCGTGCAAGTCACGAAACATGAAACATGCAAAGAATATATTTAAAAATTCATAACGTACTTTGGTTGTTGATTAAAAGAAAAAACAGGTCATTATCAAAAGGTCATTATGGTTTTACCAAAACAACTCCAAATTGTTTACTTTATGATGCATTCTCACTTTCTAAATAGGCATTGCTTAAATGTTTATCAATAAAAATATTTCAACAATTTCTTTACATTCAATTCCAAATGAATAAACGCAAAAGAAAGACGGCATCTTAAGTAACGATACTTAATCGTATTGTCATGGAGAAATTTTTTAAAAAAATTACAGTTTTGCAATATACTTATTAATCTCTGAAATATGTAATTAATTTTACTTAAATGTTTGACATAAATATCAGTAATTACGAAATATAAAAAAATAATGATAAAACATGTTTTGAATAATTGAAATTAATTACATATTTCAGAGATTAAAAAGTATATTGCGAAATTGTAAGTTTTTCTCCATGACAAATGTCTTTCATTAATTTTCAATCTAATTTGTCATGTAATCATTTTCAACTTCAGATTGAAAATTAATAAAAGACAGTATTATAATGTGCAAAATTATTGAAATCTAATTTATTTCATAAAACTTTTTATTCGACATGGATTCATGTACTGATTTTATAATTTGTAGTTTTATAAATGTCTTAATCTTTTCAAAAACTTTCATGTCTATATTTCAAACCTTATTTTATATATGCATAAACATTTTATAGTCATAAACTTGTATTTACATGCTATCCTCTTTCGATTTATATGCGAAAAGTTGATAGTCAAATTAATGTAAAATGAATATCTAGATATTCGTAAATTTGTAATTATCATACAATTCTCTTTTGATTTATATATGCAAAATGTGATAGTCATATAAAAATTCGTACTTATATGCAAATGCTTCTAATTCGTATTTGATAATCCTGTTAAAGAACAACAATAATAATTCTTCATATTTTCATTTCATTTTAAAATTTTAATGCCAACAGAAAGAACTGGGCTCCCTGTCTCTAATATTTTCAAAATGATAGCATTAAATATGTCATTTTTATATAATGTTTGCACCATCATTGAATGACGCGACTAGTTGAGCTATATGTAAATGAGTAAAATATAGCAAGATTAGTTTAATTTTTTACGATTAGATGTATGATATCTGGACCCTGTAAGCTTAGGTTATAATCAAAATTTTTGAAACTATCCCTTTGGGTGTAAATATAGAAAAGGAAGTAAACTTAAAGTTAAAATATGGTTAGAATCAAGACAAGTCTTT
Source organism: Saccostrea cuccullata (assembly GCF_032062105.1). Classification (NCBI taxonomy): domain Eukaryota; kingdom Metazoa; phylum Mollusca; class Bivalvia; order Ostreida; family Ostreidae; genus Saccostrea; species Saccostrea cuccullata. The sequence continues at coordinate 448,929 of NW_026932411.1, read as the reverse complement.
TATGTTAAAGAATGTTACAAAAGTTCGAGGTTATTTCTTTATTTTCAATTCAAGTTTGAGGGATCTATAACTCTAATCTAGCTTCCCCTTTAAATACAAATGACTATCTTGAAAACTTATCAAATATTCTGTGGTAAGCATAAAAGTCGAAAAAATGCTTTTATTTTGTTAAAATAGAAAAAGAAAGACTTTTCATACATATGGACAATAGAGATTCACATGGTTATTATCAGAAACAGCAATGACAAATCCCCGTGTATACACACAGTATACAAGTACACAGAAAGCTAATTGAGTATGTCTTCCTAAATAATACACTTCACAAAATAACTTGAAATACAAGACAAGAGGATTCTTATAAATTTTCTAATAAATATAACAAGAATTCAATTTGAGTGAAATTGGTTCTTCTATACTCAATAAAAGTTAAAAGGAATGAATTTATAAAAGACTCATTTAAAAGAAATATTCTTTTAACGTATTTTTACATTTATTTTTACTTCTGAACTCTAAAACGAAGTCATTAAAACCATATTCAGGGAACATCTCGGCAGATGAAACCTTGACGCTACCGTAAACATTGCAATGTGCAATACGTAACAATGCTTTAAGAACGTTGGAATACATGTTTTAGGGCGTTGACCGAATAAAATTTTTTGTTTAATAGGTTACCTTTATTATGTCAATGCAAGGGGTTGTTGAATGATACCACTTCCAGTAGTCTTCTCAATTTGCATATTTATTATCTTCTTAAGTTGCTTTGAAAAAAGTAAAGCCAAATTCTTTATAGGATGAATTTTGAAAGGCAGCATAAATAGGGAAAAGTGACCTGAAATAAAAAAAAATAATTAACCCCTACAAAAAAAGAATTCTCTTTACTTCAAATTTTGTTTTTCGGTATGGTCAGGTGTTGGGGATTTAGGTCCATCACTGGAAAATCAGCCTACACATATATTTCCAAAACGTCATTAATTTGGAATTTCTAGATCTATTTTTAGACCAATCAAAAAAAATAATAAATCCTCATCTTCACCTGGAAGGTCACGTTCAGGTAATAAGGTAGTATTTTTTCTGCATTGTTGGATCTCAACTAATCAGTTATGAGAGTAATTTAATCATATGATAGAGAATTTAATTATTATGCCGATTTTAATTTAGCAGGTTTATATAATGTTATTCATTATGTTTTTCATTCATAATATCATAAATTTGCAAAACGTTTAGAACCCATAACAAACCCATAAAAATAGCCAGATATTTTAAAAGAGTAAAATTAGCTTTCAATAAATATTCTGAAAATATGAAATCAAAGAAATCTTGAGACCTGATAGAATTAATATTTAAACAATTAGTACAGATGGAGGCGACGATTTTAGCCTGTTTCCTGTTAATGTTTGTGGATTTCCCTTCACATGCTGTTGCACAAGGAGATATTGAATCTATAATACAGAATGCTGTTGATCGAGCATTCGGTGATGTAAGTGGGGGAGGTGGAACACTGGCAGTCGGATCTTTCGGTCCACCAGATGGAGGTTTAGCAAGGCCCGCTCCTCGAGTTCTTGGACAGATTCCAGCATGTAAGTCAAGAAATTATCAGCAGTAAAACTGTTACAGTAAAACATTTCTTTGGGAACATGTCATCTGATAAAAATGTAAATGATATAATATAATTTTGCGATAAGGAAACTAGTTAACAGCTTTCAACGCTTCAGAACTTTATGCAATACAAAATAAAGTTAATCAGTCATTTGATTTTGTAGAAAATTTTTAATATGATGGAAAGTATACAAAACAATGTAGAAGCAATTTATAAAATCTGACTATTGTGACTGAAAAAATAGCATTGTAAGAAATATGATTAAAACTTAAAACATAAATTTGAATTCTGAATGTCAAATAAGCAGATTTGATCTTCACTTTTCTGTCCTTAAAGTTCGAACTACTGAGACAAGACAGGAGCCTAGCGCCGCATCGGGAGCAGCTGGAGCCCTGGCCAGATTCTCCCAGACTAACTCACCGAGTCTGAATGCAATAATCAGCGATCGTTTCAAAAGAACTTTGAATGCTACAATGTTTGCTGCAGAACAATTATCTAGGTTTGTTACCATTTCTAATAAAACGTAAGAATATGCATGGACATCTGCCTTCATGAAAAAAAAATAGTATGCACAATTGTTTCTTTTGATTCACAACCACTCCACCTAATTAATTTTGAATTAACAATAATGTTTTATCATATCTGTGCCAAACTCTGTTCGCATCTAGCACTAAATGGTTTATATGAAAAAAGCTAAAGATATTCATATTTGGATTCTTCAACACCAGTATACAAGGACTGATTATAGATACTAGGATAGATTTCTCCTCAATTAATTTTAGTAGTTTTCGAAATCAAAAAAGACCAAGTCTTGTAAGTCACAATATTTTAAAGTAACATGTAAGATACACATTTTGTATTCATACAAATATCCATCGATATTTGTTTCTAAACTTTTGAGTACAAATTGCCAGATCTACAGTTCCCCTAAAATCAAACACCCATCTGAATTTTTTTTTTTTACGTTTTAGTCATGTATATATCTTAAGGAGGCCGACTGGGGTTCCTATTGCGCAATATTTTGTGCATCATAGTAAATTGAAGCGTTTTTACTGTTTTAAAGAAATGCTTTTCACTTGATAAATAAAACTTTGAAAAATTTAAGAAATTACAGTTTGAAAAATATAATTAAAGTTTTATATAACTGATTTTTAAAACGATTTGTCAACTGATTGGTAGATTGACGTTGTAATACCGTAAATCTGGAAATTTTTGCGTCGATGTTATTTTGCGAATTGGGTTCAAAATGTTGTTGATTAATTTTTACGTTTAAAATTTTTGCGAATGACCACTGCTTTGTTTACATTTTCTTAATGGTAATTTATTTTTAAGAAAAATATTTTTGCGAATGCAATTGAACTCGTAAATTTGCTAAAAATTTATCTTCAGCAAAAATTTCCAGATTTACAGTAGTGTGTTTTTGACTTTATGAAAACGTGGTCTTCAGAAGGGGTAATACATTGTTACTTTGAAATGGCCCCCCTGGAAACAAAATGGTAGAATATTGTGGGGGGTTTTTAACATACATTGTGAGATATAGTATTTCTCACGACATATTATAGTTTGAGCACATGTCTATTGTAGAATTTATATAATTTGCTGTAAAGTGCGAAAAACTGGCACTTTCCTAGTATATAATTCTGTAGTAAATGTTCCTGTAATTTGAGACTGTCCCTTAAAAATATCTGGAAGGTCGATTTTCCCCAAACTTGACATGTACACTGAAGTCAATGTAACTTATGTATGGAATAAAGATAAAGAGTTTATCTATTATAGTTTTAACCCATGCAATCGGCTCCCTTAAATCCTACCTGCCAGGCGCGTCACTACTTGTGACGTAAATATAATTATAAATAAACATTTTATAATAAATAAAAATATTATTATGAATAAAAATACAATTATGAATAAAAATATAATTATAAATAAAAATTTAGATATAATTATAAATATAACTAGAGCCGAGCTCGTTGCAAAGCAACGAGTAGGTCTTCCGTCCTGTTTGACCGGAAGTAACTTTCTTTTAAGAAAAAAAGACAAATGAAGTCCAAAAATGGTTTAATCCTCCAAATTTATGTTAATTATTGCAAAATTAAGCCATTTTTGGCAACTTCCGGTTGGACCGGAAGTACCGTCGACGGACGGAAAATTAAAATTTAAGCTTCCAGTGATATATGATATCCAAAAACCTGTCAAGAACAGCAAAAATATGCAATTTTTGACTACTTCCGGTTTGACCGGAAGTGACATTGCCGAACATATTTCGACGACATCATTAGATAAAGCTTTACATTTTGTACAACTTTGCTTCTTTGACGTATTACAAATTCTCAATACTTTTTGAGATATAAAGGAAATACTTTCGGCCCCTCTAGGCCCTTCATTTTAGGGGCCAGCCCTTTTTTCGAGATATCATTTGAAAGATTGTGTAATTCTAAACTTCTTTTGTTCTACATGTTTTAACAAAATATTTCTAGGTAAAAAGTTATCCTTGAAAAGGTGTCAAAAATTTTGAAATTCTTGATAGGACTATTTTCGGACCATATCGAGCGTCGGCGCTTCGTACTTCCGGTAAAAATGATATACTGAATTCACTTCTCCAAAGGTTGCTCTATCATCACTGAAAATTTCATACTTCTATCTTCAACGGTTTTTGAGAACATTGCCGGACAAAGTGACCCTCTAAAAATGACACCATTGCGAAAATCTCCGAACCGGAAGTGACGTCATAAAAATAAAAAAAAATTATTTCTAGATTTTTTGATGTTCTATCAGACCTGAAAATTTCATGAAAATCCATCGAGCCGTTTCCGAGAACTCGCGTGCACAAAATCGGTAAGAAAAGAAATAATAAGAAGAAAAATAGTGGAAAAGAAACCTAAGAAAAACAATAAGGTCTTCCGCTGAAGACGGAAGACCTTAACTAAAGCCGAGCTCGTTGCAAAGCAACGAGTAGGTCTTCCGTCGTGTTTGACCGGAAGTGCATGTGTAACTTTCATTTAAAAAAAATTGAGTAATGGAGTCCAAAAATGATTTAATCCTCCAAATCTATAGTAATTATAGCAATATTAAGCCGTTCTTTGCTACTTCCGGTTTGACCGGAAGTGACGTCGACGGACGGAAAATTAAGATTTAAGCTTCCAGTGACATATGTTACCCCAAAACCTGTCAAGAACGGCAAAAATATGCAATTTTTGACTACTTCCGGTTTGACCGGAAGTGACGTCGCCGGACATATTTTGATGACCTCATTAGATAAAGCTTGGCATTTTGAACAACTTTGCTTCTTTGACATATTACAAATTCTCAATACTTTTTGAGATATTAAGAAAAAGCTTTCGGCCCATCTGGGCCCTTTATAATAGGGGCCAGCCGCTTTTCGTTGATATCCTTAGAAAGATCGTCACATTCTCTACAACTTTTGTTCTATATGTTTTCACAAAATATTTGTAGGTGTAAAGATATCAAAGAAAAAGCGTTAGAATTTTTAAAATTCTCAACATGCCTTTTTTCGGACCATAGCGAGCGTCGTCGTGCAGCACTTCCGGTGAAAATGGAATACGTATGTCACATCTACATATATTGCTCTATCATTGCTGAAAATCTCAAGTTTCTATCCTAAGCCGTTTTTGAGAAAACTCGCGGACAAACTGACCCCTTGAAAATCACTAAATTGCGAAAATCTCAAAACCGGAAGTGACGTCATCAAAACAAAAAATTACATATCAGGTTTGTTTGGTGTTATATTAGTCATGAAAGTTTCATGAAAATCGATCGAGCCGTTTCTGAGAAATCGTGCACACAAAATCGGTAAGAAAAAAAACAATAATAATAATGACGACGGCGGACGTTTTTTGATGGCTCAAATAGATTAAGCTTGACATTTTGAACAACTTTGCTTCTTGGACGTATTACAAATTCTCAATACTTTTTGAGATATAAAGAAAAAACTTTTGGCCCCTCTAGTCCCTTAATTTTAGGGGCCAGCCCTTTTTTCGAGATATCATTTGAAAGATCTTGGAATTCTACACTTCTTTTGTTCTACATCCTTTAACAAAATATTTCCAGGTAAAAAGATATCGTAGAAAAGGTGATAAAAATTTTGAAATTCGCGATAGGACTATTTTTGCGCCATAGCGAGCGCCGACGTGCGGCACTTCAGATAAAAATGAAATAAATTTTACATATCTATAGACTTTGGACTATCATACCTGAAATTTTCACGTTTCTATCTATAGCCATTTTTTAGAACGTTCGAGGACAATCTGACCCTTCAAAAATCATAAAATCGACAATATCTTAAAACCGGAAGTGACGTCATCAAATCGGAAAAAAATGCATAAGGTTCAAGTAATGTTACATAAGTCCTGAAAGTTTCATGGAAATCCATCGAGCCGTTTCCGAGAAATCGCGTGCACAAAATCGGTAAGAAAAAAAAGAATAATAATAATAATAACTAGAGCAAAGCTCGTTGCACAGCAACGAGTAGGTCTTCCGTCCTGTTTGACCGGAAGTAGCTTTCATTTTTAACAAAAATGAGAAAAAACGCCCAAAAATGCTTTGAATCCTCTAAAGCTATGTTAATTAATGCAAAAATAAGCCATTTTTTGCTACTTCCGGTTTGACCGGAAGTGACGACAACGCACGGAAAATTAATTTTTAAGCTCCCAGAGACATATATGTTACCCCAAAACTTGTCAAAAACGGCAAAAATACGCGTTTTCCGACTACTTCCGGTTTGGCCGGAAGTGACGACGCTGGGCGTATTTTGACGACTCCATTAGATTAAGCTTGACATTTTAAACAACTTTGCTTCTTTGATGTATAACAAATTCTCAATACTTTTTGAGATATCTGGAAAAAACTTTTGGCCCCTCTAGATCCCTTAATTTTGGGGTCAGCCCTTTTTCCGACATATCATTTGAAAGATCTTCTAATTTTGCACAAATTATGTTCTATATATTTTAACAAAATATTTTTAGTTTAAAAGATAAAAAGCAAAATATGAGTAATTTTTGGCTCTTTTAAGCGTTCTAATTTATGACAGCTATATAGCGCCATTTTGAATAGAGAAATCGAAAAACAAAAACCGATGTGCACAACTTCAATCCTTATTTTATCTAAAATCAGTAGAATTTCTGCTCCACCTTTAGCCGTCTCTGAGCCTTTGTCTGGAAACGAAAGCCTATAAATTTTCGTTTAAAGGGAAATAACTCAAAACCGGAAGTGACTTTTTGAAATTTTAGTCAGCATTCTGATAGAGTTTATAAACGTCTATAACCTCTGAAAATTTGAGCGAAATCCGTTGAGAAATGAGTGAGATATGAGGCCTCAAAGTTGTGGTCTAGGAAGCAGAAGAAAAAAAAGAATAACTAGAGCAAAGCTCGTTGCAAAGCAACGAGTAGGTCTTCCGTCCTGTTTGACCGGAAGTAGCTTTCATTTTTAACAAAAAATAAGAAATAACGCCTAAAAATGTTTGAATAATCTAAAGCTATGTTGATTAATGCAGAAATAAGCAAATTTTGCTACTTCCAGTTAAACCGGAAGTGACAAGGACGGACGGAAAATCAAGTTTTAGGCTTCCAGTGACATATGTTACCCCAAAACTTGTCAAGAATGGCAAAAATACGCGTTTTTCGACTACTTCCGGTTTGACCGGAAGTGACGACGCCGGAGGAAGTGAAAACAACGGACGGAAAATTAAGTTTTAAGTCTTCCAGTTACATCTGTTACCCCAAAACATGTCAAGAATGGCAAAAATACGCGTTTTTCGACTACTTCCGGTTTGGCCGGAAGTGACGACGCCGGACGTATCATATTGACTTTAATAGATTAATCTTGACATTTTGAACAACTTTGCTTCTTCGAGGTATTACAAATTCTCATTACTTTTTGGGGTATAAAGGAAAAACTTTCGGCCCCCCTTGGCCCTTAATTATAGGGGCCAGCCCTTTTTTCGAGATATCATTTGAAAGATCTTTAAATTCTACACTTCTTTTGTTCTACATGTTTTTACAAAATATTTCTAAATAAAAGGTTATCGTAGAAAAGGTGTTAAAAATTTTGAAATTCTTTATTGGACTGTTTTCGGACCATAGCCAGCGTCGGCGCTTCGTACTTCCGGTGGTTGAGATATACCAAATACATATCTCCAAAGGTTGCTTTATCAGCACTGAAAATTTCATGCTTCTGCGTTGAGTGCTTTTTGAGAAAACTGCCGGACAAAATGACCCTCTAAAACTCACTAAATCGCGAAAAACTCCGAACCGGAAGTGACGTCATCAAATTAAAAAAAACGCCTTAAGTTCATATCATTTGTCATCAATGCTGAAAGTTTCATGAAAATCCATCGACGCATTTACGAGAAATCGCGTGCACAAAATCGGTAAGAATAATAATAATAAGAAAAGTTGAAAAGAAACAACAGAAAAATAAGAAGGTCTTCCGTTGAAACGGAAGACCTTAATAAAAGTGAAAAAGAAACCTAAGAATAACAAGAAGGTCTTCCGCTGAAGACGGAAGACCTTAATTATAAAAACTATTATTTAAAAAATGACCTTAAATCACTTATTTGAAAAGGGTCAATATTTTGGAAACATCGATTTTTTAACATGCGTAAAATATCGTAATGAAATATAAAGGAAACGAACATGAATCAAGCTCGTAAATCCGTTAAAAACAATGTAAATCGAGTGCAGAGCATACTAAGAGATCCACATACAATGACTTTGTAAGGAAATACCTATCCTTAAATCAATCGTTAACCGACATTTTTAATTCTAATTGACAATTCTCTAATTTTTTTACGCATATTTTGTTAGACCAATCATGACGAGCAAAAACAGGGGGGGGGGGGTAAAGGGTTGGGGGTTGGGGGTTGGGGAGGGGAGCAGGCAACAGGGCGTGATTTCTTTTCTATCGAACCTGATCCGTTCATTGATAAAATGTTTGCTCTGCATCCAGCTGTATTATTTTAATTGAAGTTTAACCTTAGTTATAATTCGTAAAAATTATATTTATATCATCAAATGAATATTTTAATAAAAATCTTACCTAAAATTTTGTTCAAGCTCATCTATAAAAAATATGAACCTGAAATAACTACACATTCTATTTATATTACAGTGGACCCATGGGTTTGCGAGAATCTTTAAATCGCGTGACAAGCGATCCAAGTGTCACAGAAATATTTCAACGTTTAGTGACCAAATTCTGTTTTGCACGACCCACCTGCGATATTGGTAATCCTTACCGACGAGTAGATGGACAATGTAACAATTTGCGGGACCCTTTACTTGGATCATCAGGCACACCACAGCAACGTGTTCTAAGCCCAGCATACGAAAGTAGGTATTATTATGCAATTATTGACTGGGTATGAGAACAACGTATATTTTGTTGGACCTGAAGATGTAAATGTGGCCCGAGGCGGCAGGCCAAGGGCGACATTCTCACCTTTCGGTCCAATAAATTATATATTGCCCGAATCCTAGTCAAAACTGTTAAACCCTTCACTAAAGATTTTAGATTAATCAATACAGACTGTATTATTTTCAATAACTTCATATGTACAACTTTGGCTTAATCAATAAAAATGAAATGTGACATAGTGCATTGAGGATATTGATAAAATAAGACAATGTTTAGTTCAAAATGATATTAAGGTGAATAATACACAAAGAGAGTGGTCAGCATCGTATTACAATAATTCAAGGTAAAGAATAATAAACAATTCAAATTTCTAAAATGACTTTGAGTTTTAGAATGTTAATATATTAGTTTAGATTTTTAAATTTCAAAAAGTCATACTGATTTGGTGAATATTGAAATTCAATATTTTAGTTCAAAAATCTAAATTTCAAATTTCTAAATAGGTTTTAGAATTTTAATATTTTAGATTTTTACCTTAAATACTCAAAATTCAAATTTCCAAAAACGATTTTTGTATTTCAAACTTTTGAGTTTTTAGTCTGCCGGTTTTTCCAGAAAGTTTACACTTAACAATCTATAGGTCAGTAACATTTTTCGTCTTTTGATTATATAAAATTTACTTCGAACTTTGAAAAGCTTTAGATTTTTAGAAATTTGGAATTTTGATTCAAATGTCCTAATTTCAAATAACTTTAACACTGATTTTAGAATTTTACTTTAAATATCCAAAATATCAAATTTCCAAACCCGATTTGAATACTGAATATCAGTTCAATATTCTAACTAACTAAATACTCTTTTGCTTAACCAAAAGTATTTTTGAAATTTTCAAAATTCAAACCAGGTTAATAATTTGGAATTTGATATTTTGGATATTTGATGTAAAAATCTGAAAGCTCAAAGTGTTTTTGTTCTTTAAAATTTGAATGCTTGAACCAAAATTCTAAATTTCTAAAAATCTAATCGTTTGTAAGATCAAATTTAGAAGTTTGAAGAAAATTTTAAAATTTAAAAAGACGTAAATCTGTATTGAAATTAATTTTCTTTAGCGTAAACTTTCTGAAGAAACGGTAGATTAAAAACTCAAAGATTTAAAATACCAATATCGTTTTGGAAATGTGAATTTTGAACAATCAAAATGTTTAAACCTGTTTGGAAATTTGAAAGTTTAGGTTTTTTGAACTATAATATTAAATTCTAATATACAAAATCAGTTTGAGTTTTTGAAATTTAGAAATTTGAACTATTATATTAACATTCTAAAAATTTATTCATTTTAGAAATTTGAATTGTTAAGTGTTACACGGACCGTTCAGTGATGAAAAATCAGGCAGCAGACTCACAAGAGACAAGATCAAACATCCCTCTCTTTTTCTTAAAAAATAACGGGGGTTCCAATCCCCGGACCTCCCTCCCCCTTTGCATCTGCCAATGTAATTGTAGGCATGGGTAGCCCTAGAAGACGCTCTGTAACTGGTGAAGACCTTCCAAACGCTAGAATAGTCAGTAACAACGTCTTCCAGTACCTGGGATGGGACATGACCCCAGTCAGCGCCGTGTTCTCCACCTACCTCACTCATCACGGCCAGTTCATTGATCATGACGTCATCGCCACGCCCTTACCAAAAGGTACAGATTGTGTCAATTTTGAACTGTCATCTATGATGGCATATTTCAACCCCCTACATGCAAGATAAATTAAGTTAACATGCATCTTTATTATATTTATACATGTGACTTATTTGTGTCAACATGCAAGATAATTAAGTTGACATGCAAGTTACCGATGTCTTTAGAGAATCTAATTTTAATGTTGTTAAACTTGCTTACTATCGCCATTATTACCATCATACGTACAGGATTTTTTGATTTAAACATATTCTATTGAATACAATCAATGGGATTGGAACAAGTTAAACCAACTTCGATTGTCCTCTCCAATACAAACAAAATTATATACACGTGATATACATACAGTATGCAACAGGATTGTGTTAACATGCAATTTATCTAAATTCAAAGAATGAATTAAATAGCTACCCAATTTACACCGTTTAACTTAAGTAGCTATTAATTTCATTCCTTATATTTTAAGTTCCTTTCATTTAGTGTAAGAAAAAAGATGATTGACCCTTAAAAATGACTACAAATTGTACAAAATAAATGTAACGTCAGGCTGATCGATACGGCTTTTGACGTAAGTCATTGTGACGTAGGCAACCCAATTTATACGATATAATTTTTTTTTATCTAATCAGAAACCGCGCTATCAACAGAACTTTATTATATTAAGATGCACGGAAGCGTAAATGGCTCTACACTTGTTATAACTTTGTATATTGTCATATTTTATCGTCTTATCAACATATAAGGTGTTATATAACTCCTTATTTATATAGGCTACATATTTTGAATTGTATTAAGATGCTTCTACATAATTAATTTGATTTTCAGATATCGATCGAAACAAGATAGTAAATCATATCTATATAGTATTGTCGATATGAAATATATCGATATAGATATCTGAATATTTTCGGGAAGAAGTCAGAAAATAGTGTTTTTGAATTAACTTCGCGGGGCAGGAATTCTAATGAATCTTCACTTTATTCAGGATTCAGTGAACGCTTATGTACCACGTTTTTGCTATCGTGTACGATTATAGGCTGAAACAAATTCAAAAATATTTGAAAAAGGGAGGTGGAGAGACATCAACAGTTAGATTATAACCATTGTCATAGAGGGTTATTGTACCCATCATCACTTTTGAAGAGGGGATCTGATATATTCTATCATGGTTCACTGTTTGTATCTCTTGAATTCAGTGGGGGATTGTAAATCGCTTATGACGCAAAATGAACAGTAACAGTATTTTAAAACATTTTTGTGACGTCATCTTTTGTTAAACCTAGTTCAATAAATTTATTATTGTCCTGCTCCCCGTCCAATAAGTTACCTGTAGGTGTCCAATAAGATTCAACTTATTGGACAGGTACAGGTAACGTTAAAATGAGAACAAAGGGCGAGGCAAATAAGTAAACAGCACTTAAAAGGCAATGACAAATCAAACAATTTAATATGAACAATGTAAGAAATTAGTGGCGTTACATGTTAATATTTCACAAAAAATCCTACTGAAAATGGCACAAATAATCCAGTGAATTGAATGTCTCAGATTCATTATTGTAGACGCACCCGTGGCTCCGATCATGAATTTCCTAAATTCACCGTTCATTGCTATATAATAGATTCCTTTCACAATGTTTGATTCACAGAACATATATAGAATCCAATGGACACAAAAGATGAATGAGAAGCGTGAGTTTTCTTACACACAACCTTGGGCATTTTGTTTCTTGAAATATCCATTTTTTCCGCATTTAGCACAAAATTTAGCTCACGTAATATCAACGGAATCTGTAATTTTGTTCGGTGATTTATGACCATTTGTCCACAAAGTCTGGCGTCGTTTGAGCGAGTGTCTGTCGTTGTTTGAAGGAGTGGCTGGAGTAAAATCCTTCCGAGTTCGAAACCTGCACACATAAGAGAAACTGTTGCATTTTTAAAAAATACATCTGAAATAATCTTCCAATATCATAGAAAATGCTTAAACAGTTATTGGAGTAAAATCCTTCAAATCCTATTGCTTTACAAAAATTACCTGTTAATGGGAAATGTTTCTTGCAAATTCCGAAACATAAGAATATATATCCGGATTTCGCAGTAGAAAACTTGAACTGAGGCATCTTGGCGTAATCGATAAATGGAATCCTCAAAACATCCGATTCTGAAGGTTTTTTTTCGAAATAAAAATGTACGTCGTCATCCTTGGTCCTTGCGTTGTAAAATGAATAAATTGTAAAGAATTTAGTAGAACTGACTTTAACGCATGCGTAGTATATATAAAAAATGTCGCAATGCGGATAAATAAGACTAAACAAAGTTAATGTTCATATTTATCGATATAAAATACCTCTCGATGATTCCTACTATTAATAAAGACAGAAGAAAAACCAAAACTGTTTTTCTTTGGCCTAACTTGATGAACAGTGCCAGGTAGTCATCCAAGCAGAACGAGACCTTACCTGTGGCTGTCCAATAAGTTAACAATGGAAGTGTTCGACAGTGGTAAAATGTTTTAAGTAAGTTATAAGCCTCAAACTGACCATTATGTCAGATATTAGACTCTCCTCGGCGCTAACGCGCCTCGGGTCGTCTAATATCTGACATAATGGACAGTTTTCGGCTTATAACCATTACATAATTTGTTATTTCTGCAAATCTGTAACGTGGAAGGGTGTGCCAGCCAAATGAAATATATAACAAGAAAAAAAAGCCTAGAGATTTCATAATCCAACTGCGAGAATATTTTTATACCCCCGTTCCGAAGGAGAGGGGGGTATACTGTTTTACCCTTGTGTGTCTGTCTGTCTGTCTGTTTGTCCGTAACAAATTTTCGTCGCACTTTTCTCAGCAACCACTCATCGCAGATGCTTGAAATTTAAACACAATCTTCTATGAGGCATGTCATACGGTGAGATACATTTGTGGTCAAATCCGATGTCAACTTCCTGTTTGTCTGTGCGTCTGTCCGTTTCATACATAACAAACTTTTGTCGCACTTTTCTCAACAACTACTCATCGCAGATGCTTGAAATTTTAACACAATCTTCTCTGAGGCATGCCATACGGTGGGATACCTATTGGTCAAATCCAATATCAACTTCCTGTTTGTCTGTGCGTCTGTCCGTTTCATACATAACAAATTTTTGTCGCACTTTTCTCAGCAACTACTCATTGCAGATGTTTGAAATTTTAACACAATCTTCCCTGAGACATGCCATACGGTGCGATACATTTTTGGTCAAATCCGATGTCAACTTCCTGTTTGTCTGTGCGTCTGTCTGTTTCATACATAACAAATTTTTCGTCGCAGTTTTCTCGTCAACTAATCATAACTGATGCTTGAAACTTTAGTACACTCTTTGTTGAGGCATGCAATATGGTGGGATTAATTTTTATATGAATCTGATGTCAATTTCATATTTTTCTGTGCATCTGTCCATAATTGAACTTGTGTATATTAACATGATGGTGTTCATTCACATCAGAGCGGGGGTATTCCTAGTGAGCATTGGCTCACAGATTTCTTGTTTATTTTGGTGATATATTAGTGAATCTCTGCTGTTCTCAGATATCTTTAAAGCTGAATGAGGGGCACAAATACTCTTGCCTCTTCCCTTCAAAAGTGGAGATCGGTACAATAGCCTTCTATGAATTTAACTGTTGATGTGTTTCTATCTCCCCTTTCCAAAATATTTTTGAATTTGATTCAGCCTTTAATCGTACACGCTAGCAAATACCTGGTACATAAGTTTTCACTGAATCCTGAGTGAAGAGAAGATTCATTGGAATTCCTGCCCCCAGCGAAGTTAATTCAAAAACACTTAACAGTCTAAACCAATCAAATTTTAGTACACTGTACTTAACATGAAAAATAATAATTATTTCTATTTTACAGATGAAAAAGGCGAGGACATTTTAGACTGCTGCAATAAAACAAGGTTCTTCTCTTTTTATCTACTTTTGATTACTTTTGATACTCTCAAGTAACAATTTGATAAAATTGAATAACATCTTTTTTGCACTACCAATGTATTTACTATGGTGGCATATTTCTGCCCCCTACATGCAAGATAAAATATGTTAACATGCAACATAATTATGTAGACATGCAACAATTTATGTCAACGTGCGGATAAATTATGTAGGTTTGCGACATATTTATGTAAACATGCAAGACTGATTATGATGTTAACATGCCAGTTACCATTCTTGTTAGAAAATATTAGTTAAATATATATATAGGGGAAGTTTACTAACTAGCGCCCGTATTTGTCATCATACATGCAAAATCCAACATAATGGTGTAGACATGCGACTAACACATGTCAACATGCAGAATAGTTATGTAGACATGCAACATATTCATGTCGACATGAAAGATAATTATGTCATCATGCGACTTATTTATGCCTACGTGAAAGAGAACTATGTTATCATGCGAGATATATATGTTGATGCGCGACTTTTTATCTTACATGTTGACATAAATATCTTGTATGCCATTTGTAATTAACTCGCGTGTTATTCTGTTGCATGTTAACATATTTATCTTGCATCTAGGGTGCAGAAATATGCCACCATAATAAACCATCTTCATAAGAGTTTATTATTAATTTCAGACTTCTATATCAGTCTGTCATTTCTGAATTATTCCTGAAAACTGCTCTTAAAGCTCTTAAATGGCTTTTATAACTTGAAAGATAATGATAAAAAAGAACTGAAACTGCTTTGTGGCATCAATTTACATTCCTCCGATGTAATGTTTTCTTTTTTTCAAATACTATATGCAGAAATGAATAGTGTTCAGTTAATTAACAAAAGCAACCTGGTTTGATATTTTGCATCATGATTAACTAATTGATCGATTTTGATAAATTATCATCTTTTCAAAATACACAGTGTATTAAAAAGGTCGGCTCAAAATTTGTAATTACTTTTACTTACCATTCAATTAAAAATGTTTTTAATTTAAATACAAAAACACATCTTTTATAGGAATTATCCTGAACATTGCTTCAATATCGAAATAAGTAAGGAAGATCCCTTTTACCGAGGAAAAACGTGTATGAATTTTGTCCGTCATTTTGGTGGACCCTCATTAAATTGTGCTGCAGGTAGGAATCTTTTTATTATCAGAAAGATTCTGAAAAAAAAGAATAAGAATACAAGCTGAAATTCTATACAGCACTTTTAGGTTATTGATGTAAATTTCTAGGTACCGATGTCCGTGAGCAGATGAACGATAGAACAGCCTTTGTGGATGGCTCTATGGTCTATGGATCTACTTGTATCGATGAAAGGAAATTAAGGGGAGGATTACGTAAGATTTTTTCTTCGAGTAACATATGGAGATAACGAACAGCATGGAAGCTTGAAGTGTATCTAAACAATACAAATCGGAAGCAAAACAAGTACAGACCTCCAGAAACATCACAGGTGGGATCGGATACCATGCTCAACTGAGCAAAATTAGTAAAATGAGAAAATTATGAAAATTAACTGTTTAAATGTGCAAGGGAAAGTAGAACTGACATGGTTGAAATATTCACTTCAGGTTCATTTGGTGGGAGACTTGCGGTAAACTATCAAAATCTTCCTCCACGTCGCGAGAAAGGATGTCCTAGGGGAATTGTTACAAAATACACTTGTTTCATGGCTGGTAAAGTAATATTATTGTTATATTTAAACTTTAAAGAAACTATTATAAAATCTTAAATTTCACTCTTTACTTCGATCAACTATTACTGTGTGTCACTTTGTGTACTGTATTACTAATCTAAAAGTAAACAAGTTTACCCTTTTCTCTTGAACTATCAAGCAATTTTCATTTAAATTTAGAAAAAAAAATTACAATAGAATATTCTTTTATTTTACCTGTATATCTGTTAACCTGAAACAGTCATAATAAAAATTTCTAAAATTCCTGACAACTAAGTAAAATTTATATTAAAAAGTACCAATTTACAACATCTAATGTGCATAATTCCTCCCCCTATCAAAAGTCAAATCATGAATATTACAACTTCTATAAGTGCCTTATCTAATTATTCCTATGATTTTTTGTTTACAATTTTTACAGGCGATCACAGGCCAAGTGAAACACCTACATTAACTGTTCCTCATATCACGTGGTTAAGACGTCATAACCTCATTGCCGACGCGTTAAGACAAGCTACGGGGATTCAAGATGATGAACTTCTTTTTCAAGAAGCTAAAAGAATTGTAGTTGCAGAGCTTCAGCACGTTACCTATAACGAATTTTTGGCTGTATTACTTGATAAGTACACGAGGAATTTTTTCAATCTTCGTTCACGACGAAGGGGACACAACGATATATATAATAGTAGAATTGATCCCAGAACCATTAATGCTTTTGGCGTTGCAGCTTATCGTATGGGTCATAGTTTAGTCAGAAATGTTGTAGGTCACGACTATGGCACTGGGCATGTCAAAGAATTTGAAGTGAGTAAGCATTTTGAACGTCCTGACCTGATGTATAATGGAGGATATGAGTACATGGCTCGTTGGATGTCAAGAGCACAAAAATCCAGGTCAGACAGGTTCTTGGTCGATGGAATCAGAAATAGATTGTTTGAATTTCCAGAGTTTGATGGAATGCCTCCATCAGAAACACTGTCGTTTGATCTGGGAGCTTTGAACATCCAGAGAGGCCGAGATCACGGCATACCTTCCTACAACGCTTACAGAGAGTTCTGTGGACTCCCGAGAGCGCGTTTCTTTGCCACTGTCCGTGGGGGACTGGTCGATCATTCTCGGCAGGCCGTAGCAGCGCTTCAGAGAACTTACAGGTAAGTGTCTATTGTCAGGTATAACCTGAAAAAAAAAATAAATTCAGACCACTGAAAAGATTCAGAATTCGTGTCATCGAAGGGATATATTATATTATGACCAGTATTTGCCCCCTCTCTTAAAAACCACACTAGTACTTCAGCTTGCAGAAACTTACAAGAAACAAAATACCCCGGTACAATTTACACAATTTAGCACAAACAAGAGATTTTTGAGACTCTGACTCTTGTTGGCATTGCAATATGCATATACCATATAAAGTTTTGTAATAATTATTCTTTAACATTAACATTATATCTTACCAGGGCCTCAGATTGGGGTCGTAATCATCGGATAACCGGACACCGGGGTAAACTCTCACTACACCGTCCTCCGTCATCAAATAATAAGCCTAAAAGTAGAATTGATTACATATTCACTTCCGAGAATTTATGTTATCCTGTCGAAAAAATATAACTTAGAAAACCTCCAGATGTTTCAAATACTAGAATGAGTGACCATAGGTCTTTTATTTTTTACTGCACCCTCTCAAAAAATGAAAGAGGTAATGGTTTTTGGAAATTGAATACGTCAATTTTACAGGATGTTGAATTTTGTAACATTATCAAAACCTTTTTCGAAAATCTGCCTGAAAATATTAATAACCAACCAGATCCACAAATACGTTGGGAAATGATTAAATATGAAATAAAAGAGTTATGCATTGAATATTCAAAAAAGAAAAACAAAGGCATAAACAATCGTATTAAAGTAATAGAAAAGGAAATTGAAGAAATTGAAATGTCTAAGTCAAATGATATAAATATGCTACATAAAAAGCAATTGGAAAAAGAATTAGACAATTTATACACATATAAATCAAAAGGAGCAAGGGTGAGATACAAAGCGCGTTGGATCGATGACGGTGAAAAAAAACACCTCCTATTTTTTAAGACTAGAAAATAAACACCAATCACATAATGTCATAAATAAATTATCGGTAGGAGATAAATGTGTATATGAAACAGAAGAAATTTTAAATACACTTAGTTCATACTATGAAAAACTATACTCGTCTAGCAATGTATCAATTAACGATGTAAAAAGATATTTACAAGAAACCGAACTTACTAACTACCTATCTGATGTAGATAGAGAAAATTGCGATAAAGTTATAACAATGGAAGAATGTGCAGAAGCTGTTTATAATATGAAATTAAACAAATCACCGGGATTAGACGGAATTCCCGTGGAATTTTACAAAATGTTTTGGAAATATGTAAAATTTTATTTATATGAAAGCCTAGTGAGATCATTTGAAAAAGGCGAATTATCTTCTTCACAAAGATCTTCTGTTTTATCACTCATACACAAAAAAGGGAGCTTGACAAATCTTGATAACTATCGCCCTATTAGTTTAACGAATTGCGATTATAAGATTTTAGCTTTCGTATTTGCAAAAAGACTACAAACTATTATGGACAAACTCATTAATGATAATCAAACGGGGTATATTAAGGGAAGATTTATCGGTGAAAATGCAAGATTAATACAGGATATATATAATTATTGCGAAGAAAATAATGAGGAAGGAATATTATTGTTTGCTGATTTTCAAAAGGCATTTGATTCAGTTGAATGGACTTTCTTGTTTCAAACTCTTAAAAGGTTCAACTTTGGAGAGAATTTCCTTCGATGGATCAAAATTTTATACACAAATCCTTATTTTCATGTTAAAAATAATAACTGGTTAACTAGAAAATGTACAATGTCAAGAGGCATTCGACAAGGGTGTCCCGTCTCAGCATTGCTTTTTCTTTTTGTTATTGAAATCCTGGTGTTAAAATTAAATGCTTCTGAAAATATACAAGTTTCAAAATCGGACAATCAAGTGAAATAAAATGTTTACAACATGCAGATGACTGCACATTGCCAATGAAAAATCAGGAATCCTTAAAAGAATCTATTAAAGTAATAAAATCTTTTGGGGAAATGTCTGGTACAAAGTTAAATTTAGAAAAAACAGAGGGTATTCTCTTAGGACCGCTTAAAAACACATGGGAAGAGGTAGAAGGAATTAAAATGACAAATAAACCTATTAAATTATTGGGAATTATCTTAGGACATGACAAAGTATCTAATAATGAAAGAAATTGGCTAAACAAGCTTAAGGAATTTGAAAAAATATTAGATTCATGGAGAACTAGAAGTTTAACTTTTTTCGGAAAATGTACCGTTATTAATTCACTTATAGTATCTAAATTAGTATATGCATTCACAGTTCTTGAAAATCCAGATGTTGACTACATTAAGAATTTAAATAGAATTATTTACAATTTTTTATGGAATAAGAGAGAGCGAATTAAGCGGAATTCACTCATAAGACCAGTAAATGAAGGCGGTATTGGTCTAATTGATATAGAATGCAAACTTAAAAGCGTAAAAGCGGGATGGATCAAAAGACTATATAATAAAAATTCCTCACTTAGAATTTTCCTAGATAACGCTTTAAAATCTTATGGAATAAATTTTGAATATCTGCTACGCAGCAATATAAAAAATCCGACTGATTTCAATATTTTAAATAAATTCCCAAATTTTTATAAAGAAATCTTCTGTAGTTTTAACGAGTGTAAAATGTTGACATCACCACGAAATAAAATAACAGAAAACCTATGGTTTAATAGTTTCATTACACAAAATAACAAACCATTATACTTAAAAAATTGGGCAAAAAGTGGTATTTTATATGTAAAAGATATGTTTACAACGGAAGGTATGAAAAATGTTACGGAAGTAAAAGAGATCATTAAATCAAAGAGTAATTACTTGTGTGAATATCTTATCATGAAAAAAGCAATTAAAAAACTACATATAGATTATTGTAATGTAAAGAACACTAATATACAAAACCCGTATTTTTATTTTCAAGGGAAAAGTATAAATCCAAAATTTGAAAAATCGGGATTTTATTATAAAATTTTACTTTCTAAAAAGAAACAAAAACCAATAATGGAAACTAAATGGTCAAAAGAATTCAATATAATGAATGGTCAATGGAAAGATGTCTATACAGCTAAGATACTAAATATTTTTGATAAACAGATAGCAGAATTCAATTTTAAACTTTTACACAACCAACTGAATTGTAATTATCATGTTAGTAAATGGAAGAAAGAAGTGGCAAAAAATTGTACATCTTGCGGACAAGTAGAATATATTAAACACTTAATTTTTGAATGTACGGACTCAAAAGGAGTATGGGAAAAAATATCTCAAATATTGAATTTAAATCTATCCTGGAAACATATTGTTGTAGGATTTTATAATGAGTTCAATAACACAACATTGATTTTTAATAATGTCATATCAATTGTGGGATACAAAATATATAAATATAAAATGAAATGTAGGTTGCAAAACGAAATAGTGAATGCAAATGCAATGTTTTTTTTTTGAAATCGTCTTTGTATCAGTATTATGTAATAGCAAAGAGTGCAAAAAGTGTTAAATCTAACTACTATCTTTTGAAAAAGTTAGCAGACGAATTATAATCTTTATTTTTCTATATACGTTGTAATTAAATTGATATTTTATCTATATATCTATTAAATATGAAATGTTTTTTTACTGAAATATTTATGTCTTTTTGTGAAAATGAAATATTAGTTTTTCTCTATTGTAAACTTTTGTAAATTGAAAAATATACCGATCCAGGGAGCTCCTGGCACCCCAGGTGAGGTATTAACCGAGGGCTTCTGAGGAAGTTTTGCCTCAAAATTCGTTGTATGTTATTGGAAATAAATGTATTAAAAAAAAAAAAAAAAAAAAAAAAATTATTCTTTAAAAGTTACTTCGAGTTTGTAAGCCATTTAGTCTACATTCAAGTGACAATAATGTATTATAAGCGCATGTTAAAATCTTTTTCTGAATTTTATTTGGTTTTTGCCATTATCAATTTTAACGTTAAATTTCCTGGTTGTCCATGTCGACATAAACCCGGTTAGGGTTTTCTATTTACAAACATTACTTTCAGTAAATTCGGTGGAAATGTTCTGCCATTTCTTTGTTTTCAATAAACTCAATTTATTTAAATAAAAAAATCTATTGTATTTTTAAAGGATTTCATACTTAATACTTAAATTCAATTTCTCACATTTAAACCCAAGAACAGCTCACCTGATCATAGTATCAATCACTGAGCAGAGGTCATCTCAAATAAAATGTGAAGTTAACAATGCACATTCTTAAAACTTAAGATACCCAACAGGCCAAAGGTGATTCAAGATGAAACCTTTATGCACGGTTGTTATATTTTTAAAATGAAGCTAAATTTTCATTCGTCCAATAGACATCCAGACGATATTGATCTTTATGCTGGAGGTTTGTCTGAGACGCCTCGACAGCGGACAAGCATTCTAGGACCCACCTTCCAATGTCTTATTGGTCTTCAGTTCCATCTTTATAAACATGGTGATCGCTTTTGGTACGAAAGACAATTTCCAGAAAACCGGTTAGCTGCTTTTACACAAGGTAAACTGATGAATGCATGTTAGAAAACATTTACAAAAAATTCTTTGATTTATGAAACAAAGAATACTTTACAACTTTTTTTTAGGTCACCTGAGTAACTCAGGTGACCTATTGCTATCCGTTTTCGTCCGTCGTCCGTCGTCCGTCGTGCGTCGTCCGTCGTGTGTTAACATTTGAACATTTTCATCTTCTCCTCTGAAACCACGGAACCAATTTCAACCAAATTTTATATACAACATCTATGGGTGAAGGGGAACAAAAATTGTGAATTTTATGGCCCTTGCCCCCCTGGGGCCGGAGGGGTGGGGCCAAAAAACCAAAATTATTGCAATCTTTAAAAATCTTCTTCTTTACTCCTGGACATCAAGCAGGCAAACTGTTGGCATGAATGTAATGAGCATTGAGTCCTCTACCAAAATTGTGAAATTCATGGCCCTAGGATTGGGGTTCTAGTGCTAGGACGGGGCTCTATTGATCATATAGTGAAAATGCAATATTTCTTTGAAAATCTTCTTCTCTGCTTCTGGGTATTAAATAAACTAACTAAGCACATAGTAATGATGAGCAAGAGTGCTTCTTCCAAAATTGTGAATTTAATGGCCCCAGGGTCAGGGGTTCTGGTGTTAGGGCGGGGCTCTATTGATCATATAGTGAAGATGCATTTATTCTTGGAAAATCTTTTTCTCTGCTTCTGGGTATTAAATAAACTAACTAAGCACATAGTTATGATAAGCAAGAGTGCCACTTCCAAAATTATGAATTTTATGGCCCCAGGGTCAGGGGTCCTGGTGTTAGGGCGGGGCTCTATTGATTATATAGTGAAAATGCATTATTTCTTTGAAAATCTTCTTCTCTGCTTCTGGGTATTAAATAAACTAACTAAGCAAATAGTTATGATGAGCAAAAGTACCACTTCCAAAATTGTGAATTTAATGGCCCCAGGATCAGGGGTTCTGGTGTTAGAGTGGGCTCTATTGATCTTATAGTGAAAATGCATTAATTCTTTGAAAATCTTCTTCTCTGCTTCTGGGTATTAAATAAACAAACTAAGCCTATAGTTATGATGAGCAAGAGTGTTTCTTCCAAAATTGTGAATTTAATGGCCCCAGGGTCAGGGTTTCTGGTGTTAGGGCAGGGCTCTATTGATTATATAGCTAAAATGCATTAATTATTCTTTGAAAATCTTCTTCTCTGCTTCTGGGTATTAAATAAACAAACTAAGTACATAGTTATGATGAGCAAGAGTGTCACTTCCAAAATTATGAATATTATGGCCCCAGGGTCAGGGGCTCTGGTGTTAGGGCGGGGCTCTATTGATTATATAGTGAAAATGCATTAACTCTTTGAAAATCTTTACCTTTGCTCCTGGGTTTTATGCCAATGATCCAGATATATATATTTATGATGAAGAAAGGTGCATCTAGCAAAATGGTTATTTTTTATGCCCCCTGGGTCGGGAGGGGGGGGGTACATAATCTGAAAATAAATTAATGCTTTGAAATCTGCTCTTTAGTTTTAATCAACCATTTTATGATAAAATTTGCAAAATTTGAAATATGTGACCCCTGGGTCAGTGGTTCCTTTGGGGTGAGGTGCACAACTGGTTATAAAGTGGAAGTGCATTTTCTCTTTGTTACTCTGATCTACTTCTGGGTATTAAGTAAATAGAGTAAGCATGCTAAGTTTATAATTACCGATATGATAAGCAATGGTGCCTCTTTCAAAATTGTGAATTGTGAATTTCATGGCCTTTGGTTTAAAACACGAACCAGTTTTAATTGTTTGGAAGTTGTTACATGATACTCAGGTGACCTATAAGGCCCGTGGGCCTCTTGTTTATATAAAAGATCAAAATTATTTGTGTGGATGAAACTTATGTTTAAATAAGCTGTTGCACATATTTGATTTTTATGAATCTTTTTAATCATACTTTGTTAATTCATTTTACAATTATAAGTCCTTTAATATTTGAATTTTTACGATTATGACCTATATCTAAGAATATTTACTTTTTTTAATTAGCTGAACTGGCACAAATAAAACAAACAACATACTCCAAGATCATGTGTTCAGTTTTAAAAAACATTAATGGCCGCTCCAATTCTTTCCAAAGAAATTTGCTTCTACGTCCTCACAGAATCAGGTATGTCTCTTGCATACACAAATACCCTACTTTAAACACCCTCACACACACTTCACACTTACCTCACACTCACGGAGGTGTAGAAAGAGAGAATAAAAGGGGGACGTAATTAAAATCTGGGTCTTGCTATAAACAAGAAATAAAACTAAAATTAAAAATAGAAGATATCTAAAATCGTAAAATAAATCAAAAATTTTCTTTTTAACTGGAGAATATATTCATTCAAGGTCAGCTAAAAAAATGGAATATTAAGGTATTGATCAACGATCATTATTTAACTTTAGTATAGCTCGTAAACAGTACAATTTAAAAGCAGAGCCAAGATGACTTTGAAAACGGAGATTGGATAAAGTATTGTGGTTTGGAAACAAAACCCTGTAGACAGGTCACTCTCACAGTGCAATCCCTGTCATAATTCAAAAAATCGGCGCCTATAGATAAATCAGTTTGGAAAATACCCTCACTATTTATGAAAAAGCCGCTAATATTTGATTAAGTTTTATTGACCACGGAAATTGCAAAATGCTGTTTTAAAGGATATCACTGGAAGCCTTGTATAACCAACCTGTTAATTGATTACATGTCTTGTTTAGGGATTTTTTTTTATACCTAAAACATGTTCATATAATTATACTGTGTGAACTGAAAGAAATGAACGTCAAATGAAATAAAACGTACTAGATTGCTACAAAAAACTAGGAAGTTATTCATTGGGCGCAGTTATTCATTGGATGCAGTTGTTAGAGAGCTTGCTCTAGAGTCACAGAGGAAGGAGTTGATCCTTTAGCGGATATGATTCCCACTTTCAGATGTTTAGACCGGTCCTTACAGGGCCGTTTATGCCGAGTATAGGTCGAATTTTCAGCCTATCATAGACAAGTGGTGGCTTCATAAGATGAGTGAAATTTTCTCGAAGAGGCGTCAAACAAAAAAAAAATAATAACACGATCAAACAAACAAACGTAATGGAAAGTAATGAAAACAAATGAGTCATCACTTTAATGATAGATTTCAGTATCCAGTTTCTTATTAATGTATCCCTTAAGTAAACTTATCGAAACCCGAAAAAGTATGCATATACAGCATGGTATCTGTTATTTGAATGAAAAACAAACGTACAAATCAACACATTTCATTTGTTAAAATGGAAAGTGATATTGTCTTAAGTTAGTTTTGTTAAAATAAGGACGAATTTCGTAATTTCATAGTAATTTGGTAATTCTGTTGAATGGAATTGAACATATTTTAAGGTAGGATTCTTCTCTAGTTTCTGACTAGATGGAATATTCAAAGTACAATTGTTGATATGTCTTATATATATTTAGATGTAAGAGATTTAAAATATCATATTTTTCTTTCCTCATCACAATTATACAATTAAACTGCGTTTGAAAACTAGCAGGGACTATATTTTTGGCGGAATGGTGGCGTATGAAAATATCTTCTTTTCTGCCTCTCAAAATTATTATAGAACATTGACTTTAGTTATTATTTTTACGCAATCAAAGACTACACGAATTTTTCAAATGTAAGTTAAACTAATAATAAGGGACTAAAGTTTCAAATATATCAAATAAATAAGATTTTTCACACATATTAGAAGTATGTTGGCTTTTAAATGCATTAAATCTAAGTACAGATTTGAGCCAAAAATCCCCAAAAAGTGTTATTTCTCTCTTAGTAAATGATCAAAACTTTTAGTTTTTGTATCATTTTGTACCTTTATGTGACAACTCTACAATTTTTGAAAATTGGGAAAAGTTAAATATAGGAAGCATATAAAACTAACTAATAAATCCTAAAAATATAAGAAAAGTAGAGGAAATTTGGATTAGCAAATATCCATTTTATTAAAATTATCCATGTCAATTTGGTAATATCATCATGTAGGCCCTATATGGTAGGGCCTACATATCACTATATCACTTAGTGATATTGTCCTCTTGATTCTGTGAAAATTTCATTAATTTTTAAATAGAAGAAATGTGAGAAGAATCCTACCTTAAAGACAAAGAGTTCTGTTGAATGGAATTGAACATATTTTAAAGACAAAGAGTCACAAGAATTAGACACAGGTTCAAAACCTTAGCTAGTCTTCTCCTATTTCGTAATTGGTAATTCTATTGAATGCTGATTTAACTGTATCAACGCAAGAAAATGAATTCATCACAACTAGGCGTGACTTTCAGAAATAACAATTCAAGCATCCGTGTGCCTCAGCATAAAAATATAATTCATGTCAAAGTAAATTTACAAAATTAATTGTGATTTTATTCTCCTTTTAAAGTAATCCAGTACAATCCTGCAGGCGTATTTTACGAGGAAGTAGGCTTGGATTCGACATTAGACCATTTGCACGACAGCTTTTGAGCTTGGGACGCCTACGATACTCAGCTTCACGGGCGTCTTCATGCATGGCTAGAGACAGAGGAAGAGTCCCTGATAGACCACCACCTGCCTTCCCTTTACCTGCCTTCCCTTCCCCGATCAACCCAGGAAGTGTTCTCCCCATACGAAGAAGAATAATGTTCCGTCGCCCCGGTAGAACTATATGATTCTATTGTATCAAAATATGATGGACTTGTTTGTTGTTAACAAGAGCTATATTTGACATTGACCTACAATAACTATTAAATGCATGTTTTCAATTATTAACAAATTAGATATATAAAGGTTCCGCTAAATGAAACTGGAATGCTTTTTTCAATAATAATAATGAAAAAATTCGTTTTCTTTTTTTTAATCACATAAACACATTTTTAAAAAATTTTCTTGGTATCTACTATATAATATAATTATAATGGTATGTCACTTCAGCTGTTGGAAAACATGAGGTTCAAGGGTAGCCTTCTGGACACTTGAGGTAATACAATAATATAATTGATCCAATGAAGTACAATATAACACCCACCCACCCTTCCCGAACACATATGCTGTACAAAAGCAAGAGAAGTAGCATAATCTAGGATCAACAAAAAAGTTTAAAGTCCAGCACTAAATAATGGTCTCCTGCATGACACAGTAGCTAAGCTTTTGCTTCCGAGTAGCAGAGAAAGCAGTTGGATCCGAACATCCCAAGTTTGAATCCCATTGCGGGACATGGAGACGGGTCTTTCTTTTTTTTTTTTTTTTTTGGAAAAGGCAAACTTGCTCATCGTAATCATGTTCTAAGTTTATCTGCTTAATACCAAGAGACGAAAAGACAAAATTCAAAAAATTCTCAGAAGAAAAGAAGATTTTAAAGTTTTTTTTCTGATTTTTTTCTATGTTTAGTTAATAGAGTTCTGATTGGAATTAGATTGGAATCCAGCCGAGGAGTGAATTGTATCTTAAAAACTGGAGAAAATAAACAAGGCACGTTAAACGTGATTTCAACTTTTCAATCGTTAACGTTTCTTACATGTGTAACTGTACAACCTTATAGCCTATATATGATTATTATGCCTCCCAGTAAGTCCAAGACATGCGTTATGTCCTGTGTATTGCCTCTTCATGTCAATGAGAAAAAGTCAATCAATATAGGAATAAAAATTGACAATTGATAACACGTTGTCAATTTATATTATGGCGAACTGAGAGTCAAAACAAGATGTTTTACATGTAGAGGGCCTTACATTTATCCTGCTTCACAAGAATATGAAAACAGATCTGCATGTAGATTATAACATTAATGGACATAATAAGTACCCATGAAATTCCCATCGATTGTTCGCAGACCTGAAAGTATGTTTAAGAAGCTACCTCAGGGTATAAACCCCTACATTATTCCTAGGAGTCGTTTCACGTATTAGCAAGATTTTCAAAAGTATCATATCATAAAAAATCCTAGAATTTTTTCTGAAATACCAGTATAACTTTATTTTAAGAAAGCTACACTGTACTAACGTACACTGAATTAATTATTTTTTTCTTACAAAAAATGGTCTTAATTGAATTTATTTTGGTTTATCGAGATGCTTTAGAAAATCAAAGTATTCTATATAAAAAAAACTAACTATAACTATGAATATATAAATATTACCTGTATGAAGGTTAAAGTAAAAAGTTAAAGTATCAAGTAAATTCACAATTTCCATTTCAATTTTATTTTCTATTCAAAAGCAGAGGGCAGAGGGCACAGAAATTCATTTTATAATATTGTCTATAGATACTTTTTACAGATCCCAGTCAGCTCTAATTTACTTGCCTTCTAGTTTTCTTCCCTGAATTTATCTTAGGATCTTTCGTAGAACAATAAAAGCTGTGTAAACATACCTGCTGGTTTGAAAGTGAAGATTACATACATATTGTCAATGAGAAACTCAAGCATCTTTTTTATATCAACCATGAAGTATTTTGTAAAAATACGATCTTTGTATTCATATTTGAGATAATTGTATAAAATGTTAATAAGTCATACATTTAATGCTTCCGCAGAGCTATTAAATTCAGTTATTGCCATACATAGATAAATTGTAACATATTTCAAATATAGATATTTATTTTCAATAAAAAATGTAACAAAAGAAATATTACAATACTATGCATTCACGTGTATATCATGACAAACAGATTCAAATCAAAACAACATAATAAAAATATACAAAAAATATATCAAAATATTTGCTCTTTAATTTAATTTTGCTAGAAAAAATGTTCAGACCTTGATACCATCTGACTCTTCTATTAGATTTATGTGAAATGTCACGGATGCAGAGGTTCGTTTAAAATCCTGGACAAATGTAGCAAAGAATAGAAGGAACACAATGCAAGTCAGCCACTCACTGATAGCTGCTGTCACGTGTGCTGGGTATCCCTGAATAAAAATAAATATAGATTTCAACTCTAAGCAGAAATGCTATATATTACTTTAATATATTTCTTTCAAAATCTTAATTCTGATTGTGATAAAGTTTGAAATGTATATTTTTAATAATATAAAAATTAATTGATATTGCTTTGATTTAAACAAAGTTTCCAATAGTAAAAGGGTATTTTCAAAATATCCTGGTAATGGTGATATTTTTTTCTGAAAGATAAAATTATGTGACATTCAATATTTAACCTAAGTTTCTCACCTTATCAGATGATTTCCAATGTAAAGGATCGGTGGCGGAGGAACGCTGGGATTTAGCAACCAAAGTGGCGATTAAGACTTTAAATTTGTTAAAGAATGTGAAATATTTATATTACCTTTTTCAAATATTGATTTTTTTTGTATATTGGATTGAACAAAACATTTTTAAAAATAAACATAATATTTTTATTTGGCGTAATTGTCCTCATGAAAGTTACAAAAAATAATACCCAGCTTCTTTTACATGCTACACCTCCCCCTCCCCTTAAATCTTGTCATGCACAATATTATTTGAATGCAGAAATTATATGCAATTGTAATTTAGAACTCAAAAATGTACATTGCTCATTTTGATTGAAACAATAATTCTATTTTATTACAGTAAAACATTAATAATAAAAGATTTTTTTGGGCTCCAAGAATCGTTTACATTATTTAAATTTCTACGTCGACTAGTCTGAAGAAGAAAATTTCATGCTGAAGCTCCTGTAACATCAACTTATCTACCATTAGTGCATCGGCTTCAAAATTGATCGTACTTGTGGCATGCTTTTGAGTATCGAATAAGTTTGTAGAAATTATTACCATTTGCAGGTAAAAGTGGTGTAATCGTGGAATATAAATTTCAATTGGGGAAAGTTGAAGATAAAAGCTGAAATAATCTAGTTTATTAAACAATTAAGTTTTTTTAGTTGATCTTTATCGTCAATTACTCAGTAAAACATTCAAATATAATACAAAAGTGGTACACTCTTCTTTTTTTTTAATTTGTCTAGTAGTCAACATAGGAATGGAAATAAATATTTTTCATTGATAATATGTCATCAAAATATCTAAAAGTCGAGGAGATAATACAATGATTCAGTAATTTTTATTCTTAAAGATTATAAATCTTTTTTTTTCGTTAAAATCATTGCGACGTTATAACGATTGTTATGAGACTGATACCTACTGTACAAATGCGTCAACATGTGGTTAAGTAAATTTCTTCTATTATATTATATGAATTTCGGATGATTTACAGTATCAAATAGAACCATTTGTAGGAATGCCGTTTTATTCATAAATGAATCAAATTGATAACTTTTAATGTAGAATCGCTAACTATTTCAAAGGATACATGAAGCTGCTGTTACTGTACATGATATGGCCATTACGAGGCGGACTCTACTCAGGGCCGGCGTGTCGGACATTTTGTATGATAGAGCAGTGTGTAGATACATGTACAGAATACCGAAACCAATCGTCATTGCTGCGCCAGTCATGTGAACGCCCTCTAAGTTTGTTTCCTGTTAAAAGACATTTAGATACGTTATGCAGTTTATTCATTTTTGGACCCTAAAATATGTATAAATGTATTTCAACAGTTTCAAAGCAAGCATTCTAGGAAAAAGACTTGATATGAATGGCCCATCGTACGATAAAACATATTGAAGAAAACTGATTATTTTCTTACATTTATTACAACTACTTTGTACTTAAGTAGTTTGTGTAATTTTTAACGTCCTGTCTCTATCGAAAAATTTTTCACTCATTTAGAGACGCAACCACTTGTCAATAGAGAGCTGCAAATTTTGTTCTATACTGGACACGTACGGCCATTGAGCAATGCGGGATCTCTTTCATGTCAGCATCGACTGTGATGCAGGTCCTCGGTTTATAGGGTCTCATCCGAAGGTCCGGCATTGATGTTCCTCATTGGGATACGAATCCTGGACGTAATTAAGGATCTAATTAAAGTTACCTGAAAATTTGCAACAAGCCCGAGGCCCAGGGCGGAGAACCATCCGGAGACCAGCCCCAGAATGTTATAACACCGGAGTGACCTTTCTTCGTTAGACACCAAACGAATCCAGCGGTATCTGATGTACATTGTGCAAAAAGCTGAAACATTATTTTTTCTGATAATTTACATGATTTATTGTAGAAAGTAATATTATAAACAAATATTATAAATACATGTAAATTGATTTTAATGAATTTTGGCAAGTTTTCTTCGAATTAAAAAGTTTCAAAATAAATATTATCAGGTATGCATGAGTGAATAAGAATTTCAATATTTTTTTTTTACATTTATTGTAAGAGAATACCGAAGACTTACCAGCAATGGCGGAAATATTAAGGAAAAAACTAAATAAGCAACTTTCATATGGAGTTGTTCCTGTGTCACTATGAAAGAAAAGTTTAATTAATTAAATACAGGTATATACAACTTATTTTGCAATGAATTATTGTGAAGAAACAAAATATAAAAGATAAGAAACATAAATTAAGAATAAGAATATTCCTTTTTTAGGTACCTGTAACATTACCTGATGTATGGTAAAACTGGGTTTACATCGTTTCTCACGACTGACAAAATATAGGTCACACAAAACGTTGTCAAGGAGACAAGAACAACACAAACTGGGAAAAAGTGTAATCCATAACACATTTTTCCTAAAAAAAAAAAAAATAATCAAAACTATTTAAGTAAAAAAAATGAAAATTTTCAGAAAAAGGTGCAATTTAAAGGGTTATTGTGATTACCTTTTGTAATGATCATCAAATACAAATGTAATCTGAACAGATTGATATTTAGCATACTTACAATTGTCTGTTTGTCTGTATGTATGTCGTTGAAACAGCAACGCTTGTAGTTTCTATGTCAATGTTCCGAACATTTTATATAGCACCATTTAATATTCAGCAATTTCACGTGAAAACTCATGGTGATATGATTCATTTCTATTTTTAACTATAAAATGTAAACACAAGGAATGCCTTAGCTGTTTCATTCACATAGATATCGAGAGATAACGTGGGAACACTAAGAGGCATGTGACACAGGTCAATATTAAATCTGTCATTGGATATCGATTATAAAATAATCAACATAGTGCACATCTGCATCTTAGATTTAACAATTATTGCAAAAATTAATATTTGAATATTACCATGAGTTGCCTAATATATATCATGTATATATTTACTCTTGCTAATAATGTAGATGGCAAAGAGAGATAACCTTGGAAGCTGAATCAATATTATAATCATGTGAGAATTGCGTACAAGAAAATTTCATAATGAAAAATAAAATATCTACATCTCTATTCATATTACAGAGAAACGTGGACGCTGACGATTCATATGCTAACACTTTAAAAAAATATTTCATTCACAAATAATAAAGCACATGATTTTTCTTACAGTTATACATATTTCATTCATATATCTTATAGTCTTTAACATATGTCACCGGTAAGCTTTAAATTTGGAGAAAGGTGTGTCCAAACCTCTAATTTGGAAATTATTTATTACCATTCAATTTTTGAAACGCATATTTTTATATTTAATTAAGTGAAATAAAAAATGCTAACAAATAAACTTCAAATTAAACAAGTTTTAAGAGGGACTTCTATGTTTAGGAAATACATTTAGTAGAATTATTTTTTAAATCTATATACATTGGT
The DNA here is from genome assembly GCF_032062105.1 of Saccostrea cuccullata. Taxonomy (NCBI): domain Eukaryota; kingdom Metazoa; phylum Mollusca; class Bivalvia; order Ostreida; family Ostreidae; genus Saccostrea; species Saccostrea cuccullata. The sequence continues at coordinate 416,302 of NW_026932411.1, read as the reverse complement.
AATTAATTTTGTGCACTACATATTTATACTATAAGAATTGATTTCTACTTACTTTATTCTAAGAGTTTTAAAAAAGAGCTTTCAATTATTTTTTTTTTAATTTTACACTTCGCTTAGCGAATGAATTCAGCGTTTAAATAAAAAGAATACATGTACATGTATAATAAAGAAGTACTTATAAAGTTTTACCTTCTTGAACCTAAATATCGGAAATTTAGACGTCTCACAATTTACATTATGGGTCACAACTTTTTGTCTTTATTTTAAACTAAGCATTACTACCAACCAGTCAATATTTAAGTCATAAAACCGGATATAAGAAAATATATTTTATGTTCTGTTTAGATTTTTAATACCCGAGAAATTATATTTTTGTTAGATGATACGGTCTCACGTGCCTTAGCGTTGATGTTTTTTTTAAAATGATTTTTATAACCATGTTCTAATAAAAGAAAAAGTGTATAAGCTAACTGTCATTAAATTTGTTCAATGGTACCATGTTTATCGTACTGTTGCTCAGTAAAAAGGCACAGTGACCGAAAATTTCCTTTGTTATTTCATCATTATCTTAAATACACTGTATATTTCTCAAAAATATTATAATCTTATAAAACTCGTGTGATGAGGAAAATATTTTAAGGAACTGTCGGTATTTATCTATTTTTTTTTTTACTATAAGATAAGATAAGATAAGATAAGATATTCTTTATTTCCTCCAAATTAATGGAGAGTTTGTATGAATTAACAGATAATTAACTAATTAACAACAAAAATTGCAAAAAAGAAAACATATATATATATGTACAATTTTCTGCTAGGACATTACAGGTTTCGACAGTCTATGGCAAACAGACTTTTGTTTTTATAAACTGTTGAGGCAACTATTATCATTATGCATTTCCATTTTGTGAATGATATGTTTTCAAAACATGTGCCTTGAACACACCCCATTAAAGATAAAAACTGTAGTTCAGGATCTTGATCCTCAAACAAAACATACTCATTTACATCAAGTATATCTAAAATGTCCTCAAACATATTTTCTCTGTCGTCTAATAGTGTAAAGCAACTTAACATCAAGTGCATATTATAGTTACTTGTTACCTTATTACAAAATTGACAAAATTTACAAACAATTTTCATCGATGAAACCTGAATCAAAAAATTGATTAATAATCTTTTTGAGGGATCTTCTCTAGCAATCTGCCACAATTTATTTGGGTTCAACATAGTATGTATTTTACTGAAAAAAGACATATCAGGATCTACAGACAGAGCAGCACGCCATTGATTTTCCTCTGCTGTCCATATTGTTTTGATAATCATTCTTGAAAATTCCTTTTTACTGTATAGAATGCTACAATTGTTTTCAAACATATCTAAGAGATTGTATTTCCTAGCCGTTTGTAACATGTTTTTGGTTACAAAAAATTTTTCAGATACATGAATATCAGAAATAAACTTATAGATCTGATAATGTACAGAGTTTTGTTCTGACCTATGGAGTCTACCAAGGAAAAGTAGGCGACATTTATCAATGTAGCCCTGTATGGTCCACAGTCCAATATTCGATATGCTTGAAAGCGATGGAGAAAACTTTGAGAATCCTTGAATAATCCTGGCGAAGTGTCTTTGAACATATTCAAGTTGTTGCATGTCTGTTAGTGGTAATAAAGGCCATATCTCGCAAGAGTAGAGGGCAGACGGTAGCACGACCCGTTTCCATATTTTTGCGGATACAACGGGATGAATGTCAGAGTTATTAACACCAATAGAATATAAAGAGTGGATTTTTGATCTCGCAGTTTTACACACTCGTTCTGTAAGTTTGTCACTTTTCATATTTGCCTGGAGAAGACAACCAGCATACACTGTACTTTCAGACTGAGGTATTTCACTGCCAAAAAGCGTAGCGCTACAAGATATGTAACATTTTTTGGTTTTTCTAAATACAATAAAAACACTTTTACTTGGATTATAATGGAGTCTCCAGGTAAATGCATAGTTTTCTACAAGGTTAAGTAAACACTGTAATGATGTTGGTGAATTGCTCATTAAAGCAGTATCATCTGCTAATAGAATACCTGGAATGTGTAAATCACCCAGTAAAAGGCCTTTGCCATTTTTGCATAGCTCATATAATAAATCATTAATATACACAAGAAACATAAAAGCACTAAGTACTCTTCCTTGTCCTACACCTTGTGAAATTTTAAACAAATTGGAGTTTACACCACAAAATGAAACAAAACACTTGCTGTCATTATATCAGTATTTTAAAATTTGCCAAAATCTGGGATCTAATCCAAGATTATACAACTTAAATAACAAACCATTGTGCCAGATTCTGTCAAAGGCTTTTTCATTGTCTAAAAATGCACAGAAAACTGGAGAATCTCTATGTACATAGTAACTAATAGCTTCTTTTAGAACATAGCAAGCTGGAATTGATCCGTAATCATTTCTAAACCCAAACTGTAAATCATGTGGAAATGATTTGCCACTTCTAACTAAATCATCTTCAATTTTTGACAAAAGTATTTTTTCGAATAATTTACTTACTACAGATGTCAATGTAATACCTCTGTAATTGGTAGGAGTACCTTTATCTTTGTTTTTACCTTTATAGATAGATATAATTTTTCCTACTTTAAAAATTTCAGGGACGTATTTTTCTCTAATTATAGCATTAAAAAGTAAGCACAGTTGTTCTGCTACAAAATGACCACTGTATATGAGGTGTTCGTTGGTGAGAAAATCTGGTCCAGGAGCTTTCCCTTTGGTAAGCTGATCAATTTGGTGTTTGACTTCTTCGATGGATATTACGACTCCGTCCGTGAATAAGTTCTCGTTGTTCTGTAGATCATTGTCGATGTTCTGCACAGCTTCATCTATAAAGTCTTTAAAATTTTCATCAAATTTATCTGGATGGTACTCTTCATTAGCAAGGTCAGAATAATATTCTTGCCATAAATTACACATGTCATTAATGTTCTCAGCGGTTTTTCCTTTATAACTAAGTTTGGATGGAAAAGATGAACCTGATCGTTTTTTATTTTTCCAAGCTGTCCTATAGAAGGTTCCTATGTCAATTTCAGCAGCTTTGTCAATTTCGTCAAATATTGAATTGTGCCAATCTTTTTGTGCAAGTCTGTGTAGTTTTCTGAATTTACGTTTTGACTTTTTATAGTTTTCATAATATTCATTTTGTTTATCTCTAGGAGATCCCATAGATTTCCAAGTCCTTCTAGAACATCTCATTTCATAATGGGCGTTGTTTAGCTCGGATTTTTTCCAGTATGGTTTTAAATGCGGGTTAAATTTTCCATGTGGTATATGTTGGTCGGAGGATGCTAACAATGAAGCTGTAATATGGACAAGGAAAGTATCGATATTATCCTTATGTAGGGAACTTGTATTTACTGGGTTTAAAAGATTAGCAAACGAATTTTTGAACGCTTCTAGTTTGGTGGAGTCAGCTAATTTCCATTTTGGAACGATTCTTGAATAGTCGGGAGGTAACTGAGCGAAAACACTAGCTATGTCAATTTCACAAAGCAAGGGAAAATGGTCAGAAACTTTATAGGCAAAGTCTTGATATACTTCTTTATATTTTACTTCTTGAGAAAGACATTCAGGAACAAAAATGTAATCTAAAAGTGACTTAATTTTTTTATCCTTTGTTTGAAATGTATGTTCGATTTGGTTACCAGTCGAAAATATACTACAAAGGTTTCTGTCTAGCATATTTTCCGTGAGCAGCTTTGATTTTGGACTGCCAGGTTTATTTTTAATATCTGTATTAAAATCACCACATAAAATTACAGGACCAGTTTCACTAAGTTCATCAAAAAAGTCGAATACATCCTGCATCACACGTTTATATTCCTCATAATGATGGTTTGTTGAGGGAAGGAGGCATCCTATAATAAACAACTGATTCGATCCGTAGGCAATTTCAATTCCCATTATTCTTTCATTCGTTATCTGAACATCCTTTACAGAAAAGTCACTGTTATTTCGAATCAGAAATGCAGTTCCTCCTCTGGTGATGTTATTTTTGGTTGTTCCCGGTGTTGCTAAGCTTGTAATATTATCTGGCATTGACGTATGTAAACATGATAAACAGTTTTTCGGTAGCCAATGTTCCGATATAAAAACGATATCTGCAAATTTTGTTAAATCAGATAGCTCTGATAGGCAGGTGAAAACGCCATGAACATTCCAGCAAGACAGGATCATGAGGATTATTATGAAAAGTGTCACTGTCATTATGGATCGTCTGTGTTTTCAGGGTCAGCTTCAGTGTTTCTCTCATTGCGAATTATCCATTCTCTGGCAGAAATAGTTTCTGGCCAGAAGTCTGGGTCCTGTGTTTTTTCGTAGTCATCTTCATCAATGCTTGCACGAATTACAAATGTGGGAAATCTTCTTTCTGAATGATGTGCTAGAAGAAATATGCCCGACACTTTAACATCTCTTTCTTCACACCATTCACGAATATCCTTTTTGACCTCCTCGAAGGTTGTTCCTCGTGCTTTTATGTTAGCTAACACAATTCGTTTAGTACGTTGTTTTCTGCGAACGAACGTGTAGCCTGTAAAAATTGATTTTGGTTCCTTATTTTCATATTCATTTGCAGTTGATACCCACTCATTGTCTTTTTTTTCAGATGTGAGGACGCTTGCAAAGGTTTTCCTTTTACTTATATTTTCTTTACTTTTTGCACCATCTACAATGCCCAGATCTACTGAACACCTTAAAATAGGCGAGGAATCTCGTACCCCAACTTTTTCGTTTGTTTCGTCTGTTTCATATGTCGGTGACACTGCAGGAATGTGAATCTCAGCATTTGTAATCACTGTATGATCACTCTTACCACCATTCTGGTTGTAAGGGCGGACTTCATCTTCATCACTCCTGCTTGTAGAAAAGCCTGTTGTTCTTGCATGGTCATGTTCTGGTTTTTCGAGTCGTGTATTCTTTTTATCAAAAGCTCTTGGTTTGGACTGCTTATTTGTATTTGTATTTTGCTGCGATTTTTGAATCTTCTTTAGTTCTTTTAAAATTTCTCCATTCGAGTCATTCGCTTCTTCACAAGATTTCAGTTTTTGCCGTAAATATTTTATTTCAGATTTAAGTTGTGTTGTAAAATCTGCTAGTCTGTTTTTTTCCTCTTCATGTGATGACATTTCCGTTTGAATACGGTTGTTCTCTGCGCGCAGTTGACGAATTTCATTGTTTTTTGATCGGATTTCACAGGCAAACACTGCTTTTAGTTCTGTTAGTGCTTCTCTTATAGGTTGTAGCTCATCCTGCAAGCATCCTTTTATGGTTTGCAGAGTTATCCCATTTAAAGCGTCTTCTTCACACAAGGTCCTGTTTACAATCTGCGACGAGTCTTGTGAAACTGAGTTCTTCATTTTATATTTACTCATAACTTCTCTTTGGAACTCAGCGGACGACACAATGCCTTCTATAAAAGCATAAATATAGTATACATCAGATGCATACTTTTCCGTTATTGACTTCCCGGAACCTCTTTGTCGCCGTTCTGTTAGGAAACCTGCGGGGAATTCTTCGAGTACGGATTTTGCATAATCATACACACTTTGTCTTATTTCATTTAACTGAACTGGATTTTCCACGTACCTTTCCACCATGTTCTCTATAAAAGTCTCCTTATCGTATTGACCAAACTGATCTTTAATTTCCTCAAAAATTTCATTTTCGATCTCTTCTGCATTTTGAGTGCAGTAGACATTATTTTCAATGTTACTGTCACTCTCGCAGTCGTTTTTCTCATCTTTTTTATTACTCATATCCAAGAAAAGCGAAAGACAAACATGTTATCATGAACTTTTGGAAACACCCTGTACTTGTCAGACAGTCTAGCGTGACCTCGTTACTGGACAGAATTCGGTTACACCTGAGTGATTTTATACAGGTTTCATGCAGGTAAACAGAAAATGATCAACCGGAACTGTTGATAACTTCAAAATTAAACACTTTTTTGATAAGCTGCCTTCATAGACATTTAAACAATGAATCAATGTCATAAAATACCTATTTTTCTATGGTTTTCAATATCTGCATACACGTATTCGAAGCATTCAGCAGGTGCATCGGTCACTCGCCCGTTCCACGTCGAGGGGAATTCTATTCATATTACAGAGAAACGTGGACGCTGACAATTCATATGCTAACACTTTAAAAAAATATTTCATTCACAAATAATAAAGCACATGATTTTTCTTACAGTTATACATTTTTCATTCATATATCTTATAGTCTTTAACATATGTCACCGGAAAGCTTTAAATTTGGAGAAAGGTGTGTCCAAACCTCTTATTTGGAAATTATTTATTACCATTCAATTTCTGAAACGCATATTTTTATATTTAATTAAGTAAAATAAAAAATGCTAACAAATAAACTTCAAATTAAACAAGATTTAATAGGGACTTCTATGTTTAGGAAATACATTTAGTAGAATTATTTTTTTAAATCTATATACATTGGCAATTAATTTTGTGCACTACATATTTATACTATAAGAATTGATTTATACTTACTTTATTCTAAGAGTTTTAAAAAAGAGCTTTCAATTATTTTTTTTTTATTTTACACTTCGCTTAGCGAATGAATTCAGCGTTTAAATAAAAAGAATACATGTATAATAAAGAAGCACTTATAAAGTTTTACCTTCTTGAACCTAAATATCGGAAATTTAGACGTCTCACAATTTACATTATGGGTCACAACTTTTTGTCTTTATTTTAAACTATGCATTACTACCAACCAGTCAATATTTAAGTCATAAAACCTGATATAAGAAAATATATTTTATGTTCTGTTTAGATTTTTAATACCCGAGAAATTATATTTTTGTTAGATGATACGGTCTCACGTGCCTTAGCGTTGATGTTTTTTTTTTTAATGATTTTTATAACCATGTTCTAATAAAAGAAAAAAGTATATAAGCTTACTGTCATTAAATTTGTTCAATGGGACCATGTTTATCGTACTGTTGCTCAGTAAAAAGGCACAGTGACCGAAAATTTCCTTTGTTATTATATCATTATCTTAAATATATTTCTCAAAAATATTATAGTCTTATAAAACTCGTGTGATGAGGAAAATATTTTAAGGAACTGTCGGTATTTATCTATTTTTTTTTTACTATAAGGTAAATTTAATCCCATAATCTTAATAATAAAAGCATGAGATTTGCACTTACTGTAAAATTGTTAACAAAGAAAAAAAAACGGACAAGATGTTCGATCGTAAAAACAAACGACTTCTTAACTTTTACGTTTTAAACTTTAATTAGCAAGAATTAAAAATATCTCATTTCCTTGCAAACGAAGATTGTTGGGCATTGTGTTGATCAAATGTAGTTGTTTTATTTGTCCTTTCCATTTTGTATCTATGTTGATATTGTTTTTACTTTGATGGTTTTCACAGAAAAATGTAAGTTCTATCCATTTGTTGGCGACTTTCATGTCAGTGATTGTTCTGTCACTTGTATTAAACAAGTAATTTTCCTTCTTCGAAAAAGTCATGCTATTTTCTATAAAATTTTGGCCAATGGGTTTGAAAGATTGCTCGTGTAAATTGAGTTCTTTGCGTGAGACTTTACTCCATCATGAAGTGTAAATTTGCAGTTACGGAATAATTAGACCAGTAAGCACTCTGTTTCAATTTTCATTTTTGTCGTTTGTCTCCTAGAAGTTTGGGTGTAAAATAAATACTATATAATGTATTATTAATTCTAATTTATATCTAACTTGGACCAATCCTTATTTAAGAAAACCTCTCAAGGTTTTGCTAGTAATAATTATTGTCATTATGCTAAACATACACTTATCTTCTTATTTTGGTTATTTGGATATTTTACTTTAAAAAGACGTCAATGGTAATCTAACAACCAAGCTCTATGATAAACGTGATGACTTAAACTTTTCAATCGTAAACATCCCTCACAGCGATAAACCTTCATAACCCGCACACGGGGTTTATATCTCTCAATTGATTCGATACTCAAGAGCCTGCTCTACGCATGTACAATTTCTAAAACGAGGTAAATTATTAACAAACAAGTTGATGAAACAAGAATATCAGCAGTCTCGTTCAAAGTCATCATTTCATAAATTCTATGGTTGATACAATGGCCTTGTCAGTAAATACAATTTATCATTGAGTCAAATGCTTACTGAAATTTTTCATACTAATTGTTATTCCATTATTTACACACTGAATTGACGAGGAGTTTTTCCGTTATTGCCGATCATGACAAGGAGCACACGGCAGGTGTGACCGGTGGGCAGGGGATGCTCACTCCTCCATGGCACCTGATCCCACCTCTGAGGAGGTAGGAGGTCCGTGTTTACTCTGTTCCTATTTTGTATTGTTTTATGGACTTTTGAACTCGAATACTGTTCGTCATCTCCATATATTTAATTTCTTACCATATCAAAATCTCACAATTCAAAAAAATACTTAAAGCGGCAATACGGCTGCAAATCGTGTGCTTTTTCATTCAAATTTACCCAATATATCTGAAACCGGGTGGAAATAAGCAACAAAAACAATCCAACTGGTTTATAATACTCGTGGGTTTATTGTGATGGTGTCATTGCCCATTACAGTAGATGATAAAGATGACATAGATGACCCTCTAACATGTATTAAAATTATAAATACAAAGAACAATAACTCTGCATGCAAATTTTCACGAGCAAAGCAGTTATGGTATAAAATAAAACCAAAATTTCCAATATTAACTATTATCCTTTCATACAACAATACTTGTCATAAACTCATTATAAATAAACTTACTAGAATATTCATAGTTTCTGATGAACACAAATTAAATAAATTTAAAATAACAGATAACTTCATGCAAAACTCTCAAATTACATGAATCAAACAAATAAAGAAAAATGATTTTAAATTCTTTCAAAAATATCTTGTAATTATCAATATTTAAAATTAACGCTTAATTCATTTTTATACCAACACACAATTAACCTTACCTCCCATGAGGTGCAAAGGTCAGGTGAAAACAAAACTCAGCTGTCTAGCTGACTGAATAATATGGTACGTGTTCTAAATGCAAAAAGAAATGATATATTGTTCAATGTAGGGAATTGTTTAGAAAAAATGAATACTTTAGGAATTTGTTTACTTCAAAACTTTATAACTTAAAAGCACTCATTTTCTCCATTCTAATTTTAACAAATTATTTAGAAATAAAATAAACTCTATTTAATACTATTATATTTACATAACTTATTTACAGCTTTCATACAAATCTCACAAAACATTCACTCCCTCATACTGCCTAACATTCAAACATCCACACAAAGTAGATAAAGTGGGGAAAATAAAGAAATTATGAAAACCTAAATTAAACACTAACCTGGTAATGGAATATTGACTCAGCCCAGAAATAATTCAATCGGAGAATATCAAAACTGCACAAACAAAACCTCTAAAATTGATTCAGAAAACACTCACACCCATCTGAGTACTTGGGCATGAAAAACAAGAAAACAATTCCCTCCTAAAATCACCTGACCAATCCAAAATGATCACTTTCTAACCAGATCTACAAATAGCTACAAATCTACAGGTAAACCCAAAAGAAAGATAACTAAATATCTTACCTGTAAGACTTCATAAATAATAAAATAACAAAACACATACTTTAATTTATAGTTTGAATGTAATAAATCTTTATTTACATATTTCAATTTAAACTCTGAAAATGATAATTAAATCAAAGAAAACTCCTGAAAAATAAAATTTATTAAAAACATGTAAAATTTCACTCTTTTAATCATTCAGGAATAAGGTAAAAAGTTGAAGTAAGCATTTCGAGAAAAATAAATATTCTCTCCCCATGCAAAATTAACGCAATTAGAATCTGCCAGAAAATCAAGGGTCGTAAAACTTAGATCTGTTTAATGCAATATTAGGTAAAAGCAATTCTCAGAATCAAAATATCTTAACTCTCCGGTAAATTAATAATAGTTAACATTTTAGTCTGCATTCGAATTAAACATGATTAAGTACAAATGTTGACGTTTTGTGTATTGGGGTGCAGGAAAGGAAAATCCACCAAATCATACGTCATCGCGGAAAATGTCAAAAAAATATCTTTTTGCTGTTCCAACACAATTTGCACTTCAAATGGCAATCATTTTTATATGTCATAAGTGCATTTTTATGTTGAGTTTACTTTAATTTGTTTCTTTGAAAGCCATGGAGATACGAGAAATGATAGCATGTTTCAACAATCCTGTAGGGTAGAACCGTCGCGAGCCTCACGTGAATGTCGCAGAGATCCCGCTTCTTTTAAATCCAATGATTATATTAATCTCCCAACTAAATTTTTGTCAGGAAAATTGCTTTTTAATTTCAAGCCCTTTTTTGGTTTTGTTTTTGTCACTTTGTCAATGTAGCAGGCATACCGGGCTTCCCTCTCTTACCATGCTGTTTTGTTTATGAAAACTATACGCATGCGTGCTAAGCATGGAATGTGGAACCTCGAACACGTTGCGATGTATATATTTATGTGCCATAGATAATTATTAATTTTAATGAAATAATCAGAATTATTTACATATGAAATTTGTAATTTTCTGAATGTGTATTAATTTATGAGTATGAAAAAATTTCCAAATCCTATAGGAAAATTTTAACAAGTCTGTTTTTGAAGAGATGTCACTTTAAATTATGCATTGAATGTTCGCATTGCTAAATATATTTCTTTATTTCTACTTGATTTAATTCTCACATCACTAAGAATATGCTCTTATTGTGCATTGAGGGCTTGTAATCTGATTTGCTCTTTTTCAACTACAGTCCTACTCGATACATCAATACTGGGTTCAGTCATTCAATCTTTCCTCCATTCTGAGATGTGATAATTAAAACATCAGTTTAAACATATCTACATTAAGCAATGAGTTTTTTTAAAAATGCGCTATGAAGATACAAGGGCAATCATTGTAAAATGTCCGAAATATTGGCGTCAATTATGAATTCTGTCGAAGATTATGCAATACCTTTGGCTAAATATGAAATGGAAGATCTGAACACTTTGTTAGAATAAATTTAGTCTTAAAAAATAATAATGGATTGTATAAAAAAAAAAATTCAAAGGACAATATATACGCCAACTATGTATCCTTCCGTTTTCACGAAATCGTTGGTGATGAAAGATTTGAAAGGCTACTTCATCATTATGTTTTAGCTCCAATAGAAAATAAAAGGTTTTTAACAATATCGTCTTTGTTTGCGAGGCTCATTATTATAACTGTGATTCAGAAGAAAAACGTGGGTTTGATCAACGACTCGAAATCCAATTTATATTCGCATGAACTGAATAAAATTGAAATTCTTTACATTGACATTATATTACATAAAACGTTTTACTGTCCAGTCGACCAAACTGAGTTTGATTTACTCAACAAGTACTGCCACTAGACCATAAACTGTAAATAGACATAGGTAAAAATTCCAAATCAATGTAACTTTTGAAATAATTTTGAGAAAATGACAAAGTTTTTAACATATGTTTACATGGAATATTATATAGACCTGCAAATTTTTCATGACGAATGTGTTATAAATGACAAGCTATTCAAAATTAAACTTTGACTTAAGTCTGTTCTCAGTTTATGGCTTCCAGGCCTGGATTCCTTTGCGTCATATAAAAATTTTACAAACAGAACTGTATATAACTGTCGTTACTCCGAATAAAACTAATAACAAGCTTACTGTAAAAAAGAAAAAACCAGTTCGGAGGAATTCTGACTGAATTATTAATGAAATATAATATATAAAAAAGCAAATAAACATGGAATATGATATAAAGATTTGATTGCTCCTTTATCCCTCTTGGAACATTTAATACACTGTATTGCCATGATTTGTGCACAATAATGTAGTAAAATAACAAAAAAGAAAAAGTGTATAACCTAACTGTCATTAAATTTGTTCAATGGGGCCATGTTTATCGTACCGCTGCTCAATAAAAAGGCACACTGACCGACAATTTCCTTTGTCATTATATCATTATCTTAAATATATTTCTCAAAAATATTATAGTCTTATAAAACTCGTGTTATAAGGAATATACCTCCTCATGCCCCTGAAAAATACAACGGTATTAAAATTTTTACTGTAAAGTAAAATTAACCCAATAATTTTAATGATAAAAGTTCATGTCTGAGATTTGCATTTACTGAAAAAAGGTTTACAAAAAACGGACAAGATGTTCGATCTTAAAAACAAACGACCTAATTCTTAATTTTACGTTTTAAAAATCTATTTAGCAAGAATTAAAAATATCTCATTTCCTTGCAAAGGAAGATTGTTGGGCATTGTGTTGATCAAATTTAGTTGTTTTATTTGTCCTTTCCATTTTGAAGCAATGTTTTTGTTGTTTTTACTTTGATAGTTTTCACAGAAAAATGTAAGTTTTATCCATTTGTTGGCAACTTTCATGTCAATGATGGTCCTGTCACTTGTATTAAACAAGTAATTTTCCTTCTTTGAAAAAGTCTTACTTATTTTCTAAATAATTTTGGCCATGGGTTCTGAAAAATAGCCATCGCCATGATCACAATAATGTAGTAAAGTAACAAAAAAGAAAAAGTGCATAACCTGTCATTAAATTTGTTCAATGTACTTGTTTATCGTGCAGTTACAATAAAAAATAGCCTTTGTCATTATATCATTATCTTAAATATATTTCTCAAAAATATTATAGTCTTATAAAACTCGTGTTATAAGGAATATCCCTTCAGGAACTACCAGTATTTATTTTTTTTTTACTGTAAAGTGAAATTAACCCCATAATTTTAATGATAAAAGTTCATAATTTGCATTTACTGAAAAAAGGTTAAAAAAACGGACTTATTTTAAAAAAAAACGACTCAATGCTATGCTAAAAGTAATATAATTTATTGTCATTATGCTAAACATACACTTATTTTCTTCTGTATGTAACGCTTTCGTTTCCACATCCATAAAATATTTAAATTTTGCAATGAAATTTAGCATAGCAAATCCCTATGGACTAAAGAAGAAACCTATTGATTTTGAGGTCAAAAGGTCAAAGGTCAAGGTCATAAATAAGCAAATTTTGTCTGTTGTAACATTTTCGTTTCCACACGATATCTCTAGAACCATTTGAGCTATTGCAATGAAATTTTACATAACAACTGTGTATAAAGTGCTATCGATTTTGAGGTCAAAAGGTCAAAGTTCAAGGTAAATTTACACATTCTGTCTGTGTGTAACACTATCATTTCCGGGCGATATTTCAAGAAGATTTTGAGCTTATTCAATGTAATTTTATACCAAAAACTTTCTCTCCCTCTCTCAAAGTAGATGTTTGTTTTATTAGTATTTAAGTATTACATGTCGCTTTTTTTAGCACAGGGGCATGAGGAGAGTTATTGCGTATAAAACATCAATGGCGGAGATGTTTTATTACATAAAAACTGTTAATAAAGGCTAAATAAATCAAACACCATGGATTGTGTAAAATTTTGACAATACCACATGAATATATATACGTATTTTATTCTGCATATACTTGACTTCAAGTAAAGCGATATCCCTATTAAATTATGTTTTCGCTTGCAATGTGAGAGGTCCAATATTTCGCTCTTAATTTTTATTTTTTGAAATACTTTTTTTTTTATTTAATGTATTCATCAGAAAATGAAAAATTTACGATTTGGCTTGTATCCAAATTTGATGCATAAAATCATCATTACAGTGTGATAAATATTCCATATAAAAAGAATGCAATACATAATAAAGATCTGAGCTAAAATCTTTATATCCATAATGGTATATTTTATTTGCTTCAAATTTTTTACATTTAAAATTCTACAAATTCAGTGAGAATCCTCCCTCCCCCCCCCCCCCCCCCCCCAACTATGTTTACTTTTTCCTAATTTTTTTTAAAATCTATTTAGCAAGAATTAAAAATATCTCATTTCCTTGCAAAGGAAGATTGTTTGGCATTGTGTTGATCAAATTTAGTTGTTTTATTTGTCCTTTCCAATTTGAAGCAATCTTTTTGTTGTTTTTACTTTGATAGTTTTCACAGAAAAATGTAAGTTTTATCCATTTGTTGGAAACTTTCACATCAATGATTGTCCTGTCACTTGTATTAAACAAGTAATTTTCCTTCTTTGAAAAAGTCTTACTTATTTTCTAAATAATTTTGGCCAGTGGGTTTGAAAGATTGCGCGTGAAATTTGAGTTTTCAAGACAATCTGACTTTAAAACACCATGACTTGTAAACTTGCAGTTACAGAAAAAATAGCTCAGTAAGTACTCAATTGCCATTTTCATATATTTGTCTCCCAGAAGGAGGAGTAAATAAATACCATACACTGTATTATAAATTCTAATTTATGACTAGCTTGGTTAAATCCTTATTTTAAAAAAAAACGCTCAATGCTATGCTAGTAATGATAATTTATTGTCATTATGCTAAACATACACTTATTTTCTTACTGTATCAAATTTCCCACAATCCAAAAAATATTTAAATTGAATGTTCGCATTGTTAAATATAATTTTTTGATTGTACTTTTCTCAATTCTCACCATACTTAGGACATGTACATGCCCTATGCATGTGCATTGGGTTATTGTAATTTTGTGGACTTGTTTTTTTTTCATCTTTCAACTACAGTGCCCTAGACACGTCAATACTGGTTCATTCATTCAATTCATTCAACCTTTCCTCCATTAAGAGATGTGATAAACAAAATTAACTACCAGTTACAACATATCTATATCAATGAGAATTTTAAAACTGTGATATGAAAGACATTTTTTTCATAGATCTTTAAGATATCTCTATTAAATTATGGATTCAGCATTGAGAAGCCAATATTAGCTCTTAATCATTTTATGTATTTTGTCAAAGAAAATGAAAAAAAATTATATCCAAATTTGATGCTTTACAGTTAAATGTTTGCCGTAAATGAATGCATCATATGAATATCTTATAAAATATGTAAAAGCCGTATAGATGTTTAAAAATTTTTGATAAAAAATATCTATGAAAATAAAGTACATTATTTGTAAATATTTTTTTTAAAACTGTGATTAAAATCTTCGCAAAACCAGTCACATCTGGGGAGAACATGTTAGTTAATCATATCTATAAAAGAAATTGATATGAAATTGCCGAATGTTAGAGAAATTATTGTATTTTTTAAAATTTTGGTCAATCCCGATCAAAATTAAACCGACCCCAACAAGATTTGTACAATGATTGGAAATAAATAATATTTCCCAAGAATACTGGTTTGATTAGGTGTAATAAGAGTTAAAAAATAATTGAACCTGACAATCAAATAGATTTCTTAATTGTAAATATATGAAGGAGGCAATAAAGTAGTATTTTATTCATTTTGTGTTAATTTTGATCTTGATCAGTTTAATTTTGACATGGAACGGTCTGATATTAAAAAAAATAATTTGTCTAAAATTTCGCAATTTCATTTTAAATTCTTTTAAAAATATGATTGACAGACATATTCTCCTTAGTTGAGACTAGTTTTGTGGTGTTTTTAACCAAAGGTTTAAATAAATATTTACAAATAATGTGTTTAATTATAATTAATAATTTTTTTATAAAAAAAAATAAAAAATCTATCCAGCCATTCTTTACATATTTTATTAATCAGATATTCATATAATGCCTTCATTTACAGTAAACTTTTAACTCGAAAGCATCTTATTTGGATACAAATAATTTTTTTTTTTCATTTTCTTTGAAAAAATACAAAAAAATCATATAAAATAATAAAGAGCTAATAGTCATTGCCGAGACCATTTTTTTTTAAATCTCATTTAAGAGATCTTTAAAAAGAAAAGTGGGTGTGGCATTCCTCCTTAAAGGCAATTATTGTAAAATGTCAGACATATCGGTGTCTATTATGAATTCTGTCGAAGACTATATGTCATACGTTTGGCTAAATATGAAAAGGAAGATCTGAACACTTTGTAAGAATGAATCAAGTCTTAAAAAACATTAATGGATTGCATGAAAAAATTCAAAAGGCAATATATATGCAGAAAATGTATCCTTCCTTTTTCGCTTTATCTTCGTTGATGAAAGAGTTCGAAAGAGTACGTCAATATAATGTTTTTGGCTTTAGTCAAAAAAGGTTTTTAACGATATCGTCTTTGTTTGCAAGGCTCATTATAAAGATCTTGCTTTTGATCTACATTTGGAAATCCAACTAAAGTAACAATTTTAAATATAACTTTTGAAATAATCTTGAAAAGATCTTGCTTTTGATCTACATTTGGAAATCCAACTAAATTAACAATTTTAAATCAATATAACTTTTGAAATAATTTCGATAACATAACGAACTTTTTACCACATGTTTAAATTGGAATAATATATAGACCTGCAAATTTTTGATAACATCTTTGTTATAAATGACAAGCTATTCAAAAACAAAATGCTGAATAAAGTTCGTTTTCAGTTTTCAGTTTATGGTTTCCAGACCTGGCTTCCTTAACTTCATATACAAATCTTATAAACAGATCTGGTTCTAGCAAATACTCTTACCAAGCCTCTACTAACTGTCTTTACTCTAAATAAAACAAATAATTACTGTAAAGGACAAACATATAGTAAGTAAGGCTTCTTCTGACATTTGTATCCAAAGTGCATTAGCTATTCTGTCGTACACATATGTATTTAGATGAAATAATTAAAAATAACGAACAGTATTCAAGCTGAAAAGTCCATTACACATAACAAACTTGAAGCAGAAGATTCACTGTCTTAAAAATTATCAGAGGTGCAATGGGATCAGGTGCCGAGAAGGATTTTAAAGATCATATTGTTTTCCTTTTCATTACTATACACTTTGAATAGAAATGGTAAACTTAGTTTTAACCTAGCAAAATTACATTTCTGACGAAATAGCAGCGAACATGTATGAAAATATCTCCTTTCTGCTTCTTAAAAATATTTACTGAACATTGATTTTAGTTATACTTTTTTAGAATCAAAAATTGAATGATTTTTTAAATAGTTTAATTAATGACTATGATTACTATGGACTAAAATTTTCAAATATATTTTTAAAAAAAAAATGATTTTCTACCTAAACTTCAACTTTTCTGGCTTTTAAAAGCTTCATATCTATGACCAGGATTTGAGCAACAACAACAACAAATCAATCAAAAGTGTTTTCTCTCTCGTATTAAACGATCAATTTTTTAAATTAAATTTTAAATTACATTTTGATAAGCCTATTTCACCACAACTATCATTTGTACAATTAAGAATTTAAATATTCAAAATATCTATTTTTTCCTAAAAATTTGAATAAAAATTGGGGAACTTCGGATTTACACATATTAACTTTAATTCAAATTTTAATCTAAATTTAATAGTCTCATATGATAATCCTTATATGTGGTGAGATCTTTTAATAGATAGAGAAAAGATGAAAAAGTGTGAAATAGAAGTGTCGTTCCCCAAAGATGCCCATGTTTCTCATTATGGGTTTTTTTGTCCCTACTCTGTACAGGTCTTTTATTTGTTTTATGGTAATGACTCTAAAATGGATATAGAAAAAGTCTTATGTCTATTTATCATTTTACTGCATTAGTGTCTATTTATCATTTTACTGAATTAGTGTGCGCAATCAGAACACTCCTAACGTTTACGTTGCTGCTCCTTCCAGGTTGTTTAATGACTGATTCAATGATTAATACGTGTATGCACGATAATCTTATTATTAAGATTGATTTATTGTCAATTCGGCATTATTTCAGCTGACTGCACTATTAAAAAAATAGATTAAATACTCATTGCATATTCTTTGACTTAAGAAGAATAATCAAGAAAAGGTGTACTTTGTCTGCTTACAACCATCGATCATGGAATGATTGGTGATAAGAAGCGTACATGCACTACATATGAACTTTTTATTTTCTTATTAAACTCTGATTGAGTTTGTTGATTGTTTCTAGATATTATTTTACTTTTACCAATGTCTGTAAAATCATTACAAGGCCAGAAAACTCGTGGGTTATACCTTTAAAACAATATCGCATGATGCATGACTTCTGTTTTTTGTCTTTTCGTTCTATATTTATTATTTCCCGATAATGACAAGTATCACATGGCGGGTGTGAAATGTCGGCAAGGAATGCACATCCTCCATGGCACCATCTATTTTTAGGTCTTTGTTTGCTCAGCTCCAAAGTCGTATTGTTTAAGGGACTTTGGAGCTTGAAAACTGTTTGTTATCTCCTTATATTTGCATATCCACTGCTTTCTGCCATTATGAACATGCAGTCATCAATTGCATTCATAGGACTATAGATGCAACTGCTTCTGCAATTGCTATTCACACTCATGTAGTACAAGCTCAACTACACTTATATCATGTGCTGAGAAGTATATATATGAAATATTTTGCAAAAGGAATAAATATAAGTTTTTAATAACATTCTTTGGAAAATAAGAAATTCAGAATAATTTAAAATTGCTGATTTACATCTTTAAAAAAATTATTTTAGTCAATGTTTTTAATTGTATAATAAAACTTTTTAAAAATTGAAGAGAACTGCCATATTTTTTTTTTTATCTTATCATATTTTTGCATATTTCTACAAAGAACGATAACTCTTCACGCATGGGCGTTTTAACATTTAAAAAAGCAACATTTCTTTAACAGTATATCTATTTCAAGAAGGATTTCCGCTCCAAAATAAATATAAGCACTAAAAAAAAAAATCATATATAAAGCATTCTGGAGTTATAATCTGTATTACAGCTTTGCCTTTTTTCATCTGTAGTGTTAAATTATTGATTTTTGTCATAGGGTTTCAATAACGTTGATCGATGACGTCACAACTACATGAAAACAAAATTTAAGAGAATGTGACGACGGCGTAGCTTGTATCCAGATAACTATGTTTAAAAGGCAAATACTTTATAAATTGTTTGTGATTTATAAGAAAAAAGGTACAATGATCAGGTATACTGATTTTATAGCTGTGAGTTTTTATTTACTGAAGACAACAAGCCGCAACCTTATGTAAGCCAGGATTTCCTCTGATATTCTTGACAACATCAAAGAATGCAAATATTAAACAACGATTATTCAATGAACATGGCATTATGAATAGCAAAGCATATTTTCCATATGGAATATGCCAGCAGAGCAATTGCTATTCATAACGCCATGTTCACTGAATAACGTTGTTTATTTCTTAAATATATTCCATTGTAGTAGTCATACCGTGAAAATATGTGTCTAATGAATAAAGCAAGTGATACAGAATAAAGTTATTTTTCCTTGCCATTTTGTAACTGTGGTAATGTTGTTTTACTTTGATACTGTGAAATCACAAATTTTCGTGAGGGTTTAATTTCCAATGTTTTCGAGGTACGAAGAGACCCACAAATTTATGTCCACCACGAAATGTAAAATGTTACAAAGATAACTACTACAAAGTTCTCCATCCACGAAATCAAATCCCCATGAGCCAAGATTTTTTTCTTCAAACCACGAAAATTTGACCCCACGAAAATATGTGATTTTACAGTAGTTTACACAGGTACAAGAAGCTGTTATGTTGGCTCTTCCATTAACTGAAGCTTACACGAAGGATACTACTTATAATGTTTATGATATGAATCACATTTGTAGTCAAAGCAGAGAGTTAAAAATGTAAATATAAGCAATGAATCATTTTTTTAAGGATTTATCATATAAATCACAAATTTTCATAAGCGCTAACGCGCGTCAAGTTTACACACACCGCTGCAGAGAGTTAAAAAAATAATGATTCTTGTAAATATAAACAAATTGTGTATTTCGAGACTTTTTTAAAAAATTGTTCAAGGATTTGATGTGTCTTTACAGCACTTTTGTATTTCACTACTGATTCAGGTACTGTAACTTAGAATTATATTCACGTAGCTACAAAGAAAGTGATTAAACTGAGAAGAATGTTACGTGTTTTCATGACCAAAATAGAAATTACAAACTTTTTATAAAGCAATATCCATAAATTATTCCCAATTTTCCAATCAAGAAATGTTTTTAACAAAACGAATAAAAAGAAAATCCCAAAACAAGTGCATTTCATTTAAATATTTCAATCAACAGTGTATAAATAATTCTCGTCATCGTTGTTTTTATCAAGAAACAGACAGTTATTACTCGGCACTTGACAGCTGATTTGTGTGATTGTTAATTTATCATCTAATCACGGTTCACTTAACAATGTAAAGAAATATATGTTTAATAAAAAAACCCTATTATGCTTCCTGATAATTAGCAATCTAAATAATATTTTCTTCCTCTTTGTTGATTTAATTCCTTTGGGGTTTTTAGGATTTGGTAAGTAGAAATGCAAAAATTAGAACTACTTGAGTGTGGTGATGTGTATCATATAGTTTTAAGAGGACTGGGTGGTTGCGGAAATGATCAAATTTCCAAATGATCTGATGAGAATTAAAAGCTTAAGATATAAAATTTAAAAGATTAAGTTAATTATATCTGACCCAAAGCCTCCTTTTTTTCATGGATACATGTTATAATAAATCAAAATATGTTCAGCAGCTTTCTGCATATGTTATTATGCATTGATAATGTTAATTTTTTTGACTTGAACAAAGTAAATAGAAGTTTTGATTAGATTTGTGTGATTCAATTTTAGACTAGCTGTACTTACTTATGCAACAACAAACCTTCATCACCTGCATATGGAATTTCGTTCTCTCAGTTGATTCAATACACAAGAGCATGCGCTACGTATGAACATTTTCTAAAAAGAAGTAAATTATTGACAAACACCTTGATGAAACAAGAATATCAGCAGTCTCGTTTAAAGTCATCATTTCGGAGGTTCTATGGTCATTGCACGACAATGACCTTGTCAGCAAATACAATATATCATAGAGTATAATGCTCACTGATGTTTTTCATACCAATTGTTAGTTTATTATTTATACACTTAATTGACGACGGCTTTTTCTGTTATTTCTCGATCATGACAAGAAGAACACGGCGGGTGTAACCATTCGTAAGGAGATACTCATTCCTCAATGGTACCTGGTACCACCTCTGATGTTTTGGAGGTCCGTGTGTTTGCTCTGCTCCTATTTTGTATTGTTTTATGGACTTTTGAGCTAGAATACTGTTTGCTATCTCCATATATTTCATTGGTAATCAGGGCCAATAAGCAGTGACAGGATTTTATGGTCCGACCGCTAATCATAGCTTGAATGACATATTTCATGCACAAGCCGAATAATCAGTGACTGTCACTTTTAATAATGGGCGGTTGGCCCTACTTTGTTTGCGTTTTAAGATTTCCAATTGACCCGTTGCGGTAAGCGAGAATCAAATACAATTAATCCACGCTACTGTTACCAGTTAGATAAGTGGAACATGTTCATTTTTAAATAGTCAGCAGATTATAAATTTTTACTTACAGTTTTGCAAGATTGGTTGATTGACACTAATATGGAGACGTCACCGTATGCCGGTGAAGGGCTTTACATTTTGACCTTTACTCGGCACTAAATTTTTCAGCAGTGCATAGCCTGACGTTACCGTATGCTAGGTTTTGAAGGGCTTTAAATTTTGACCTTGCACTTCAAGTGCACTTAGTGCCATTGAGCAGTTGCTACCCATTTTTTATCGACTTAGGTCGTGCCAACGAGCCTGCGCTCTACACGGGACCTGAATTTTTAATGTTAATAACAGTGCCTACCTTTTCTTCAACATTGACAAAATTTTCCCTCTTTAAGGTTTTAAAAAATCTCAATGCATTTTAAATTTTTTCCTTCAAATGATATAATAGTTATCGAAAAATGTCTGAGTACAGCATGTCAGCTAGATGTAAAAGGTATTTATAAGGACATTCTTTGCAAATTAAACATGTCATTGGAATGTTTATTCCATTATGACAAACAGATAACTTTCAGCTGCTAAATACATGTATATCGGGGCTTGACAGGTGAAATTACTCGACAGTGGATGTTGATTCCATACCTTTTTCAATTCTGATTTTTCTGCTGCTGTTTTTGTCCTGTTCATGAATCGTATTCATTACAAGATTTGTGAATTGGATAATTGTTCATTTACCCATCTTCACATTTTAAATTCTCTCAAGTTTATGTCGAAACCAGAAATAAAACCCGGGGAGCATGTCTGTTATTTAACTTGCAAAGAAATAGATAATATTTTTGTTGACAACGTTTGATTAATTAATAATTAATAATTTCAATATAAATTGTCTTTCTGAAAAATATGTACAAAATTTTCACTCTTTAAGGTTTTAAAAAAAAGTTCATAATAGTTATCGAAAAATATCGAAGTACACATCTCAGCTACATGTAAAAAGTAATGTGTAAATACATGTTCTTTGCAAATTAAACATGAATCTATCACACCTTTTTTATCGTTTTTTATCCTGGAATGTTATGACAATAAAAACTTTTTTCAGCTTTTTCGACCTCAATTCTCCTCATCTATTTAAAAATATTCTAATTTTAACCTGCAAATGATGTTTCAATTTTTTCGGCAGCCGCTAAATACGTTTATATTTTTGAAACAAGGGGCGTGACAGGTGAAATTATCTCAACAATCGTGTTTCAAATCAGCAAATTTAATGTCGTGGTGTTATTATAAGCTACCTTTTTGCAGACATCAAAGAAATTTTCTGTTGCTGTTTTTTCAAAAAATTATCAGTTCAGAAACACGTATCAAACCTCTTGAAATAAATATTCTCTTTATCTATTTGAAAGTATTCTTTTGCATCTTAACCTGCATCAAGTTGATTTCGTTTTTATAGCCTCTCAATTTGTTAAACAGCATGATTTTGTTAATATTCATAAAATTAATCAGTACTATGAGGACAAATTTTTTAAAAAGGCTATTTCTACTGGTACAAATGGTCAAATTGACTGCATTCCATACACATGTAAGCAAACAAGTTAGGCTATAGCGATCTCAACAACCGTGTTTCAAATCAGCAAATTTAATGTCATGGTGTTATTATATGCTATTACAACCCACCAATGGGCTCACTGTAGTACATTGCCTGATACATACATATCATGCCAATAGTTAGGCTTAAAACTATATTATTACTATATTACTATACTAACTTTGCCATTCAAGACGGGATATTTAACTCACCAATCCGAAGTGTTCAAGGCGGGTATGCCAGCTCGACAGGGGATGGTCACCTAATCAACCGGATTTCCAAGAGATCCATGTTTTGTGCCCTTTTTATGTATATTTGGATAATAGATCACAAAGACTTGAATTGATGAAGAATTGGTCATTATAAAAAGTGTGATAAGATTGATTATAAAATTATTGAAATCTCAATTTTATCAACACGGATTAAAACAATTTCAATTGCACAAATGTCATAAAACACCTTCGAAAGGCTAAATATTAGTTATTTTTATCATCTCTATGATATATTTTAGTTCACTGTGCTCTGATCATGAATTCGTTAATAGACTTTGGTGTTTTTTTTTTAAATTTTCAAAATCCTTTTTCAACAGTTTGAATTGGTAGGGAGACCACGAATAAATGTCATTTTATATAAATACATTTTTTCTTCAGTCTTACTGTCAGATAATCGGTCTTTCTATTTAACAAATGTTAATGATGTGCATAAGATATTTGTAGGCAGGGAGTATCAATCAAATAGTTCATCTTCAAACAGAACTGTGACACAGAGGAACGATAAATGCACCATTAAAAACGACACATACAACGTAGTGCAATTAGGTACAATTTACAGTTTTTATTGGGCATTAATCTTTTCTTAATTATTAATGTTATTTCCATTTTTTATGGGGAAATCACTGCAATGAAATTTACAACTGAATAGGAGAACGCGAGTGCGAAACAAAGAGAAATGTAACCATTCATGATTTTGCAATTTCTTTTGCTATAGCGTCATTTAAAAAAACATAATAAGGATCTCTTTTCAGCGGACTGATGTGAAAAGACGAGAAGGGAAGCCTTCTCTTTAATGACAACATATCACATCCAATGTTTTTTGGAGATACATGTTTGCTCTTATTCCGATTTTTTAATTCACCTGTAAGCTTAATTATTGATATCTCTTTGTACTCTAATCAATTGAATACCATTAGAATAGGAATTTTTAAACTCTATTTATATTCATGTCAGTCTTCTGTAATTTTCAAAAATCATAAAATACACAATTATTAATCAGGAAAATCCTCTTTTAGGGAAACAATGTAAACTAACAACGCACTTAAAGTTTGGAAATTTTATCTGGAAAGATATTGACGCATCAATCAAATGGAAATTCGTCTCATTAAAATTCAAATATCAATAAACGTATAAGAAAAGAGAAAATAGCCGCCTATGCTAATAATTTTGGATATAAATAAAAAAAGAAAAAAAAAACAAAGATTTTCTTTCTGTGAACTTGTAAGGTAATGTGTTCAACACGTCCTTTTTCTGTCCAAGTTTTTTTTTTTTGATAGTGGTCTTTTTTCTGGAACAGTGTTGGGGTTAAATTGTCACAATCTTCATGTTATCTTGTTCTTTCTTGATTTAATTAATCAGAACAGGTCACGTGACTAATTATTTGTTACATTTTGCTTAATTCCGGGATTATATGTCATTAAGGAATCATAACTCTGTCAGGTAAGGTTTCAGTTTAATTGTTCTTAATGAAATTTTATCTTTTGATTTATGTTTTTATTGAATAAATTTTTTTCCAAACTACGAAAGAAAAGAAATTTTAAATAAAAGTATAAAATGTTCTTAATAATGTTTAAAAGAAAAAAAAAAGTCATTTAAATAAATTGATTCCTGTAATATTTAGAAAATCAAATTATCTTAGTATATAAAACTTTTGATATATATCGTAAAATAATATTTTTGCGTTATTTATCAACAGGGTATGTTTGAATTTTAAAAGTCATAATTTTTTTTTCAATATTGACAGAAAAATGTATCCAATTCATGTGGGAAACTTCTAGATATATTTATTGTTAATTCAGTAGCCTTAAAACATTAAAGCTTTGTATGTAACATGTCCAAAGTTAATTTTTTATTGTTCATTGACTAGCAAGTAATTATAATCTAAGGAAGTGACAAAAACAAAACAAAAATATTTTTTATGATCGAGTTGTTAATAAAACATTCATGTGGCACATTATAGGGAAAATTTTACTAAATAAATGTTTCTCATTGCTTAACTTTTGTGTTCAGGAATAAATTTCAGATGTGGATATATACGATCCATTTATTTAGCCAACTACAGAAAAATCGTGAAATTCAGACAAACTGTATTTAAATGTTAAATAAGTTTCTAATGCACAGATACTTATTATAGCTTAAAAATTACCCCTGAGTCAATTCACACATTTTTCTAACATTGCACAAATAGCTCTGTCGTATATAGGGGATAAATTTTTGTCAAGGTATAAAGGCTTTAAAGCATCGACAATTACAAAGTATTTGCGGTTCTAGATAAAACAAAATTCATGAAGATACATCGACGACGCATTGTAAATTAATAATGATTATTTCCCCTCTTATGTCGACATATCATGTCTCATGTCGGAATATGTCCCGGTGAGCTTAAAATTAAAGATACTACAAAGTTTGACACATCTATTTCATATAATATTTTACTTTAAAAAGACATGAATGGTAATGTGACAAAAATTCTTTATGATAAACATGATGAGTTTTACTTTTCAAACGCCATTTTCCCTTATTTATCCAACAATATAACTTTTTCAAAGGTATACGGGGTTTATATGTCTCCGTTAATTCGATTTCATCATCAGCATACGGGGTTTGTATCACTCAGTTGATTTGATACGAAAGAGCATGCTCTACGCATTTACAATATCTAAAACGAGGTAAATTATTGACGAACAAGTTGATGGAGCAAGAATATCAACAGTCATGTTTGAAGATATGACTTCGTACGTTCTATGATCGATTCAATGATTTTTCAGGAAATTCTATTTATCATTGAGTCAAATGCTGACCAACGTTTTCATACTAATTGTTAGGTTATTTTTTACATTGTACATACTGAATTGTTGACAGATTTTTTTCCCGTTATTTCCCGATCATGATAAGAAGCAAACTGTGTTGTCACCGATCGGCAAGGGATTCTTACCTGAACCCACCTTTGATGTTTAAGAGGTCTTTGTTTCCTCTGTTTTCGATTTGTATCGTTTGAATAAACTTTTGATCTTAAATGTTGATTGTTATCTCCATATATTTCATAGCGGAGATTCTGATGCATATTTTTTCAGATTAGGCAATAATCACTAGAAAACTACGTCATTTCTCCATCGTAAACGTCTCTTATTGATCAGGTAGTTATTAACGCATAGTAGCAAATACTCCATCTGAGAATTGTATTGTTCCCCGGATTTACGAGAACTTTGTGTAAAACAACTGTATAAAAGCACATTTAGCACATGAAATTGGTTCCATCTAATTTTAAAATTATATTTTCCATCTATTAACGTCCATGTTATTTACATTACAAATTGTAACTGATAAACAGATATAACAGAAAAAAAGTTATAAGTTTTTCATGTTCCGCAAGCGTAAACCAACACGAAATTTAATCTGGAAACGAAACTTTGATTGTGAATTGTTAAAAGATTTTTAACTGAAATAAATTAATGACAACATCAAACGTACATCATTATTTTGATGTCTAAATTACATTTTCAACATTTTTTCTAATGTTTCCCAATCATAAGAATACACTATAGTGGCAAATTTTGAAAAATAAGTCAACTTATATATTCTTGACAACTTCATGCATATAAAATTAGAATAGGTTGATTTTGGTCCTTTGAACTTTTTTTTCTGTGCAACAAGTCGATTAATGTCACGCAATATCTGAATACTAACAGTTTTTGGTTTTAAAACAAATAAAATGAATATTCTTGACTTGTTTAATAGATTTTAACGGGTGTTTGGATGTTGAGTAGATAAAAGGGAACTGTACATGTATCTTGTGTTGAAAAGAAACCCTCGTACATCATTATTTTGATGCTTTTTTCTACTCCTTCTTCATGCATGGCACCTAATCTCAACTCTCATGTTCTAAGATGTTCCTGATTTGAATTGTTTTAATGGTCTTTTTTGCTTAATAATTATTTGTTATCTCTATATTTAACCTTAAAATACATTACCTTGTATTCAGCTATATAGACACTTTTTCGACTCTTTCTAAAATTCTTTTAACTTTCTTTATATTTTTTCTGTGGTAATTGTTTACAAAACCATATTTAATTCAATGAAATGGTTTTATGTAGTATGGTAGGTGTTATCTTTTAAACATGTAAGAAACAAAGAAAAAGTCACTGCACGAGATACAGCGGTAATGGGAGGAAATAAATTCCAGCACTGCCTGGTTTATAAAGTTTATTTGGTGTAGAACGAGCATTTTCACTTTCTAGCATTATAATCAATTTTTATTTTTATCATATAGAACAATTCTGGAATATCAGATAACCGATCTTCGTTTATTTTCAACGGTATTTTTTCGTGTAATTAAACGAGACAGGTGACAAACCATACATTTCATGACTTGTAAGTAGATTTCTTATAGTCTAAACACTATCAGGACAATTACTTTGGAAAATGTTAAATGTGGTTTTCTTTGATAATTAATAACCAAATTAGGTACTTTTTTTATTTTCATTTAGTCAATTTTTTATTTTCATTTTTTTTTTTTGAGGAATTTTAAATGACAAAAAATTGTAAAGAGTTCGTTTAACTCTTTAAAAAAAGATAACGAATTGATTATGTCACTATGCTGACAACTGTTCATTTTTCGTATTAATTGTTGGGCCGTTGTTTGCACGGGTTTCGGTTTTTATGATCATAACAAGATGCACACGGCCGGTGTGACTGGTCGGCAGCGGATTCTCACTCCTTCATGGCACCTGATCCCACCTTTGACGTTTTTGAGGCGCTTGCTTTGGTCAAAATTTTTATTGTTTAATGGACTTAGAGCTCTTTTTTTCCCATATATTTCATCCAAATTTTCGATGTCAGCAGTTTTTCTATGGAAACCGGACATAATATAAGACAATCCAGCCAAAGTCATGTTTGCAAAGCACTTATCAATCTTTTTTTTCATACAATCACAAAAGATCTCAATATAACTAATATAAAGAACTTTTCTTTGTTCCAAAAAGTAGAATATAAGAACAAAACCAAACAGACAAGCAAGATGAAACAATAAAGTTTTTTTTCTTTTAATACACAATTATTAGACTGTTTTTCATATATATTTATCAAAGAAATTTTCTCAAAAAAAAAATTTAAAAAGTGGGGAATTTTCCCCCCATCTTATTTTGAGTTCAAGCCATACCAAAGTATTCAAAATGAAGAAAAAATCTTTACCAGAAAAGTAACTATACTACTTATGCTAGTTCCTTTCTTATTGAAATGGACACGCATTGGTTCCTGTAACCAATTTGATGTCCTTTTTCATAGGAAATTTAAATGGATGCTCAATATTCTCTGTAACTTTTCGCCTGTGTGATTTCCTATGTTACAAGTGCTGCAGATCGATGCTCTGTGTTCCCCCAAAATTTTCATCTGTTTGATTTTCCTGTGTTACAGGTGATTGAGATGGACGCGCGATGCTGCGTGTTACTTTTCATGTGTATGGTCTCCTGTGTTACTGGTCAGAGTATTGATGCTATTGTAAATGAAGCTGTGGATACTGCATTTGGTGGTGGAGCTGGAGGGTTAGGTGGGACTGGTGGGGCTGGTCTGGCCGCCTTTGGGGCTCCAGCAGGGGGCGCCCCAGCATTTGAGGCTGCGCCAACAGCAGGGCAAATTCCAGCAAGTAAGGATTTAATGAAAAAAGATTCGTCATGATTGTGATATTAACATACCTAGTGATTTATTTCAGGATATGCTTTTACTACAAAACTGTAATAAATAGTGTGGTTATTGGTGAATAAAATGATAAATCATCATCAAGTTGAAATCTTATAAATCAATATTAACACCTTTTTTTCAAAATCGCATGACCAACTTTTAGGATTTTGAAAACAAATCGTACTTCAATATCAAAAGATAGTAATAATAGTTTGTTGCAAAGTTGAAACATTCTTGATAAAATAACAATTAAATACCAGAAGTCTGTCTGAATCAATTGAGAATTATTCCATTTACATGTATCATAAATCATTATATTAGATATGTATCTTCTTTATCTGACATTGAAATATTGAAATAACGATTGATCTTTCATAAGACTAAATCTAAATCCCCTTCACTGAAGACAACACTTGTAGCAAATTTGAATGAAATTAATGCAGTGATCCTTGAGAACACATCGAAAATGTGCAAAATTTGCAAACAGATGGACGGATGACAAACAAAAAAAAATATCAGAAAAAATCACTTAGCTTTCGGTTCAAGTATACTTGCACTTGAAAGGTTTTGTCGTTTGAATAGTTTGCATTTTATTGAATCAAGACAATTTATAAAATTAAATTTATTGTTTGCAAAAATATGTCACAAATAGTAGCGATTTGTCGAAATATTTAACATTCAAGAAGTATATAAATAAACCTGATAAAATACCTGTGGTGGAAGCTATAAAAATGATACTTGACGTCCTTTTAATTATACCACAATGAATTAATTTGTGGACGTATATTTTTTAAGGTCGAACTGCTACCGGGCCGGCCCCCAGACCTGAAGGCGGTAGAGGCTCGGGGGCAGCCAGGGCACTATCCAGATTCTCCCAGAGTAACTCCCCGGCGACAAATGCTCTCCTCAGCGACCGATCAACAAGGGCGTCGTTTGCTTCCAGGAGAATCGCACAAAAGTAGGTACATGTATCAACCGGTAAAAGGTAGACAAACTTGCAAATTTTGATTCACTGGAGCAAAAAGAAGAATCCAATAACAAGGTTAAAAATGATAAGACAAATCAATCATAATCCTTAAACTGGCTCAGAAATTTACACTTGACCTAAATTTAGGTTGAATGGAGTATTCCTTTATTGTTTGACACACTCTAGTTAATGGGAAATCATCGACTTTTATTGAGCAACTAAGCTACATTTGCTTAGCCATAAAACTTGATAAAGTATAAGCATATGTACCTTTGGAACAACGATGCATTCACTAAGCTCTTTGGGGGACCTCTCTGAGTCTGTTCGTCCGTCTTACTGTCCCACTGGCTATCTGTCAGTCTGCACCACTTGTTTTTCCACACTGTTTTTAAACACTTCCTTACTGAGCTGATTTTCGTATGTGAATGTATCTTGACGTTTGCATTTCGTTCCGTTTTCAAAGAATTCAAAGAGTTTAAAGAATTTAACAGAATTAGTATATTTATATGTGATTTATTAACTTAAATCAAATTTTCAACCTACTCAACTCAGGTCATCATCCATACTTAAAGAGAGAAAGAAAGAAATATTTAGGGGTCAACAATTTAATACAGTTTTAATTCCACCCAATTGAAAATGTTTTAACATGACCCATTCATATGCATTTTATTTGTTTTTATTTCTTTAATTCTTAAATTTCGTACAAAATAAACCTACTCTTTTTCACATAAAAAATTGTACTTTCGATCACAAGGTTTAGCCATCCAGTGATAAGAAAACCCACTAACCAGATGGACACAGTCCTCATTGTGGGCTGCATCATTTGGTTCGCCGGAACCCCAACAAGTAAATCCTGGGGTCCTCTGGGTAGTCTCCCACACCCAGTGCCCTTTCACTAGAGCAGCAGTCAGACCAATCCAATAATTACCTTCAATATATATTTGACAACAAATTAACATACCTAAGTAAATGTTGAACCTGAATTGAAAAGTCGGTTAGCAGCCAGATCTAGAGATTGATCACATTTCCGAACAAAATTATTCGTAGAACTTATGCAGCAATATACCATCATCACATGCACACGGTGTTTATGTGTCTCAGTTGATTCGATGCACAAGTACATGCTCTATGTACATGTATGAACAATTTCTAAAACGAGGTAAATTGTTGACGAACAAGTTGATGAAACAAGAAAATCAGCAGTCTCGTTTAAAGTCATCATTTCGTAAGTTCTATGGCCGATACAATGACCTTGTCAGCAAATACAATTTATCATTGAGCCGAATGTCGACTGACGTTTTCATACTAATTGTTACTCCATTATTTATACACTGAACTGACGACGGATTTTCCCGTCATTTCCCGATCATGACAAGGAGCACACGGCGGGTATGACCGGTCGGCAGGGGATGCTCACTCCTTCATGGCACCTGATCCCACAACTGATGATTTGGAGGTCTGTGTTTGCTTGCTCTGCTCCTATAATGTTTTGTTTTATGGACTTTTGATCTTGAATACTGTTCCTTTCTCCATACGTTTCGACGATTTATTTTAAAAGCACAATTTTCAAAGTACATTATCATATTCATCGTCTTGGCAGAGATCATTAATAAACATTTTCAGCTTAGTGTAGTAACTATGCATACTTATGGATTTCTTGGTTTGGGAGAAAAAGGAAAAAAATAGGGTTTCTGTGATTAGGAGCCCTTTAATGGTAATTTTCAACTGTGAAAAATAAAATGAAATACTGTATATTGTGTTACTAATTGAACGACCCTCGTAGTTTGCAAATATTGACATGCATACATTGAAAAATAAAATACATGTTGAAGCACAAAATTTTTGTATGCAATTTGTTGGCTCTAATTATGTTTTATGTAGACACATCGATCAACAAAAAATACCATGCTTAAGCTCTCTTACGTAAAGAAAGCAGAATTGTATACATTGTTTTACAAGGATTTAGGAGAGGAAGAATAAATGTAAAGACTGCATGCAGAAATAGCACAATTCTGTTGGAGCATCATTCTCTATCCTAGAATAGTCGCTTGTGTGACCTCGAACCAACGTCTCTGTCAACATTTGTTGTAAAAGATTCTTTGAAAAATTGTAAGTGGTGAAAATTGTACTCTTTATAGATTTTTTAATTATATTTTTCTCAGAAAACACAATATATCTCAATCAATTAGAACTTAAAGTGATCCATATATATACCCCGAAAAATGGATCTCTCAAATTAAACTTTAACATAAATAGTCTAAATGAAAACTATGGAGATAACGAACAGTATTTAAGATCAAAAGTCCATAAAACAATGCAAAAAAAGGAGCAGAGCGAACACGGACCTTCAGAACATCAGAGGTGAGATCAGGTGCCATGGAGGAGTGAAGTATTTGATAATAGAATTAAGGATTATACTCTTAATGAAAAATTCCAGACATTATTACGATTTAAATATCAGATTGTCTACATTTTATAAACTATACAAGAATCTTGTAACACGAGTGTAGACAGAGGTAATCGGAGGGAAGCGGCAGACAACCCTAAATAAAGAATGGTTCGGCAGCAGAGTATTTAAAGTATCTTGAACGCAAACATCTTCACAACATCAGGGGTTTGAGTCAACACGTTGTCATTAGACTAATGGCAACGTGTTGACTCAGGACCTTTTTCTTTGCGAGGATGGAACACAAATAGACAAATTCTTTTTACAGATTTAATGTATTGAAAAAAAAATCTATAATTTAGGATAGTTCGAGACTCAACAAAGTTATAATTTTACACATTGTTATACGAAATAAGATATTTTAAAATAATATATATACATTAAGAAACCACTAAATATCAAACAAGTAGTTGCACTTTCATAATTATTCTGCCAAAATCAATACTGATAGACCGCGGTCGATGACGAAAGAAAAACGTTTCTTTCTTAATTTTATAGATATACATGCTGATAGGTATAATAAGAATGGAATTAAGAAAAGTAATCTATGAAGCCCGACACTATTACACAAACGTAATTTTTAGCAAAGAAGACTATGTCCATTTTTACCATTTACAAACGAAATCAGATGACGTACAAAGATTAAAAAAAAAAGCTCATACTTGTTACCGTCAAATAAATTGTCAGGAATTTTATATCCATTGGATTGTTCATTTTCCAGAAACGCCATAAGTTTGTATTGATAAGGGAAAAAAAACGCAGCTTGATTAAATTCAAGGATACCTTTATCTTATGAAGAACTAGTGTATAAGATATTTTTCTCATGCAGTGCTACATTGTAAGATCTGTTGTAAAATGTGCTTTATAAATATATGAAAATTATTTCATGAAATGAATATCGACAACGGCTTTCTAATAGATTATTGTTCAGATAATTGTATTTCACTTCCGTTCTTAATGACGTCTACTGTAAGGCGGCGGTTCGAGAATTCGATCGGCATCGAACATGAATAGCCCATATGACCGCTTATTATAATGTCCAAAAAACTGTTTCTCACCTCCAATCTCAATGACCGTTTAGTGTAGGACGGCGCTTCGAGAATTTCATTCCAGTTTTTGTCTGTGGTACTGTATTTTGCAAATCTTTGTAATATGACTGTGAAATGTTTCTTTTACATGATCAATACTTATATAGCTCAAAGCTGGATGTAGGACGATTTTACTTTTCCTATTCCTAGACAACTAATCCCACCTCTGAAGTTTCCAGGAGTCATTGTTTTAGTGCCCTGTTCACAAATTTGTTTGAAGTATTTATGAGATCAATCATTGTTCTTAATCTTTACCATTTTTATAATATAAATTGAGTTATATAGGTTCAAACAAAATAACAAAATAACTGTTCATTCTTATATTGTTTCCTCCTTATATAATAGTTTAGCTGGAGGTACGACAGCAGCTTTTCAGGGAGGCATGGGAGGAACGGGTGACATGGGAGTGGCCTTACAGAGGGCTGCCCAAGATGAAGAAATCGCAGCAAGCTTTCAGCGAGCGTTTGAGCGTTACTGCTATGAGAGACCCCTTTGTGATGTGAGTGATCCTTACCGGAGAACAGACGGACAATGTAATAATTTGTTCGAACCTTTGCTAGGATCAGCCCTTACGCCTCAACAGCGTGTTCTACCTGCAGCGTATGACGACTGTGAGTATAGTATTAGGTTATAAAATACTGGTAAATTATTTTGAGAATATTTTCATTAATTCTCTAAATATTGAAAAAAAAATGAAGTCTATATTATAAAACATCTTTTCTCAGTCATTGACACTCCTAGAACCCGCTCTGTCACCGGCGGAATCCTGCCTAGTGCGAGAACAGTCAGTAACAACGTCTTCCAGTACCTGGGAGGGGGCATGACCCCAGTCAGTGCCGTGTTCTCCACCTACCTCACTCATCACGGACAGTTCATTGATCATGACGTCATCGCCACTCCCTCTGAACAACGTAAGAGTAAGAAGAATTATTCTAAAAATATCAAATATTATCAATAAAAAAAGAATAAGTTTAATTATTTGTATTTACAGTTGGAACTCCAGAAAACCCCAGGGCTATTTTAGACTGTTGTTTTCCGGTGAAGTAAGTTTACATACGTATACCTTAACTCATAGGATCTGCATTGTTTTGAAATTTTTTTTCTGGAAACATATAACGCATGCTTGTTTCATCCTTTTTTTTATTCATGTACCTTGTAATTAATTTTATTAGTAATGATATTGACTATCTCTTCTTAACATTATAATGGGTAATATTCTGCACATTGGTTTTTGTCGTGTATTGATAATATGTTGTCAGAGAGAAAGAAAGTAAGAAAGAATAGAGACATTTTCCAAAAAATTTGCCACTATCTATATCTTTTGCTAAATATTTGCCATGCAACAAAATAATATTTATTTATTGCTGTGAAAGTTTGAAAACAGGTAACCCTACAAGGGCGTTTTAAAATAGGGAATTGTATGCATTACATGGAGAAATTGGTTAAACACTACTGAAACACAATGCATTGGTTCACTATACAGTGGCAAAATTATTGTTCTATTTTGTGGATAGTGAGAAGCCAGATGCCTGTTTTAACATATTTGTACCTCAACCAGATCCATTTTTCCCGCCTAACCGATACTGTATGAACTTTGTTCGTCACGCAGGTGCTCCTCCGTTGAGATGTGAAAACGGTATGTAACTTTTCTTTGGTTTTCTGAACTAATGGTAACGATATCTGCTGCTGTCGATCGCCAGTCAAATTGTCATTTCGTGCACATATATTTTTTTTAATACATTCTTGGATTAAATAGATTGAAATAATTGAAAACAGACGGGTTAAATTTGTCAAATGAATCTTTCTTTTAATAGTTTTATAAATAAAATGAAAAAATTACGCAAGATTCCATTGTCCTTTTGATTTTTTTATAATCATTTTAAATTACAATACACATGCATATATTTAGGTGTCCGCCAACAAATCAATCAGAGAACAGCATTCGTCGATGGTTCTATGATCTATGGATCTGACCTCATTCTTGAGGGAAACTTGAGATTAGGAGGTAAATATTGATTAGCTTTCAACCATCTCTAAAAAGTAGTGGCGTTTCAAATATGTAGAAAAATTCTCAAAGAGATGTCAAACAAACACAAAAACCTCTATATATTTCACTTGTCTAACCGAAACAAAGGATGCCCTGCGGAGTGCAAGTGATCGGCAGTGGATGCTTAATACTTCTTATCATTGGACTTAACTTCTTGTGTTTTCAGATGTCAGTAATACTCTCTGTTTATAATTTGTATTTTATTAAAGAATTTATTAGATTAGCAACGTTTGTTATCTTCATTTGTTTTTGTGTTTAAATGTCAAACTGAATACTGAAGCTCATATTTATTTTAAGCTTTTGGAAGACTCGCAGAAAATTTCCAGAATCTTCTGCCGCCTCACCCAGAAGGATGCCCTGCCGAAATCATGACTAGGTTTCACTGTTTCATAGCAGGTATTCTTATTGCAGCATTTTTAAAAAAATGAAGCATGCTTATTTTTAAACATTTTCTTCTCTGGAATTTTTAGTTTTATTTTAACTTTAGCATTAACTTTGAATATTTATTAAGTTTTGTTGACATTTGGCATCTCCAAATTTGCGAAAAATTCTCGAGTGGGACGTTAAATAACATATAACAAATAAAAAAACTTTCTGACAAATGAGTCACTGTTTGTAAAAGCTATTAGAACCATGTTTATTCAAATTTTTAGCAATTATAATTTACATCTTTAAAATACAAATACGAGGGTTGTCTGGTAAAATCATTGACAAAGCGTTTTTCTCCGAGTCGGAAAAAAATTGGGCGCACTTCGAAGAAATTTTTAGCAAATACTTATTATATTTTAGTGCATATTAAATGTTTTGATAAAATATAAACATGAATAAAGATTTTTTTATACTTAAATGTGTACAGTTCCAGTTACCAATAAAGTCACATGAGGTTCCTGAACAAATATATTTTTGATAATCGGAGAGCTACAGTACCCATTGAAATAACTGTATATTTATTGCGCACAAAAAAAGTGCTTGCACGCAAGGATTTATTTCTCCATGTTTTTAAAACTGTAATCTCAAAACTATTACTAACCGTGTGTTCCTAAATGACATATAAATGAAAAATATACAAACATATGCATAATTGTTGTTTCCATATTAACAATATATAATTGTAATCATCGAACATTTCGCTTATTTATACTGCCATTTTGGGTTCAAAGATAATTCGGTCCAATATGCTTCGTTCAGACGTCAACTACTAGAGTAATTGATTGGGATAAAGGAATCTTTTGAAATATTTCTTTTTTTGCAATTGAGGTAAGAATTTGGAAAAATTAATCAAGAACTGAGCGCACTTTTTTGTGCGCAATAAATATACAGTTTTTTCAATGGGTGGCACTGTAGCTCTCCGGTCTATCAATATATTTTTTCGGAGAGCTACAGATCTGCAGCTAGTAAAGGGTACGGTCTAACGGCGCACGATAAACAAACCAGGGTTTCATAAGAGATTAATACACAATTTTGATTTCGAAATTAAAGTTAGATAGATAAGATTGAAGTAATACGAGGGTTGATCCAAAAGTTCGTGGAATTTCTTTCTAAAATTTTATCTTGGTGTGATAAAAGCAAACAATAGGCATATTTATAAAATGGTGCTACTTTGCAATAATACTGGAAAATTTCACCTCGTTCCAGTTACCAATAAAGTCACATGAGGTTCCTGAACATGGATAGTTTTGAAATCAGGGGAGACTTCGACGTAACGTTGAGTTAGATATGTCATGTCATGTTTTAGGAGCATCTTGCACGCAAGGATTTTTTCATGAAGCGCTAGTGTGCTTTGTGAAATGTGCCTACGTGACAGTTCAACCAAAACTTTAAAACATTCCTTAAATGACAATATAAATGAAAAATATACAAACATATGCATATGCATATTTCCATATTAACAATATATAATTGACTAAAGCCACACTGTTTATTTTCTGAATGAAAATAACTATATGTTGATTAATGTATCAAGACACAGTACAGAAAAGCATCATATCAAGTACTGAAGCTAAATTATGAGAAATTAAAATAAATTGGTATTTTACATGTACCAATAACTCGTTCAAATTTAGCTCTTAAGAAAAGTTTCTTAACAAAAATCTATTCTTTTTATTTGTTATAGGATATATTACAAAAATTGAACAATTTGCTAAAAAGGATCGAAATATATAAACACATTTAATGGACAATTAACAGAGCACGTCAGTCAACTCATTAGGAACTTTTTAACAGCCTTTAATTAACTTCAGATATGATTTTAAAGAGTTGTTTTCATAAATTTATACGAGGTATCAATCTTTTACTCTAAAAGTCCATTGTTTAATCATTCTTTAATTTATTCTTACATTTGATAGATAGCACAGCGATGCATCTTCGGTAAGATGGTGCAATATGTCATCAAACCCCTTGTGTGGTTATGCACTCCTGTAATAATGTTAATCATTCGATATGAATTCAAAAAATAATACAGAGTCTGTCATATCTGCTTCAAATTTGGAAATTTAGTGACAATAGACGATTTGGCCCAAATTAATAGCTAGATTATGTGACAAAAAATGGCCTTCAACTCTCCTTTTTATGCAGTTATATACATATATCGTACTAACAACTGCATATGTTGTTTACATTCCCCAACTTATTCGATACAAAATAACTTAAGAACTCAAGGCCATTTACTAAAAGTCAATACATCCATTTGACAGTCATTACCTTAACCTACATCTTATTCTCCAGACTTACCCATTTTTGATTTCTTGGCAGGAGACCACAGACCAAGCGAGACACCAACTCTTACTATTCCACACATCACGTGGTTAAGACGTCATAATCTCATTGCTGATGCATTAAGACAGGCTACTGGCATCCAAGATGACGAAATTCTTTTTCAGGAAGCAAAAAGAATAGTGATAGCAGAGCTTCAACATGTGACATACAACGAATTTTTACCCGCCGTTCTTGATAATTTCCACATGACTTCTTTTAATTTAAGATCAAGCCCATTCGGACATGCTAATGTTTACAGTCCTCAAATTGATCCAAGAACGATCAATGCTTTTGGTGTAGCTGCCTATCGAATGGGTCACAGTTTGGTAAGAAACACAGTAGGTCACGACAGGGGAGTAGGGGGTGTTCAGTCATTTCCTGTAAGTCAACATTTTGAGCGTCCTGATCTCATGTTTAATAACGGATATGAATATATGGCTCGTTGGATGTCCCGTGAACCTAAATCTAGGGGTGATAGATTCCTGGTTGACGGAATCAGAAATAGATTGTTTGAATTCCCACCGGTTGATGGAATGCATCCATCAGAAACCCTGTCCTTTGATCTGGGAGCGTTGAATGTCCAGAGAGGCCGAGATCACGGCATACCTTCTTACAACGCTTACAGACAATTCTGTGGACTTCAAAGAGCGGTCTTCTTTGCTAATGTCCCAGGAGGACTTGTTGACCACTCCCCTCAGGCAGCAGCTGCTCTGCAGCAAACTTACAGGTATACTTAATTGGTCTTTTAAGTTCAATAACTGTTCGATATGTCTTCTTCTCTTTCTTTTATAGTATTGAATTTATTTTTTTTACATCACAACATATTTGATTTGCTTCTCCTTGGGACTTGTTACCCACTCCCCTAACCAAGATTTAGAGGTCATTGTTTACTCTGCTCAGTTTTGGTATTGTTAGCTAGTTTAATGGTCATTATCTTCTTATAAACTGTTTGTTATCTACTATATTTCATTATTATATAAGCTCAGACAACCGTGCTTCAAGAGATACAGATTTATATCGAAAAGAATATTTTAGAAAATAATGTCCTTTAGAAGT
This sequence comes from Saccostrea cuccullata, assembly GCF_032062105.1. Classification (NCBI taxonomy): domain Eukaryota; kingdom Metazoa; phylum Mollusca; class Bivalvia; order Ostreida; family Ostreidae; genus Saccostrea; species Saccostrea cuccullata. The sequence goes on along the minus strand of NW_026932411.1, from coordinate 376,969 downwards.
TACAACGTCAAATAACTAGCAGTTAGGAAGAGGCACATGTATCTCACCGCTGATGAGTGAAGGGCAAGCAAAATTTTACATAAGAATACATAGGAACGATTTAGATAAGAACCTTCTATGAAGACTCACAAATACACACCACTCTCATGGCTTTAATTTTATTTTATACTATCCGAAGATGCTTCTTTATAAACTCGATCAAATTTAAGATTTCCTTATGTTTTTTCCTGTAAAATCGTGATTAGCACTTGAGGTAATAATTTGAACAAATTAAACCTACACTCTGTAAGGGAAACCTTTAAATATTATTATGTTCATCTTTATTTGCTCAGTTGTTCGTTTTGAAGATTTTTAAATGACCTTCATCCATTTATTTTTTTTTTTTTTATAGATTTTTTAGCATTACTTAAGTATCCTCACCCTAGGAATAAGGTGTAACCATTAATTTGAACAAGTCTGAAACACTTCACCTAAAATATCCCTTTTCGAAAATATGCTTTGTGCAAAGTTTGCCCGATAGGTTTTGAATAGCAGAAAAAATTAAAGGTTTCCGACAATGTCGGAAATTACGGATATATTTTGATTGCAAAGTTCTCTTGATGCTGCGACTCACATGTGCTAAAATCTTACCTGTTATGAGGAGTGAATTTTCAATATATTTTCTTTGATTTTGTTTTCTTTTTTACAATTATCAAGACATGAGGTATATTGATAGGTATTTCTTTTTTCTCGATAAGAATATATTAAGAATTTTTACAACTAATGCTATTTGCATCACAATTATTGCCATCATTGAATTGATTTTTTTTCTTTCGCCAGTCACCCTGACGATCTTGACCTCTTTGCCGGTGGTATGTCTGAAACTCCTCGACAAGGAAGCATTCTAGGACCTACGTTCCAATGTCTTATAGCATTCCAATTTAGTCTTTACAAACACGGTGACCGATTTTGGTATGAACGCACCTTCCAAGAAAATCCACTGGCCGCTTTTACACCAGGTAAATTTGTATTGAAGACACAAATTTCAACTGTTTACGATCAGGAATTCAATACAGTTATCAAGCTTCTCCGTGGTTTGAAAAAAAATAAAACAACACAAATTAAGGTTATAATATATAGTTTTCTCAATTGAAAGAGAAGAGGTTAAACTACGGTTTAAACAGTATTGTATATTGTACATTCAAGTTTGTTCAAAACATGTTTCTGGGAGAGGGGGGTAAGATGGGACTTCAATAGGCGATCAAAATCAAAGTTCAGCAAATAATGAATTGTCATATTGATACTGAAGGATCCCCAGGAAGTGTGTATTCGGATTTATTTAAATCATGGTGGTTGGGACTTCTAAAAAGCAAAAAAAAAAGATACATACAAAAATATATTGGACAATATCTCTTTAATCTTCTTTTCATGAAAGTCAAAGACTTGTTTGGTTAGGCATATTAATATAAGATCCTTTTCTAGTAAGTACATTCGATTTTTTAATGCTGACTCATGGGGGTAGAGGAAAGATACAATTGGTGATGAAATTTTACATAGGAATGCTTGAGAAAAATAAGTCTATCGATGAAAAAAGTTGGATGTAGTATCCAAATGGAACTCGTGTTTTTATTCGACTGTTTTCATGCATTTAGGTATCTGATCTTCTTCTTTCAGCTGAACTAGCACAAATTAAGCAAACAAGATACTCAAAGATTCTGTGTTCAGTTGTGAAGAACATTCCTGGCACTGTCCATTCCTTTCAACCAAATCTGATGTTACGTCCTAACATCCAAGGGTAATCTCTGTCTCTCATGTTAATGTTGCTTTGTGCATAAAGCAGTAAAATAATTTTTTTTTTTGAATTTCCTTCGTCCACCTGTTCGTCAATAAACATTTTAAAATTGATAATTCTCTTGCAATTTTAGTCCATTGTTTGGAAAAGCTTAAGCACAAGTAGAATGCTTCATAATGCTTATCCTTTTAAACGTTTTATAAGACTTCAACATCAAATACAGTCTGTATAGTGAATGAAAACTTTAAAAAAAATCAAATGCAGGTGCAGTTTACATTCCTCTATTTCAACTACAAACCACATATCCTATTTTCTAATCAAAGTGTCCCTGTATGTGTATTTTAAGTCTGATAGAAGAGGTGTTTTGTCCATCGCCTTAATTATACCAAATTGAAAGGCTTTACAGCAACGTTATATCCATTGAAGGTAATTCTCATATATTTCTTTTAATAGGAATTCTCCACTCCCATGCAATGTCATTTTACAAGGAAACCCGCTAGGGTTTGACATCACACCATTTGCACGACAGCTTTTACGATTAGGCGGCCGAAGACGTCGACGTCAAACATTGCGGGGACCCAGTCCATTTAATCCGGGCATGCGCGGTATTCTTCAGACTGCTACTTTGCAAAATGATGCAGCAATTTTATCTTCGATTAACACCAGAGGTTCTATCCCAAGCGGAAGAAGAGAAATACAGAGAACCAAAGTATATTAAAAATAAAAAAAAAAATAGCGTCACTATCCTTTCTGTTCTTACAAAAAATTGTTGGGGTTTAGGATTTGGATGTGTTTTAATGTGTTTGAATTGAGAATCTTTATACTTACCATAGCCCTGAAGTATTCCATCTTTTAACAGTAAGAGAAAAAATGATTGAATCTAACGAGATTTTACTATTTTGTTAGTTTTATAATCGATTTGAAAAGAATTAACTTCTGTCGACAAATGAAATCTTTGAAATGATATATATTGAAAGAATAAACTTAAACAATTTACTTACGGAAAAACTAGCCATAATATTTTATTACTTCTTTTGTGTTGCACAGTGTTTTGTATTAATAAACTGTTTTGTTTGCACCGATGACTTGTGGTATATATCTTTGAATGAAAAAATAAAATTACGTAATAATCGTCTTTTATTTACCGGTATTTTATTGTACACCAATCAGATATAACAAAATAATTTCTTTGAACCGAATAACACATGAATGTACATTAAAGATGAAAGGGAGTATGTAAATGAAATGAAATCATTAAATCATACGGGAAAGTTTACTTCAGAACTTATGTCAAAAATTCCATTGTAAACATTGTTCAAAACATATACAATTTTCAGTCACTTGATGTAATATCATTTTTTTTCTCTACGGATTTATAAATGTCAAATTTTGATTTTAAAAAGCACAAACAAAGCTATATTTATTGAAAGGTGGAAGGATCGAATAGCTTGTGAAAAAAGGACAATTTATGTACGTTCATTGCTACGTATAATAAGGTAAAAACAACATTAATTTCAATACTGATTCATACAGATGGCTCGTTTCCCACATCCATTAATCAGTGATCATAGGTTTTTATCCATTCAGCCAACATTTGTCAGTTAAGTGGTATACAGTTTAAGGAAATGATTCCGATATTGCCCTGATTTATCTATTCAGCAGCAAATCAGAAAAGGAAAACATATTTGATATAAGATAATATAATCTCTTAGAAAAACCCATTGTTCTTCTGTTTTGAAATGCCTAAGATTATTATGTTCCCCAAACGAAGTTGGGGAACATATTGTTTTTACTCTGTTTCTTATTATTATTATTATTATTATTATTATTATTCTTTTTTCTTCTTATTTCTTCTCCGGTACTTTTTTGTCCGGAAGTGTTCTCAGAAACTGTTCACCAAACTAAGTTAAAACCTTTTTAGGGTTAGTAGGCATGTTGTGTAGATGTGCTGAACGAAGGTCATTTTGCGCGCATTCGCATGCACGTGCGGGCGCGTGCAATGAGTAAAATGACTGATATATTTAATATGGTTGTAACTTTTATATTTTTTGATAAAATGTTTTGAAACTCATTATATAATGATATATAAGATGTGTAGACAAGATGACATGGTCATATTTGCATAAACTCACGCGCATGCACGTGCGCTTTGCTCTGATTGGCTGAAACAGAAATCTTAATATCTTTTTTGTTTTATGATGAAATGCTTTGAAATTTCTAACATAGACATGCATTAGGATGTACTACAATACGATATACAAAATTTTTCATGAAATCACGCGCATGCACGTGCACTGCAATCTGATTGGCTGAAACTTTAAATGACTATAACTCCCTTGGTTTTCAACCAAACAGCATGAGATTTAGAACATAGATAGACATAAAGAACTCCTACAAGATGGTATGGTCACCATTCACATGCATGCACGTGCGTGCACGTGTGCTTTGCTCTGATTGGCTGAAACAAAAATCTAATATCTTTTCTGTTTTTTTACCAAATTTTGAAATTTAAAACATAGGCATACTTTAAGATGTCCTACAATAAGATATGTAATAATTGTCATGAAAACACGCGCATGCACGTGCGCTGCAATCTGATTGGCTTAAACTTTAAATGGCTATAACTCCCTTGTTTTTCAACCAAACAGGATGGGATTAAGAACATAGACAGACATAATGGACACCTAAAAGAAGGTATGGTCATCATGCACGTGCGTGCACGTGCAATGAGTAAAAAGTGTAGACAAGATGATATCGTCATTACGCTCATGCAATCACATGCGCACGCCTGCATTGCTTAAATTTGAAATAATTGGTATACTTTTGGGAAAACTTTGTTTACGTCTTAAAAGCATAGATTTTGCCTTCTTTTATGAAACTTACAGGGAATATGGCACGAGAAGGGAGTTGGGGAGCGTTTGGGGAAATCTGTATCCAGAGGCAATGGTTTCACTTTTGCCAAAAGAACGTAGCGCAAGATAGTAAGGACAACAGCTAAATAAAATTAATACATCTCTATATTCTATAACGTATTGTCAATTTTCAATGTCTCTTACTATTCTTATGCTGATACCATATATCCCGGTAAGTCTCATACATATGTTTCATGTTTGGATATTTATTAGAAAATGACGTTAATATGGTAATCTTACAATCAAACTTTGTATTGACTTAACTTTCCAATCATCAATTTTCCTTATTCATTCAGCATTATACCTTCATCACCTGCATACGGTGTTTACGTCTCTCAGTTGATTCAAAACGTTACAGCTTGCTCTAAGTAAGAACAATTCCTAAAACGAGTTCAGTTGTTAACAAACAAATTGATGAAACAACGAGGCCCATGGGCCACATCGCTCACCTGAGTAGCTTTGACCTTGCTGTTTTTTACCAGATATCCCCCTTCTAATAACCCATTGTGATTCCAAATTATGGACCCGTCCTACCCCAGGGGGTCATGATTTGAACAATTTAGAATCTACACTATCCCAGGATGCTTCCACATAAGTTTCAGAATTTCTGGCCCAGTGGTTCTTGGGAAGATTTATTCAAGACCCCACACTATTTTTGTCTTTTCTTGATTATCTCCCCATTTGGAGGAAACTTGGCCCTTTTTCGGACAATTCGAACTCCCCTTTACCCAAGGATGCTTTGTACCAAGTTTGGTTAAAATTGGCCCAGTGGTTCTTGAGAAGAAGTCAAAAATGTGAAAAGTTTACAGATGGACGGACAGCTAGACAGACGGACGGGCGTACGGACGACGGATAAAATGTGATCAGAAAAGCTCACTCGAGCCGTCGGCTCAGGTGAGCTATAAATAAATTAGCAGTCTCGTTTAAATCATCATTTCGTAAGTTCTATTGTCGATACAATGCCCTTGTCAGCATATACAATCTATCATTGAGTCAAATGGTGATCGACATTTTTTTCATACTAATTGTTTTTTAGTTGATATAATGACCTTGTCAGCAAATACAATATATCAAATGCTGACTGACGTTTTTTTTTTCATATATATTGTTAGACCATTATTTATCCAGGGAATTGTGAACAGATTTTCCATTATTTCCGGGTCATGACAAAAAGCACACGGTGGACGTGACTTCCCATTTCTCATGTCACCTGATCCCACCTCTGATGTTTTAGGTCCGTTTGTTTAGCTCTAAAAATTTTATTGACTTTTATGCTTGAATTAACTGCCGATTAAAACGTCTTACTTCTGAATTATTGAAAATCTTCATTAGTAAGAGATGGGGTATCAATATAAGTTTGAAGTATTAGAAGGTTAGGGTAAAATAACATACAAATAAGCATTTATAAATATGATTATAAAATAAAATATATATTGAAACGAAACAATTTACTTTCTTTCGTTCCTCTTTTGTCCTATATTCTTTTCATAATCAATGAAATTTATTTAAACTCTATGAAAACTCTGTCTCTTGTTTTTTGTAATAGACCAACAATGAGCCCTAAAGTCTTCAAAGGTTTTTAGTCTCGTGTTTTGTTCCTACAAATATAGGTCAATGTTCTTGTCCTTAAAAGGATTGCTAGGAAAAGAAATAAAATGAAATTATTGCAATATTAAAAATGGCTTCTGAGTGACGAGGAAAAAAGGTTAATCTAGTGTCTAAAGGTTGGATTTAGCACATAATTAGTTTTACATGAGTTCTAATAAAGAAGGAAGGAGACCAAACCAGTTCTGATATGCGAAATTTACATCCACCATTTGAATTAATGATGTGCACCATTCGAAATGAGCGACAAACCATGAAGGATACAACCACCACACTGCCTTTAGTTTTATAGATTAATTTTTATTATATTAATTTTTCAAAAGCCGGACTGATTTTGGGATATTTTGTTTATCAAAAAAAAAAAAAAAAAAAAAAAAAAAAATCAACAATTGTGTAAAAAGTTATGTTACTAATTATAAATAATGCATGTTTTATTAATAAATGAGTTCTAAGAATTAAGTGGTTAAAAATTTTATGCTAATGTACGTATCGAAGGTCAACTTATTTTAAAAAAAAACTTTGAAAAAAAAATCATGTACAATCGATGATGCAGTCATGGTCTTAAATCAAAAAGAAATTATATCGAAATGAAAAGTGTTGATGAAGTAAATTGTAAGAAATAGTTTTTAACTTACTAATGCCTCTTTGAAAACAGGATGTGAAAGAAAGGAATAACCTTCTGGTGGTCGGAAATATTCAAACGTGGGTTGAATCTTAATATTTTAAAATTTAAAAAGGGCGGAGCAACAAGTTGTTTAACATTCATTTTAAAATTGATTCTGTTGGTTTTAGTTCTATACACTCCACCTTTGTGAATCTAAAAATACAAAAAGCCTTTATTTTATTGGTCATAAATCTACATTTACAAAAAATGCCTTATGCATACAGACAATGTCTTCTTCAAAATGATTTGCAATTAAAATACCTTGCGATTGGTCAATAAACAAAATTCGCATTCGATTAAAATGTTAAAACTGAATTCTCAGAACTATTGAGACACAGATGACAGGATGAAGGAAGTGTATGTAGTATTTATTTGTACAGCCTTGGTTTACCATTGTGATGCTCAGGGAACCGTTGATTCTATTGTGAACGATGCTGTTCAGGCAGCTTTCGGTGGAGGCGGAGGGGGAGGAGCACCCACATCAGCCTTTGGGGGACTTGGAGGGGTCACCTTCGCTCCCGGGGGTGTAGGACAAATTCCAGCAAGTTAGTTTATTTTTTTTTGTGTATTATGAAAAGTGGTTCTCAGAGGCGTAGACGATTAAACATTGTTTAGTCGATTTTTGTAGCTTATCATTAATGTATTTATATTTAAATCAAAATATTTGTAACATCTAGAGCTAATTGTTGAAATGTTTCCGGATTGTCAGCTGTCTCCACGCTATACTTATTTGAATTTTTTGTAATGTTTTCTTCCTTAATTAATTTCATGTAAAAAAAAATCTTAAAACATAATGTCTTTAGATAATTTTCTATTTGACAATCTATATTTACAATTAATGTATTTTTCTACTAAATCAAATCTGAAATAGGTTTGACATGTTGCGCTAGGAATACACTCACGACAAAAAAAATGCGTCACAATAAGACTACCGACACAGAAAGAGAGAAATACGGATAAAGAGGAGCTTAAAATCCATACCTTTGGTTTATTTTCATTAGTTTAGAATAAGTTAAAGGATAAATTTAAGGGATTTTCTTCGTTTGTAAAGTTTGAATTATTCTGGTGTATAACAAATCGGGGAATTTTTCTTGAAGCACTACCATTTGACAACGTAAAATGTCTGATAAACTCACCAATAACATGACCAAAACTTTTTTAAAAAAAACTCTCGAATATATAATTATACAAAATTAAGATTTGAAAATGCAATTTTACCATTGCTTCGTTTTAAGATCCAAACAATCAAAAGAAAGCTTTAAAAAAAAATTACAAAAAACATGTATCCACTAAAACAAATAAGATAATTGAAACAAATTACAAACAAACGTATAATGCCGGCAAAATTTTTTCCCCAACAAACAAACTGTACAAGATAGTCTTATCGATAAACTTTTATCCGTAATAATTAAATTAAAATTCATGTAATGCAATATAAACAACATCTGTCTGAATGAAAACATCAACCCTCGCGGGCAAATAACTGAAATATAAACTTTCTGTTAAAAAAAAATGAACAATTTTAAACCACATGTCTATAGATAGTTTTTTATTCAACAATCTATATCTACTTACAAATAAAGTATTTTTCTTCTAAATCAAAATGAAATAGACTTGATTATTGTAACGCTAGGTAATACACTCAGAGAAATCGCGACAAAAAATGACGTCACAATACACATGTAACACTATCGAGACAGAAAGAGAATTATACGGATAACGGGTAGCTAAAAATTCACACCGTTGGTGTATTTTCATCAGTAAAGAATAAGTTTAATGATAATTTGAAGGGTTTTTGTGTTTGTTAAGTTTCAATTATTCTGGGGTTGACAAATCGGGGAACTTTTCTTGAAGAACTACAATTTGCAAACGTAAAATGTGTGATTAACTCACCTACAACACTATCAAAACTTAAAAAAAAAAAATTTCTCGAATATATAATCATACAAAATTCAGATTTGAAAATGCAATTTAACCGTTGCTTTGTTCTTTGGAGCCCAACAACCAAAAGGAAGCCCACAAAAATAAATCAAACCAATTGATAAACAAATAGATCAACTAACACAGATATAATAATTGAAAAAAACAAAAGTATAAATCTGGCATCAGGGCGTTTTTCACCAACAAATAAACAATACAAGATAGTCTTATCAATAACCTTTTTCCCGTAATAATTAAATTAACTAATTCATGCAATGCATATAAACCGCATCAGGTTGAATGGAACCATCATCCCTCGCGGGCAATTGAAAAAGGACATGATTGAAATATAAATGTGTCCTTTTCTTGTGTTATTACCTCTGACTTCAGAATAACTCAATATTGGACATGAGACCTTGTTTTATGCTGTAGCTAATTGTCTAACAGGCTTTGAAACAACATTTGTCCTAAAACAGTTTCATAAATTTCAGAGGAATGTTAACTGTTCGACTAATATACTATAAGGTTCTTTTACGGAAATGATTGTGTCCAGGATTTAAACGCACTTATATAATAAAAAATTATGTAAATCTACTCTTTCAATGAATATACATGTATGCTTCTTTGAAAGAATTGTTATTCAGGGGTCCACGAAGACTCCTGTATCTTTAATATCCTGAACATAAATGTAGAAAAACCTGTCTTATCGGAACAATCTGGAGTTTAACTTCATTGAATGTAAAAAAAAAAATCACCTAAATTGTACTATGAAGTAAGTCTGTCCATCTAATGCTATAAAATATAAAGTGACTTTTGTTTAAAATGTCAACATTTTGTAATGGAAGTAGACATTGTATTGTTTGTGTTTTTTTTTTCAAGCTTAAAACGTAAATGTCAAAGTTGCAAAGTCGAAATTTTATATTAATATAGTTTATCACTGAAGAGTAATTCTTCAAAATCGGGGAAGGGGAGGGGTTGGTTGAACAAATAAATTTTCTTTTTCACTGGAGTTTTTATCTGGTCTTTTTTCCCGAGGAATTCGTTTATAAAAAGTGGAAAAAAAAGGTACCTTTAGCAGATAAACTATAATTACTTTTGAAATATTTTTTCATCTCAAAGGCTCTTTAAAGTATTTTTTATAGAATATGTTGCAACACACTATCTCTGAGGACTCTCCTTTACAGCAGTAAATATGAGGAGTTTTTGTAGAGCCATTTAAGAAATCATCAATGTTTAATATCTTTTATAGATGATGACAGATTGTATTCCTTTAAGAAATGGTTTACTCATTGTATTTCATATAAATGTCAAAGAATCTATTTTTATGAAGAGCGCAATTTTAAGGCAATAAATGTTTTGGTTTTCTTCATTTGTATTTGTGGTTAACAACAAATACAATTGATTGTGCGAATTTAATTAGAGGGACAGACTGGGCTCTTATTGCGCAAAACGTTATGTGAAAACAGAAATAAAACGTATTTATAGGTACAAACTGTTAATTTCATTATTAAAACCAAATTTTTAATTGATTAAATAAAAAAAAGTTTGAAGACAAATTTATAGCTGCACTTTTTTAGTTGAAAATCCAAAATAAAAGGTTGAATTACAAATTTTAAAGTTTGAAAAGCCAAGAATAAAATTGGCTTTTTCAACTTTGAAATTTGTTTGACCAATTTTTAAGTTGTAATCTCAAACTTAAAATAATATATATCATGAAACCAAAATGCTCACGTAAATAAATGGATTTTTTTTAAAAGCAAGGAATGCAAAATCATCATTTAATTATATAGATAATTTTGTATATTTGTCATAAAATTATTAAGGCTTATGAAAAGAAATATAAATAAAACACAGTTTACAATATTTTTTTCGTTTTTATAGAGAATAAATGTAAAGAGATCTGTCTTATCGGAACAATCTTGATTTTAACTTCATTGAATGTAAAAAAAATCAGTTAAATTGTACCATAACAAGAAAAAAAGTAAGTCTGTCTATCTAATGCTATAAAATATAAAGTGACTCCATTTTGTATAAAATGTTAACATTTTCTGATGGAAATAGACATAGTGTGTTTTCTTTTCTTGCTTAAATCGCAAAATCAAAATGTTATATTAATACAGTTTATCACTGAATATTTATTGTTTAAAATCAGGGTTTTTACGAACAAATAAACTTTCTTTTTCATTGGACAAGTTTTATCTGGTCTTCATTTTTTTCCCGAGGAATTCGTTTATAAAGTGTGAAAAAAGTGGTACGTTTTGCAGTTAAACTATACATGTACTTACTTTTGAAAAAAAAATGTTCATTTCAAAGTTTCTTTAAAGTTTTTAAGAATATGTTGCAGTACAGTATGTCTGAGGACTCTCCTGCAGAGCGGTAAATATGAGGGGGTTTTGTAGAGCCATTTTAAAAATCATCAATGTTTTAGTATCTTTTATAAAGATAAAAAATTGTATTCCTTAAAAAATGGCTTACTCATTGTATTTCATATAGATGTCAAAGAATCTATTTTTATGAAGAGCGCAATTTTAAGGCAATAAATGTTTTGGTTTTCTTCATTTGTATTTGTGGTTAACAACAAATACAATTGATTGTGAGTGTTAAATTCAAGGGGCAGATTGGGTTCTTATTGCGTTATACGTTATATAAGAAGATAAAAATAATACGCTGCTATAGGTATAAAATGTTAATTTCATGTTTAAAAACTTATTTTTTAATTATTTGATTTAAAAAAGTTTGAAGACAAATTCATAGTCGCAATTATAAACTTTTTTGAGTTGGAAAGCCCATAATTACGTACAGTTGGAATTACCAATTTTATAGCTTGAAACGTCAAGAATAAAACTGGCTTTTCAAACTTTAAAGGTGCATGGACGGTTTGAAGTTAATATTTTCTGTATAACGTTACAACTAATATATTTTGATAGCATTTCACACAAAAATAAATTAAAAATCTTATTTCATTTAAAAGTTATGAAACATTTGAATTTTTTTAGGAAATTCAGAGTAGAAATGTTCGAAAGCAAATCATACACACAGTATATTGTCACTTTGTGGTGACAAATTTTAATTTTATTCTTCACGAACATCAATAACAGAGCTCGAGACAAACTGTGTATACGTTTCACGGGTGTGATCAATTTGCTAAACTACACAACACTTTACCCGGAAAAATTTTAAAACTATAATTTCTACTCAGAATATAATTATTTTTCTGTATTAAACAGGTAGAAATGTTCCTACGTAGCTATTAATAGCAAATCATACACACATCATTGATGATGGATATGACAAAAATTTGGCCATAAAATGATTACTTCTTATATTATCAATGATCTTGCATAGAAACTAATGTAAAATTGTCAATTCAGGAAATAATCATTTCTTGACCAAATTTTTGTTGTATTCATCATCAATGTGAGTGTATCAAAATATATGGTATTCACCATGTTGTGCCGTTGGTCTTTTGGTCATAAAATGCATATAATACAAAAAATAGGCAAAAATAGCTACTTTGGGTAGGTTTAAATACCTACGTAGCTATTAATAGCTACGTAGGTAGAAATAGTCTTTGGACTGGACCTGTTAAAGTTTTAATATTTTTCATTAATACACAACAAGATTGCCACTTTTCCTAAGTATTAAGAATAAAAGTAAAATTTGTGAGAGTGCAAGGATGTGTCAATCAAACCCATCCAAAAATTTGAAGTTTCAATAACTTTAAGATGAAATAAAATTTTTAATATATTTTTGTGTGAAATGCTATTAAAATATATAAGCCGTGGATTATAAAGAAAATACTAACTTAAAATCTGTGTCCATGCTTTTTTAAAATTAGTATTACCAACTTTAAAGTTGTAATCGCAAACTTATCAAAACACATAACATGGCACTATTCTGCCCCGTAAATAAATGTTTTTCTTTAAGAGCAAAGAATTCAAAATCATCTTTTAATTATATGGATAATTTATATATTTGTCACAAAATTATCAAGGCTTAATTATTAAAAGAAATATTGATGATACACAATTACAATTTTTTTTTCATTTTTATGGAGATGGAAATCTCATAACTCATTCTCGTAATGTCAATTTGTGATTTCTTAACTCTACACAAACCCTTGGCATAAGTCGCTTTTTGTAAATTGGGCTAGAAAGCTACACTTTTTCATTTGATCCTGATCTAGGACTTGAACAAATCAGAAAACAGCTTTTATTTTATGTAATTATTACATAATAATATAATACATTATTTCATGTAATTTGTTAACAAATCTGAATGGTCTTTAAAATAGAAAGTGTCGATATTGTAGGATTTGCGACTAGTTACTTTAAATGAAACATTGGAAATATATATTTAAAAGATCGTTCTCCTTACAATCACAAAAGATAAGCTGTGGAATTGGCCCATGTGAAAATTACAAATTTGAAATAGATATATATTATAATTGGTTAATTTACTATTACCCATAACGTCATATTTAACCACAAACCCAACTTTTAAGTAACTACTTAAGTCAAAGGTTTGTCCGGGGTTCTGAAATCACAAAATCTTGATATTGTGAGGATACATAATTGCAAGTGGAGTATTCTGTACATATTTAAATTTTATTTCATAGTTTTTTTTTATTAGAGTACTTGTGATGCTAAAATAATTATCCTCTAATGCTAGTTTTAGTCTCTGATTCAGAAGTTGCGACCCCTTGCCTCAATCAGTTTTATTGACGTTGTGATTAATTGAAGTTCTTTCAGGTCAATGAAAAAACTAAAACATATGTTATTGAAATTTTAAACACAAAACTGATAATATGTAACTATATTTTGTGGTGGCCTCCAAAATACTAATCCTTAAACATTGCATGTATATTGAAGTCAGACAAATCTATACACGGTGTAACGTTAAATATTTTTTCTAATTGAAGTTTTTGCACAATGAAAACCCCTTAAAAGACCGTTAAGTTCCAGTACTTGATACACTTTGTAACTTTACATGGCATATGAATCCCTACTGGAGAGGGAAATGAATTCTCTATTGATAATACAATTCATTCTTCTATAAAATCTATAAAAAAAAATGTCAATTCCCGAAATGACGTTCCTATGCTGTATTTTTCCACAGAATTTTAATGTTTAAACATGTATTTCCTTTTAAGTGATTTTAAGTCAATTCATTCATTGAAGAGATACATGTGTTTGCTTAGCAAACAATGACACTGAATTTAAAGGGTATAGAGTAATATTCCATGAAAATAAAAATATTTCTAAAATTAATCATATTGTAATTCGGAAACATGTTCATCGATAAACGATCTGCAGTTCTTGTACGTATAAATACTAAGTATATCTGCTCATTTGCCCTTGTAGGTCGAACAGCTAGCGGGGGGATAGCTCCGTTCCCCACACCTGGCGGGTCTGGCGCCGCCGCCGCCTTAGCGCGGTTCTCTCAGAGTAACGCGCCAGCTACCACTGCCCTCCTCAACGACAGGTCATCGAGAGCTTCCTTTGCATCGAGAACCATAGCTCAAAAGTTGGTATCAAAATGAATAGATGTACACATTGATTACTTTAAATGGTGATTCTCATGTTGAGAGACTAGTACTGTGTGTTTATATGGGTTTACATCCCAATCAACAACAACTTTACGAACGCGTTGAATTGGTTTATTGAATCTTGTAACCTACGAAATTCTGTCTCCCAAAGCAGTAAAATTTTGATCGAGAACAGCCATCGACTGTCACTCTTAAAAATGATTGAATAGTATGTGAAAAAAAGTTGTTTTAAATTTTCTTTCTATCATTCTTTGACCTTTAGTCCAGAAATTGGAGGCGGAACTGCGGCCGGTTTCCAGAGAGCAGTGTCAGATCCTGAGGTTACAGCAAGTTTTCAGCGAGCCTTCGATCCATTCTGTTTTGAGAGACCAGTCTGTGACGTCAGTGAACCTTATCGAAGGACAGACGGACAATGTAACAATTTAATCGACCCCATCTTGGGAGCAGCGCAAACTCCACAACAACGAGTCCTCCCCGCCGCATACGACAACTGTTAAGTACCTTTTGTCAACATTTTATAAATCAACTTTCAAATTATCTCAAAACGAATACTGCATCTAGAAAAGCTACTCTTTTGGCATATTTAAAAGAATGTCACATAATGTTTACTATGCAGACATGAAGATGAAGAAGTCTGTCTGTTTGTCTCTCCATGTTGTCCTAAACACATTTTTTTTTACACTCAACCAGAATGGATTGAAACATATGTTGTTGCCAAGACCTGTATGTTTGTGTGTGAAATAACTATGATGAACAAATAGTTCTTAATAATTCTCTTCAAAAGTTTGTGCATAAAATATACAATATTTCCTTTAAAAAGATTACATAATTTTCATATAATGTTTATCAAAAAGTAATGAAAAAAAAATTTGGTCTTAACTCAGGGTGTAATGGCCTAATATTTTGTATGAAAAAGGTCAGTCAGCATTTGACATAATGATAAATAGTATAATTGCTGACAAGATCATTATATTGACCATTGTACTTGTATTATGATTTAGATACAAGGTCATATTTTAAAGACCAAGCTCAAGCCTCAATGAAATAGAGAAGTGACGTCTTGGTTCTGACTTTAGAACACTGATTTGAATGAAGTCAAACTCAAATATATTACACTCTCAGTAGCCTGAAGGTGTTTCCAAATTCTCACTTAAAGTTGAATTTCATTGATCATTCTCACTGTACAAAGATATCCATATTTAAACATGTCCATACAATTTTGTTGGAACCTTTGTTATTAATTCAACCATAGAATGAAACATATGGAGATAACGAACAGTATTCAAGATTAAAAGTCCACAAAACAATACAAAATAGGAGCAGAGCAAACATGGAGACAAATGGTTGAATTCTTTAAAAACAAAAATCATACCATCAATATATCAATTGTAACTTAGATTATAATTCAAGTCTGACTATATACAGTGATCAACACTCCACGAGTTAGGTCTGTTAGGCCCGGAGCTTTTTTACCGAGTGCTCGAACTGTCAGTAACAACGTGTTCCAGTTTACGTTTGGGGGCATGACCCCTGTCAGTGCTGCATTCTCCACCTACCTCACCCATCACGGACAGTTCATTGATCATGACGTCATCGCCACGCCCTCCGAACAATGTACGTACTCTCAAATATTTTATAATATTAGTTCAATTCTCAAAATCGAAAGTTTGAAAATTGAGCATTATATATCTTGATTACATTGGCAATATTTTTTGATTTCAGTGACTGTGAATGACTGTTGTATGCCAATGATGTGAGTAAACAGAAAATGGTGTTGAGAAGATTGCAATGAAATGAAAACTTTCTAGTGAATGTTCAAATTCATAGCTTATTAACATTATCTAAATAGATCAGAAAATGAAAATCTACCGAAGATTCATAAGTTTTTTGCATTATTTTCATGTTATTTTCATAACTATGGATGAAATTACTATGCATGCACATTCTAATATTCGTTAATTCAAATTTTGCTTCTTTTTAACATCTCCGTATGAGTGAAAAATTCTTGAATGGGACGTTAAACAGTATATAATCAATCAATCAATTTTTAGGATAAGAAGGACTTAAACAAAATTAAGCAAACTTAAAAATATTTGGTTTGAATACCTAAATCAGATTTATGCAGTTTACAAAAAACAAATCAGTTGATCAGGTAACAATAATTTTAACTAAAATCTTTTTAAGGAACCAGCAGAATCCAGAGGCCTGCTTTAGCATAATCATACAACCAGGCGATCCGTTTTTCCCGCCAGATAAAACCTGCATGAATGTCGTTCGTCACGCCGGATCACCGCCCATCCGATGTGAAAACGGTTAGTAAAGACTCTGAAAAATCAAATAAAATAATCAGTAATATGCGGTTCCTGAAACGTTCATCTTAGGTAGGATTTTTTTTCAAAAATCTGACAGGAATGCGAGAGTTTGACCTGTTTTGTCCAATTGGGAGACATGATTATTTCAAATGCTCGTGAAATACAAAATAAAAAGCGAAATATGATTGAATTCAGGCTTGGGTCTAAGTTTATTATACATTGAAGATGCAGTGTGCGATCTTTCTTCCATTAAATTATTTCTGTAATTTATATGAAACTTTCAAGCATAAAAGTTTTACAATCAGATTTTGTGTACGATGATTGCGTTATATACTAGCAGTGTCTTTGTATACTTGGACCTAGGTCATAGAATTTTGCTAAGTAGATAATATTTTTTATCGGTTTTTCACTTTATTTTTAGAAAGCTTGTTTTCTCCTTTTAATCTGGGAACCAAGTTTTCTCCAAAACATTATCAAAATTGAGTTTTCGGCAATTTGTAAAATTTATCTGTTTTCAAAAAAAATATTTGTATGTAGAAATTTGTTTTAGAGGTGACTATTACAATTATCTTTTGTAGGTGTCCGTGAGCAAATCAACCAGAGAACAGCTTTCGTTGACGGCTCCATGATCTATGATTCTGATGTCACCAAAGAGCTTCAATTAAGAGCACGAGGTAAAATACACTTAGATAATATTCTCGGAACGTATGAAATATATAAAGTTTCATACTTTATATCATTTTATTTTATTTAAAGGAATGTAAAAATTCGGTTTTGAAATTTTCTAATTTAAATACAGTTAAGTAAAGTTTACAAAATTCTTTTGTTTTCGTTGAAAAAAAAAACTGAAACCCATTTATTCTAACACTAGTCGGAGGACGAATGGCTGAGAATGAACAAAATCTGTTGCCACCGCACCCGCAGGGCTGTCCTCCCTTGGTGCCTCCGGCGCAGCGCCAATGTTTTGTGGCAGGTATTGAAACATGTTCATGCATATAATTTACTGAATGGAAGATTGAAGGAGTACTTTGTAGTAAATGTGCTGTTTTCTCTTTGACAGGAGATCACAGACCCAGCGAAACGCCAACTTTAACTATTCCACACATCACGTGGTTACGACGTCATAATCTCATTGCTGACGCATTAAGGCTGGCCACTGGCATCACAGATGACGAAACTCTTTTCCAAGAAGCAAAGAGAATAGTGATAGCAGAGCTTCAACATGTGACATACAACGAATTTTTACCCGCCGTCCTAGACGATTTTCATATGAATGCCTTCAATCTTAGATCAAGGCCATTTGGACATGCTGAAACTTACAATCCCAGACTAGATCCTAGAACAATTAATGCCTTCGGTGTGGCGGCCTATCGTATGGGCCACAGCTTAGTGAGGAACACTGTCGGTCATGTTCTAGGTGACGGCGCCTCTTTCAGTTTCCCCGTCCACAGACATTTTGAGCGCCCAGATTTAATGTATGACAGAGGGTATGAATTTATGACACGTTGGATGTCAAGGGAACCTAAATCAAGATCAGATAGATTTTTGGTCGACGGAATAAGGAACAGACTGTTTGAATTTCCACCAGGGAATCAACCGACAACAGAGACTTCCTCGTTTGATCTGGGAGCTTTGAACATCCAGAGAGGCCGAGATCACGGTATACCTTCCTACAACGCCTACAGACAATTCTGTGGACTTCGTAGAGCGGTCTTCTTTGCTACAGTCCCAGGAGGTCTTGTTGACCATTCCCCACAGGCAGCAGCTGCGCTTCAGCAAAGTTACCTGTAAGTTAATGGTTCAGTTAGGGGCTCCTCCATGTGTATACATGTACATATGGATTAGTTACCCTAGAAGAAGTTTGCATGAACGATCCAGTGTTTATAGCAAAAGCTAAAATTAAACAAACTTTTTAGAACAAGAAAGACAAAACTTATATTCTTTGAAATTAATTTAGCATATCTTTTTCAAAGAGAACCAGATGATATTGACCTCTTTGCTGGAGGTTTGTCTGAAACTCCTCGTCCAGGAAGCATTTTAGGACCCACCTTCCAATGTCTTATAGCCCTCCAGTTCAGTCTCTATAAACATGGAGATCGTTTCTGGTACGAGCGCACCTTTCCTGAAAATCCACTGGCCGCTTTCACACCAGGTATCATTTTTATTCTCCTGTTTGAAAATCAAATGTAGAAATTAAAACACGATATGGATAAACATAAAAATCTGGCGGACAAGTGTCTTTTACAAAAATAGTTTTCCATGTTCTCTTGTGTTTTCTTTTAAAGCCCAGCTTGCTCAGATTAAACAGACCACATACTCGAAGATTTTGTGTTCAGTTGTGAAGGATATTCCTGGTGCTATTCATTCCTTCCAACCAAGTCTGATGATACGTCCAGATATACCGGGGTAATCTTTTAAGCTTTAAGTATACTCTCTCTCTCTCTCTCTCTCTCTCTCTCTCTCTCTCTCTCTCTCTCTCTCTCTCTCTCTCTCTCTCTCTCTCTCTCTCTCTCTCTCTCTCTTTCTCGTAGCAGAGGAGGTGTATGTAGCCATGAATTGAAAATGAAAGGATTTGCACTAACCATCACACAGTTTCTTAATTCTAAGATCTTGGTTGTTTTAAACAGAAATTCACTTCAACCATGCCCAGCATTGCTAGGAGGAACTCGTCTCGGTTTCGACATTAGGCCATTTGCACAACAGCTATTGGCATTGGGTGGCCGACGACGGAGAATGGCGTTAATGCCCAGCCCACTTAACCCGGGCATGATGGGAATGCTCCCGACTTTCAACAGATGACGAGGGATAGACTGCAACGTGTGTAATTCCAGGAATAATGATGAAGAGAAAAAAGGGGGAATAAATAAAGTTCTGTGTATTATATAATGTGTTTGTGCGATGTTTGATACATATTAAAATGATATATATTTTTATGGATCATTTTTTTTTAAAAATCTCCAATGATTTTCCTTACAATAAACATACATACCATTGGTGTTTCTATTCTTCGTGTGGCCTGCGTTGCGTACTGGTTAGAGCGTCTGCTCTAGAGTGGCGAAGTTACGAGTTGATCCTTACGTCGCGGGTTCGAATCCCACTGTGAGACTTGGAGACCGGTCCTTCGGGTGAGACCGTATAAACCGAGGTTCCGTATCGCAGTAGGTGCTGGCAAGAAGAAGACCCCTCACTGCTCCTTGGCCCTAAGTGCCGAGTATAGGACAAAATTTGTAGCTCTCCACTGGCAGTGGTGGCGTCTCCATATGAGTGAAAAAATCTCGAGAGGGGCGTTAAACAACATACAATCATTCAATCAATTTAATCTTCGTTATTGAAATTATATTAAAAAGCAATTGACAAAAATAACTATGTATTTATCCCTTTACCCCTCAATTAAACCATATTAAATAGACAAAATTGACTCGACTTCATAACTTTGCTTTCAGAAGATTTGCAGAAATTGTTTTGCCCATTTGTGCAGTAATCTGAATGTGCATTCTCTTCATTACCAAATAAATCAAAAAGAAAAAAAAACTTTCAAAATTAAGAGCTCAATTTGTTTAGCTGAATTAAAACATGTTGCATTGTATGTCTTATCAAGATTTCACACTTGAACAATAATTATTGCTTCATCAAGAGTCCAACGTAGTTCATAAAAATATTGTTTAAAAAAATAAGTTTAATCATGATAGTTTAAATATTTTGCCGATTTCTTTTAGATTTTCTGGCATGCTTGAAACAGTAAAAACAAATTGTCCCCTTTTTAAAAATTAATATTCTAAACAAATTTCAAAAAAACTTACAAAAATTTCCAGCGGAAATAACGAAAGACATAAAAAATAGAGCAAAACCATTAATCAAAGTCAGTATAAAAGATGCATCTGGATTTCCTCTTAATCATTACATCAGTATACTATTAGTGATGCCTGTCAAAAGACAAAAAAATTATATTTAATATATGTCATTTATCAAACTGTCCAATAAAAAATTGACTTTGATACTGAATTAGAAATGCATTTAAAACAATAAATAACAAAATATAAACTTCCTAGACATTAATAGGGGTCACCTTGTCAACCATCAATCAACGACAATCCTGAATTTAGAAGTGTTGCAATTCATCGTAAGGAGAATCAATTTTTCTTGAGCTGGATTGATTAAGGAAACATTCAGAATAATTTGACCTACTTAACAGAACTTGTTGATAAATACATGTAGATTTGAAGAAAAGGTATCTAAAAATCTTTAAAATATGTTTTACTCATATTGAGCAATATTTTGCATTTTGCAGCAGAATACATTGTGTATTTCTAATTTTAGCTTTTGTTTGTTTCTTTAATTGAACATTGATCAGTGATGCTAAAACTAGATTTCTGAAACTATTCCAAGACGAACAATGAAAGGAAAACATGCTAGCAATAAAATCGAGTGAAATACATGTATACATGAATGAAGTATAATATAAATCGAAGATTGATGATGCATGATGCATCATGTTTGATCTTAATTCTTGAAAGTCTTTTCTAGAACGCCCTTGTTGGATCGTTTTTGGTTTTTTCATACAGAATGTTTGGCTTCCGTTTTTATACTAGATTTGACTATGTAGTACATCAATGTTCAATTCTTACGGTTTGATGGATTTTGACCGGCCTACAAGGAATGATTACTCGTCCTAGGTATTTGACCTCACCACTGGAAATTCCAGGGGCCCGTATATTGTGCACCCAACATTTATTTGTATTGCTAATGTATTTTTTCAGATTGATCACTATTCGTTATTCTCACCCTTTACATCTTGAAAACATGTCTAAATTCTAAATTTGTCTCCTGTACAAAAGTAAACATTTTCAGTAAATGTTATTATGAGGAACAATTATACAGAGTGTAAATTGAACTAAACACTGATCCCTGGAGTGTTCAGATGTGGGATCCCGTGCCTAAGAGGAGTAAACAGCTTCTGTCGTCTGATCGAACCCGTCATGAATTATCAACTATTTAAATTACTGTAGATTTAGATACGTCTTGCATAGCTTCCAACACCCATCGAAGAGGGAGCGTTGAAAACAGGCATACAAAAAATTTCAGGACATAGGACATACTTGCGTACGTATTTCAAGTTACATGATGGTTTAATAAATGTCAAAAGATTGAAAGCGAAAATTCTCCAGAATTTTGGTAGTTTTTTTTTTACATAGACTATATATTATCAAAAAAATGGATTATGTACCATCTGTCTACGGATTTCCTATGAAAGAAATATATGGAGATAACGAACAATATTCAAGCTCAAAATTACATAAAAGAATACAAATCAGAACAGAGCAAACACGGACCTCCAAACATCAGAGGTCGGATCAGGTGTCATAGAGGAGTGAGCATCCCCTGTCAACCAGTCACACTCGCCTTTGCTCCTAGCGGTGATCGGTAAATAACGGAAGAAACGGTGTGTAAATAATGGACTAACACTTACTATAAAAACTTCAGTCAACATTTGACTTAATGATAGATTACGAACTTACGAAATGACGACTTTAAACAAGACTACTGATATTGTTTCAGATGTAAACGGGAGAATGACGGTCAATGGGGCTGTTTTCTCCTACGTGGTGCCTTATCATATATCCGATGTTCTAGAGGTTCGCATAAATTACCAATTGTATTTTTGTTGGACTTTTCAGTATTACTGTTTTTTTTTTTTTTTTTTTTTTTTTTTTTTTTTTTTTTTTAATTTTATTCATAATTGATTTGCCCTCGACGACCGTTTTTCTAGTAGATCTCAGGTGACGTTCATATTCATGTTAGATTGTAATTAGACACCTGATTTTGTTTACTTGGTTCAAAATTTTATGCATGTTTAGCTTGTATTTTTGTCGTTCTAATTAAATATTTCCGCTGATTGTCCTTAGGGAACTTGTTACCTGCATTTTTTAAACAGGAAACACCACGCAGGCAATGGGGATATGCACTAATAATTAGTTATTTTTACCAGAGATGTGGTAAATAAATATTATATCTTACAAGAAATTACACATTAATTATTTGTAAGGATTTTTTCCAAGAAATTGATTTTTAAAATCAAAGTAAATTTACCAGTCTTTAACTTATCTGCGCACTAATTTTTGGCACTTTTTAAATTAAATACAGGAAAATTACGCTTTTAAAGATATTTTTAGATCTTATTTACGAAATGAAAAAAAGGAAAGAAACACTAAAAAGATAAAGGAAAGCATTTACCTTAACGAATAAAAAATAATATTAAGTGGACTTAGTCATCACAGAGCAGCAAACGCTCTGCAAACTGCGCTACCGTGACGGCGGCTTTTGACTTTATTATAAAGCGAAAGTACAAGTACTCTACGATTTGCATTTTATCTCTTGGCAAAATTTATATTTATTCTTTTCTTCCATTGTTTCACATTTCGAAGTTTTAAGTAATATAGATATTGTTCTTGATGGTACACTAACAATTAAACGAATCAGTGTAAAGAATATGAGTTTTAAAAACTCAATTCAAATAGTGACAATTCCAATTTAGCGTCAGGATGTAACTTGTCTGTACTGCTTCGATACGGAAATATTTTTACATTTCAAATGTTTGGGGGTTTTTTTCGAGATAAAATTCCAAATAGTCAATGTTCTTGATTTCTACATAAATGTACTGGATCATCAATAGGCGAAGTTAAAAAAAATCACTTGCGGGGCGGGACAAATAGAGACAGAAGCGGGGCATAGAGACAGAAGCGTGGATTGGCGCAATCAATAGCATGTAAATATAAGGAATAATTGTCAGATTTTCATATTTCATGACCATGAACAATCAATTGGCTTGCGTGATAATTTTGTGCATAAACGCCTCGGCATTTATGCAAATTATCAAACAAGCCAATCGGTTGAATACATTATGAAATCGAAAAATAGCCAGTTATTCCTGGAGACCTTGTTCTCAAACAAATTATTCCCCATGCGATTTTTGGGAGGCTTTGGAGGTCCGTGTTTGCTCTGCTCCTATTTTGTATTTTTTCATTGATTTTTAAATGTTGAATACTATTTGGTATCTCCATATGTTTCATTGTGATTTTTTTTTTACTTCTTAATACTTATTTTATTATATTTAAAGTTGTTTTTATACCTGATACACATGAACAAAAACAATAAGACTGCACATCCTTTTCGCAAAAGATTGATAAAATTCAATTTTGAAAAAAGGTCCCGCAGAATCTTCTTGAGAAATAGTTTCCATTCCAGTCCACTCCCGAGGAAGTAAAGAATACTTTAAAGGTTAAATTTAGAACTTCTTTAAAATGAAGAGGTATGTATATCAGAATCAAATTAATGGAGGATGTGACTGGTCGGAGGGGAAGCGGAAGCTCACTCCTCTATGGCATCTAATCCATCTGTGGTTTTATAGAAGTCCGTGTTGACTAGGCTCCCGATTTGTATTGATAACATGGTTTTTTAAGATTTTTTATTTCAATATTCGTATTTCATTGTACAATGAATTTATTCTCATAAACTGACATAAGTACAGTGTTGAGAAAGATTACAAGTATAGTTAAACATATGTGCATGCGTGAAAAAGAAAAAAGTACAAAGTAACAAAACTAACAATGAGCTAACAGGAGAGCCAACTCTCTCAAAAATAATTTTTATAAATTTACACAGTTTTGTCAATTTAACTGGACTTTTTGTATTAAAAAGTTGATCAAACTTATACACATTTGGATGTGAATAGTAATATTTTGATAATAATAATAACCTTGAATTCAAGATAAGTGAATCATTACAATTAAATAAATAGTGAAATTCATCACCAATTTCATTTTTGGAACATAATTTACAAATTCGGTTTTCTCTTGGTACATTATGCCATCTTCCAACTTCAACTGGTAATTTATTATTACAAGTTCTAAACTTACAAAATATTTTCCAGTATTTAAAGGGCAAGGATACTAAATACTTTTCTAGACAAAATGAAGTTTTATATATTCTATAATTAAGACCTTTAGACGAGTTAAACATTTCACTATACCACTTCTGTTTAAAGTGATCATACAGAGTGTTAAACATTTTTTCTTCAGCCATGATATATTTACAGGTTGACAAGTATGCCAAATATAAGAAAGTCCACATTCATTCAATATAGATTTGACAAAGTTACACCATGGATTATTGTAGTTCTTTAAAACACTTAACAAATTCGATGATAATTTATCCCTTTGTAAAAAAGATAGTTTACACCAAAAACTTATCATTCTAACCTTTATATTAATTGAAATAGGGTATCTACCTAATTCGCCATATACCAAAAAATTTGGTGTTGATGACTTTCCATGCAAAATATGCTTACAAAATTTTAAATGCAATTTTTCAATCAATGGTGACTGATTAAAAACTGATAAGTCTATGTGGCAAATAATTGAATAATAAAAATACTTATGATTAACTTAATGATTGATTTAACTTTAAAGTGTTAGTCTTAAAAGATGTTATGTGCGATTAAAACGTATATTAAACATATATTTCTTACATAATAAAATCGTTCGTGTATGCATGAAGTGATTCAAAATAAAACATTTATCTATGATTTTCGGTTTGTAAAAACTGGCAAAACGAACAGACTTTGAATCTTTAAATGGACCGTAACCTCAAAAGAGAAACATTATATATATATATATATATATATATATATATATATATATATATATATATATATATATATATATATATATATATATATATATATATATATAGATATAGATATATTTTTCAACACTCTCACCCCCCAAAAAAAAAATTCGACTTCTTAAAAGTCACTGCAAATGCGCAACTTTGCTCTATTTTTATGTGACCTAACAAAAGTTACAGTTAAGTTCTATATATCATTGTCTCTAATAGTCCCTTCAAACAAAAGCCTTATTTCTACTTTGTATGGAAGATGAACATAAGCAATTTATTTATGATTTTAATACTAATCAAAATGTTATTGATCTAGGAATATAAGTTGATGAAGTTCTCGTGCAATTTTAGTATAATTTGTATTATTAATGCTTAATTTCAATAATCTATTTTTATCAGAAAATATTAAGCGCATACATGCATAAAAAATGAATATTTTCAGCAAGGGTGTATCAAATCAAAACTACAAGTAGTTACTGTCAGGAAAAAAATCTTTTTCATGTTCCGGAATTCCTTATTTCTTATTTCCAAGCTTCTCAAGAGTAAGAACTTATTTTATGTAACGTGTATACGTGTATATAACGCTGTGAAATATTATTCAACAGTTTAAATAGGTTAATGAGAGAACCTGTAGCGAATAGAATTCACTAAATCACGCCTTCAAATGCTTCCGTTTGACATTAATTTCAGAAAAACCGTGTGTAGAGAGGAACCTGTTATCATGATGAAAATGCCATGAAACAGTTCCAATTATTAGCACAGCACATACAGACTTCTGATAACATGGAGGTGGGACCAGATGTAATGAAGTTGGGAACGTTCTTTGTTAACCAGTTACATCCGCCTTCTTCTATTTGTTATACATAAATACATAATTGTGAAATAATAACAAAAACATTTTAATATTTATATAGAAAAAATCTGAATGAATTTTAGTAATGAAATGTTTGGAGATACTATTCAAGCTCAAAGGTCCATTAAACAATTCAAAATAGAATCAGAGCAAGCATGGACCTCCAAAATATCAGAGGTGGGAGCAGGTGCCATGGTGGTGTAATCATGAAACATACGGAAATAAGGAACAGTATTTAAGCTCAAACGTCCGTAAAACAATGCAAAATAGGCGCAGAGCAAACTCGGACCCCCAAACATCAAAGGTGGGATCAGGTGCCATGGAAAAGCATCGCCTGCTGACCGGTTACACACGCCGTGTGCTGCTGCTCCTTGTCATGATCGGGAAATAAAGGAAACATCCGTCGTCAATTCAGTTTTTGAATGACGACTAACATTAGTATGAAAAACGTCAGTCAGTATTTGACTCAATGACAAATTGTATTTGCTGACAAGGTCATTGTATCGACTATAGAACTTACAAAATGATGACTTTAAACAAGACTGGTGAAATTCATGTTTCATCAGTAAGTTACCTCGTTTTAGAAATCGTTCATACGTAGAGCATGCTCTTACGTATCGAATCAACTAAGATATATAAACTCCGTATGCTTTGTTGTTAGATTACCATTAACGTCTTTTGCCAGTAAAATATCCAAATATGAAACGGATGTGTCAGATTTGTGGTATCTTTTATCTCGAGCTCTACTGGATATATCGTATAAATCTAAATGTAGATTTGAAGGCCACAGTAAGTATTTCCTTCTTTTCAAGCAAAAGATTTTGCACAAATTCTGCTTCATTTGAATACAAAAATATGTCCGCTAATAACGGGGCGCAATTGGTACCCATGGGAATTGCAATAGATTGTTTGAAGACCTGGTCTCCAAAAAAAAAAACACACATAGATATTGACAATCAGGAATTCAAGCATCTTTTTGATGTCAACTTAATGAAACGCTAATATAATATCTGGAGTTTTATTTCAACTTTTACAACACCGAGTATTTGTACGAAAACTGAATCTTTCAATTAAAGAAGATTTGATTTGTCCTCAGTTCATTAATTTATAAATTTATACACTTTAAAAATCAACAATAAAATATATGTACAGTTCTAACAAAATTACTAAGTACTCAACGGTATCTACAAATTAATTCATTAATTTGTGATTAAATACAATATTTGCAATGCTACATAATTTAAAATATGAAAACTTGTATATCATACTTTCTTAATATTGTATATTTTCTATTCAAAATTGCAATTTCTCATCATTTGCATGATATTGAATTACTGTAATATATAGTCAATATTTATATTTACAATCATATTTCTAAAAAAAATCTTTTCAGTACATCAGCTTTATTCCAAATCCACTCTTATTTCCCACATATATTATCAAAGTACCCGTAGTTTTGTGTCAAAAATTAAACTAGAAATAATTTACGATGATAATGTTATCAATTAAACCATCAATGTGACTAAGGTTGCAATTTCTAATATATAGAGAAAAGTAATTATTTTAAAACTACACATACGTATCTGCTATCAATGGATTTTAACCATACTCAACACAAAGATTTCACAATATATGGTATTCAATCTTTTGTACAACTTGGACATGGCTTCGACGATACAATCATCCCTTCCTTTCCCCATCAATGTTATGGTCAAAATACACTATTGCATAAATCGGACTCGATGAATTCTTAAAAGAAATATTAATATAATAAATTTCAAATTCTTTTACAGGTTCATAGGTAACATGTGTTAAGTAAAAACACATTTTGATATAAGTATCAAAATTGAAAATATAGAAGATTTTTCATTTTCAATTATATTTTTTGCACGCATAGGCCTAAAGGGATGCTTAATAACTTTCCTTTTTTTTTTTTCAAGTTTGGGAGATCATGTTATGATAAATAATCTATCAAATGTACTTTAATTAGAAAAAAATAAACCATAATTAATAATCAACCAGTTACCTTCATAGTCGATCTTTCCATCCCCATCTATGTCAATTTCTTTAAAGAATTCCTCTATCTCCTGTACGGTGATATCCTGGTTTTTGTGACAGAGGACTACTTTAAGCTCCTTTAGTGTCACATAACCGTCATTGTCTTTGTCTATATAACTGAACGCAGCCTTCATCCGTTCTCGTTCTAAATCTACCTCCTTGTAGTTTTCTCTCATTATGTTGAGGTATTCTTTGAAACTTATAAACCCATCGCCTAGAGAGATAAATACACGTCCATTATTCACAACAAATTAGATGACTTCTCAAAAGTGTGTAGTTACAAATTAAAAACTAAAAGTTCAATTTAATAAAAGAAGATTTGTTTGTGAAACTCTGGTGCTACTGTGTTTCAGCTCATGGCAACGTTTCTCAAATATAAATCAAACTAAAAGTTCAAGAGAGATAAGAAATTCTGGTACCAAAAGAAAGATCTTTTCACAAATAAAACGTAATTGAATATGAAGACCCTAGTCCCAACCATTTTAAAGGTATGGCTAAGGTTTTCAATGGTAGGCCAGCTTCCAAGGTCAAAAGAGTCAAAATGGTTTAATCCCAATACGAAAGACCTTTAACAAAGTAAATACAATTGCATACGTATATTAATATAAAAGCCCAAGCTCTAACCATTCGAAACTTAAACTCAAGGCAAAAGATGTTTTCAAACGTTGGTCAATCTCAGCGTTCAAAGTAAAAAAAAAGTGTTATCAAGGAGATGTCTTTACAAACGAAATTCACAGGTAAAGTACTGGTATAAAAGATTTAAGAACAATCATTTACACAGATAGATCAAGGAAGATTAAGGTTTACGAATATTTTGCAGTGGAAGTCAAAATCTAAGGTCAGGAAATCAAATATTTGGTATCCACGGATTAAAGAAAGGCCTAACCACAACGTATACCCGTATGACATATGAACCATAGAGCTAACCAATCAAAAGTTGAGAGAAGTATTTATAATTTTGTGGCGAAGCAGACAGACAGAGATCTAGAAAGACGCAAGGAAAAAGCAAAAACTGTATGCCTCGAATTTTCGACTTCGAGAGCATAAATGAAACACATGGAGATATCGAACATTATTCCAGATCAAAAATCCATAAAACAATACAGGAGAAGAGCAAACACGGACCTCCAAAACATCAGAGGTGGGATCAGGTGCCTTGGAAGAGTGAGCATCCCCTGACGACCGGTCACACCCGCCGCGTGTTTCTTGTCATGATCAGGAATAAAGGGAAAATCCGTCGTTAATTCAGTGTATAAAAAATGGACTAACAATAAGTATATTAAAAAAAAAACCTCAGTCAGCATTTGGCCCAATAATAAATTGTATTTGCTGACAAGGTCATTGTATCGACCATAGAACTTACGAAATGGTGACTTTAATCGAAACTGCTGAAATTTTTGTTTCATCAACTTGTTTGCCAATAATTTACCTCTTTGTAGAAATTTTTCGTACGTAGAGCATGCTCTTGCGTATCTAATCAATTGAGATATGTAAACTCCGTATGCAGATGATGAAGGTATATTGCTGCATAAGCAATTCATTCTATATTGTCCTTTTTTAGAAAGAATTTCTTTTTTATTTACCTTCTGTTTTACGCATTAGAATAAATTTTAAAAATCCTATAGAGTAATGTTCAGTTATTCATATCTGTTTTGTACAATTGACAATTAAGATGGAGGAGGTTCAAGTTTTTCTATTTCATTGTTTTTTTTATTTTCATTGCTATCATCTTAATTTCTTTTTGACATATGTAACAATATTGTTTCTATGCTCAGAACTTTATTATTTATAAGAAGAAATTATTTAAATGAGTGAACCGTTTGGATTACCTCCATCAGTCCTTTACGTCTTAAGAACAAAATGTCTTAGCCTTCTTGTCTTGTCGCAATATGGACTATTTCCATTAAACGTTAAGGGCGTGTATTGATTTTTGTTTGATGATTGCCGCTTGGTTCATTTTAATTTATTTATCCTGAAGAAAGACTGCTACCGTTTATTCCGATTCTTAATTAAGTGTAAAATCGCAAACAATGACTAAATAATTCAATATCGTGTAAATTGTTTCATACTACGATCAGTTAACAATTAGTTCATCTGGTTAAGAAATTTTCACATTTAAATTATGAACACCTGCATATGAAATTTCTTTAAGCATTAATATCAAACAGTTTTACAGATCTGCTTTGACATAAATGGCCTACATTATAGGTTATTTTGTCAATGTCGTTGTGACAAAACTGCAAGCAGTCGACGAGCATGTAGCTAATCTCATTATCTACGGCTTAATGCGCCTAATTAGATACGTCAGTCAAAGGTGTTTGGAATACCAATTTAACTTACCTGCCTTAATTTTGTCTTAGGATAAACATTTAAATTTTGTAAGCAATGGTATTTTATTATCTAATAAATCAATTTAAAATTGATGACTTAAAAATTGATGACATCATTTAACAAATTTAATATCTAACAACTAGTAATAAATCAATAAAGAGAGAGGGCTTAAAATTTGTCTGAATTTAAATAATTAAATATCCAATAACTAGTAATAAATCGATTGTTTGTCTTGGTTACGCATATATCAGTATTTTTATCATTGAATATATTTTGTATTATTATGTTTTCCTATATTATGGATCGATGATGTGATGTTTTATTGTAAATATATATATTGTTGTGTGATATGATGTTTTATTGTTTTATTATTTTATTATATTATTGTTGTTTTTATCAGTGATTGTTTGTATTTAACCTTATTTTCATATATTATTGCTTTTTTATGGTTGAGTTTTATTGCAAAGGCTTTTATAGTTCACATGTCTATGCCTTAATTATTTTTTTAATGATACCAACATGTGGATCTAAATTTCTCGTTGATGTCCTTTGAAGTGACGAAAGTATTATCCCAAGTTCTGTTGACTTGCAAAATTTTATGGAAAGAGATTTTAAATCGTTTTTTTCAAGTAAGTTGTTGCATATTTTAAAACGTTGTATGCACTGCAACATGTTTTCCGGCTTCCATATTTCAAATGTGTATTCTTGTGATAAGATCTTTCGTTGAGTAAAAATATTTGACTTTTGACCTTGACCTTTCCTTTAATTTTTTTACTATTTTTGATTTATTCGCGCAAAGGACATTATAAAACATTAAGCCTTAGCCATAAGTTTTGCAAAGGTAGGGCTTCTAATTTTCGTTTAACATTTTTACCTTGACCTTATAGTTTTGCCTACTTTAAAAAAACCGCTATTTTCCTATCAAATATCATTGTTGTTTTTATCAGTGATATGATGTTTTATTGTATTATTATTTTCATATATCATTGTTGTTCTTATCAGTGATATGATGTTTTATTGTATTATTATTTTCATAAATTATTGTTGTTTTTATCAGTGATATGATGTTTTATTGTATTATTATTTTCATATATTATTGTTGTTTTTATCAGTGATATGATGTTTTATTGTATTATTATTTTCATACATTATTGTTGTTTTTATCAGTGATATGATGTTTTATTGTATTATTATTTTCATAATATTGTTAACTGCGTCTAAACCAATCAGATTTTAGTATTTAACATGAAAGTATAATAAATATTATTGTTGTTTATATCAGTGATATGATGTTTTATTGTATTATTATTTTCCTATATTATTGTTGTTTTTATCAGTGATATGATGTTTTATTGTATTATTATTTTCCTATATCATTGTTGTTTTTATCAGTGATATGGTATTATTGTGGTTTATTTCCTCACCGTCCTTGTCGACGTCCTTCATCATCTTGTTGACGTCTTTTTCCGTGGGGTTCATACCTAGGATGGCTGCGGCCTTCATTAACTCCCTCTTAGATAACCGGCCGTCTCCATTCAGGTCTATCTTATTGAAAGACTCCTTTATTTCTGGTAAATAAAGATATTGGAAAGATAGAAATTAAATATATGTTTTAAATACGGTGCTGAATAATTTAATTGTAGCTAAAACACATAATTTCTTTGGATAAAAGATTTAAGTTATATATATTGTATAACATAAGTTGACTACATCACAATGTGTTACGTCAAAATGCGTTGCTTTTGAAATATGCTTAATTTGGCGGGAAGCTTGTCTTATTATTTTGTCTACACTGAAATTAAATTATCAGGAATGGAGCTTATTTTAACCTATGCAATACGATATAACAAAACTTTGGGCAGTTCAGGCTTTTTTACGCTTCGCAATTAATATAAGACATAAACTGTCCCAAGATATGTATATAGTATAACATACGTTAAAATAAGCTTCATTCCTTAAACAAATAAAGAGAAACCGAAATTTTCATTATTTTTGTGGGTTTTTGTTTGTTTCCTTGTAATACATGTGTGTTTCGAAAATATTAATTATTTCAAACGGTCATCAGTAGAATGCTTTTCCAACGTACACAAACATTTACATACGAAACGTTGACATGAATGAATTGTTTGAACATGATACTTAACATAAATTGCTTCCTAATAAAACGGTCTTAAATATTTGTTTTTAGAATTGTTTTTCATCTTCAGATTTTTTTTAGGTCAAACAACTTATTATTGTCATTTTGCCCTAGTTTCGTGACTATATATGACTATCGCGTTTATATTCCATTTCATTTCTTTTTAAAAATAATTTTACATGATTTCATAGAATTTGTACTTCTAAGAATTTCTCTTTTTAAAAAACTACTACTTTTAATGCTTTTTTTAATGTACTAAGTGCGTAACTGCTGGTAATTTCTGCGAATTTGTTATGCTTATTTGCTAAGAGGAATATATCTGGGGCGATGTCTTTTAACTTTAATGAACTGTGGTTGTACTTTATTTTAAAACATATCAAATGACCCAATTTCTGAACAAACTGTCGTTGACGTGAAACATCATACTTATGAGGTACGAGAACACGACTTGTTAATGTTGTTTTGTGGGTGAACGAGTGCGTTGATAACGGATGTTAAAAGTTTCGTCGATATCTGGATCGATATCATGTTCAGTCTCGATGGATTGACTATATGTTGTTATCCAAACATTTTTTAAATAAAAAATGTGTATAACAATCATAAAATAATTTTTAAAAATAATTTTAACACTCAGAAGAAAATCAGCATTTCTGACCTTTTTTTAATGAGATGGAATATATCGAGTTATCGAACAGTACTCAAGCTCAAAAGTCATTTTAAACAATACAAATCAGGAGCAAAGCAAGCATGAACATCTAAAACAAAAAGAGGCGGGATCAGGTGCCACGAGGTAGTTAGCATCCCCTGTCAACCGGTCAATCGCAACGGGTTAATAAAATTAGCAAATGAAATGCATATTTTTTTATTTATATAAATGAAGATATTCTGGACTTACCCTCAAACTGTTTGTCGGTAAGGTCACTGGGTATGACGACTGTCTCGTGTGGTGTTATCTGACTCGTCCGCCTGGCCATCGCTCCTTACTGATATCAATATTCTCATAGATCTTCTCGTCTTGTAGAATTCCAAGAAATAGCACAGATAAATCAGGAACGTGTTAATCAGTCTGAAAATCGTTTCTTTTTTCAATTCAAGTCAGTTATCCTGAATCGGGTGACTACATTTCTTTCAAGGTGATGGATACTCATCAAAGTCGTTCACGAACGATCTAGAAATGGCAAACAAATCTTAGATATTTTTCTACGTTCTTCAATCATTATTGGGAATTTCAATATCTTCACGCTATATCGGCAATTTTTTTATGTTCTGACTTTTTTAAACGTTAGCTAGCCCTCCGGTGTTCTAGAGTATCGATTTATCAATTAGGACTATTTTTGGAAAATTCTTGATCTATGTCAATTTTATCGAACAAAACAGATCCTCGATTGATTATTTTTATTGAAGCTATTGTTTTTAACATTATTTCAAACCTATAAATAAAGACCTTTTATATAAATAAAGGCATAAATAAAAATACATGTCTTTAAAAATGCGGAAAAATACTAAATTTTGACTGAGTCAAATCTGTGGCATTTGTTTTTGAATAAAAAGTAAATTTTGACAGTTCTTTTTCATTGTATCTTTGTCAATAAGATCATTTTTTTAAAAAATAATTTCTGCTTACCTAACCCTGTTATATCACTATAAATATTTATATCAGATAAAATCACAAATGTCGTTCGAACTTTGAATTTTGATTGTCGCACTCTTTTGTCTATTTTTTTCTGAATGTCGGGCTACAATTATTTTGTTAGGGTCGGGCATATAATTAAATAGTTCCCATATAACCAGCTTAATTTAAAACTCTTTAAGAGATTATTAATGTAGGATTTTGTTTAGTAATGTGTTAATATTTGTTAGCGAGATAACAGTGCGTAATAAATCCTTTAATTTTTGAGTATCACATAATATTTACAGAACTCTATTATAATCGTGGTTTAAAAAGTTTTAATTTAGGTATTGTCTTCATAAGGAAGATGCAGTTTACATTTGTAGTGCAGTTGTGTAGAGATAAACTGAACATCACTGCCTTTCATTTCCCTAATTAAAACAGTTTAAAACCGAAACTTTTAAAGTATGTTTTAATAGCGTGTATTTTTACACATTCCAGTAGTCATTAATGAATTTTAACATTTGCTTCGAAACATACATTTTTTTTATTTTCTACATGGTAAAATTTAACACTGGCTGATTTTTCAAAAGTCGAGATTTTATACATTGTGTGAGCCATAAAACAAATTGAATTAATTAATTCATATTATGATTTTAAAAATGATTTAAGATAAAAATTGAAAGAAGTATACTCACACCTCCATGGCACTTGATCCCACCTCTGATGTTTTGGAGGTCCGTGTTTGCTCTGCTCCTAATTTGTATTGATAAAAGGACTTTTGAGCATGACTATTGTTCTTTATCTCCATATCGTGTGTTAACATTTGAACATTTTCAGCTGCTTATGTCTTCGACGTTTTATCATTTATTTATAGAATTCATTTTCATATTTTTTGCACTAGGATTTAATATATCCTTTCAAACATGAATTAAAGGACACCACAAATACACTAGCTTTCTATTAGGATTTTTCACTAGGAAAGGACAAAGGGACAAAAGTGACAACCTAACAACAAACCTTTTATAAAAAACGTGATGACTTCAACTTCCCATGTTTTTGTTGCAATATACATGTAGCACTATCACCTGCTTTAGGAATTTAGGCTTCCCAGTTGATTCGATTCTTCCTATAAAGTATGTGTATTCTATTCTATTTGTATGAAATATATGGAGATATTTCGAATTGAAGATCCAAACAAGAAACTTGTATATAGAGTTTTATTTTTTGAAGAAAAAAAATCGCATTATAAAAAGTAAAAAATAAAAATAACTTATACAGTGTATTCAACAGTAAGTAGATATCGCTGGACAAATAAGTCAAAATGGACTTCCCTGATGTGATCTTGGAGAATTAGCAATGTTCTAGTAAAACCCATACCCTACCAATTCTTATCTACAGATATTATCACGAAATTAAATAATCCCAGAAGTAACAGACTAGACTGAGCGTCAACTAGTCTGGACTTAAAGTGTGAAAAAATTATGAGGAATTTAGATTACGCCATGTTAGTTTAAAAACGCAGAGAGAGGTTCAATTGCTGGTGAATATTTCAAGCAGACCTACTGACATAATTAAAAAATATAACTTTTGAAAAAAAATTGATATTGAAACAAAATTTTTATCATATATTTGAATTTAAATGTTATATAAAATTGCAAATTTTTAAGCAAGTACATGAAAGAAAACTCAAAATATTAAAAATCAAAATTTTGACCCTATTCTCAGATTTAAATCTGATTCATAAGAATTAAATCATTTTATCATTTTGCTCAGCATTTACTTTGAGAGGTGCAATGATAATGGCCTTTTCATTAAGAACTTTACATTTCTCTAAGGTTTTTTAGCACCCATTTTATCAATACCCACGATTACTTAAAGTCAAGGCTTTTCGATATCATTGACAGCTGCTTTTCAATAAAAATGGAACATCGTAAATACTTATTTTCTCATAATTGATCAGTGGTCATTTACAAATTTAAATTATTTTGTACACAGAAGTACTCTGAAGTTTATAATAAAAATATGCTTAAGTTTCTGATTGACAATTTCTATGTGGTTTTGAGACCATGTCTTCTACAATCTATTGGAATGCCCATCGGTACCAGTTGCGCCCTGTTATTAGCAGACGCATCTTTGTAATTGTGCGAAGCAGAATTTGTCAAATATCTTACACATAAAAAGAAGAAAACACTTACTGTGGCCTTAAACTCAACATTAGATTATATTGACGATGTATTGTCAAGTAACAATGGTTATTTCCATTCTTATGTCAATACGATATATCCCGGTGAGCTTGAAATAAAAGATACCACAGACCCTGACACATCCGTTTCATATTGAGATATATTACTTCAAAAACTGGTTATCTAACAACCAAGATTTATGTAATGAGTGAAACATATGGAAATAATGAACAATATTCAAAAGTCCAATAAACAATACAAAATAGGAGGAGAACAAACTCCGAAACATAAGATGTGGAATCAGGTGCCATGGAGGAGTTTGATAATTGATTTATGATATTGACCATTATGTAGTTTTATCTTAACCATTTATACTGGTGTCACACCCGCCCTTTTGTGTGCAAATTTTTTTACTTTAACTTTCATCAAATACTATCCATAAAATAACTTTTTAGGAAAACGTCAATTCCGTGTTTACATAACAGACTTACCTGTTCCATATCGAGGACTCACAAAGGGTTTTACTGGTTTACAGTGGTGTTTGGTGCTTCTTGACTTTTCCCCATAAAAAGTGCTTCCAATATGATTTGTGGTGTGCAATGGTAACTTGAATAATTGATTTATAATATTGACCATTATGTAGTTTTATGTTAACCATTCACATTTTTTGGCCTTGGTCAAGATTCATTAGTTTTGAAATGAGTACTCAGAATGAATATTTTGAACAAATTACAATAACATTAAATGAAATTAAATATTTTAAGTAAAAGTCCCTCTGAAAGGGATAAAAAAAACTTTCAAAATATTATTTTTTGATATATATTATCTTTTTCTCTTCAAGTGTTATGTAAACAATAGTTACATGTATGCTCATTAATATGTCATTCCGATATATCCAAGTGAACTTGAATGAAAAGGATAAAAATCTATAATCGGTATAATTATGTAAAGAGGGAAAAACACGGATCCCTGAAAATTCCGATGGTTGGATAAGTTGCCCAGGAGGAGTGGGCCACCGAGAGCCCTATGTATTGATCAGGTAGGCAAAACTTTCCATAGTCTAAAAAAAAAGTAAATAATGTATTTCCATTGCTAATTTTTTTCTCTATGATAACTCTTTGAAAGTTAGCAGTTTATTTCCTGCCGGACCAAGAGCCAATGCATTGAACTTTCCGTAGTTTAAAAAAAGATTAAATAATATCCCTTGTCTTAGAGCCAAACGTTCAGGTGAATCTTTCGGATAGAAATCAGTCGCTACATGTTGTTGTTTTCATCGTAAACCTTTTCTCTTTTCTATTAGGATGGGATTATAATAGGCTAACAAATAATTTACTTAAAAAATATCTATGATACTAAAAATCTTTAACAATAAAAGTCATCATCGTTAAGAATAGCAAATACTTGATGTCATGTTTATATGGCAGCGTTATCAGATAGTTTTGATTCAAACACGTTCGTTTTATGACCACCTGGGGTAGCAAGCGCCACATTTGGCGAGTTTGACATTAATGTACATAAATAATCTTGATTATTTTTTCAAGAACAGCAATGTCATTACTATTCAGTCTGTCTTCGGGTTAGGCTGGGACTAAATAAGCGATCAATTTGATATGGAAAAAACTTCTTCTTATGGACAGCAAACCTATGGTTAGTCAGCTTTACAAGCATGCATCATACTCCAGTTAGTTTAGATTCAAGTTTACTTAAATCATAACCCCTTGGAAAAGGTTGAGCTAGAAAATGTGATGTTTTGCATTACAGGAATATATTTGAGAAACAGTAGATAGGGCGATAGTGTCCACAAAGAGCCTAGCTGTACATGTATATCGTTCCTTTTCAGTTGCAGAAGTAGGAATGGCCGTGTTTATTCTTGATAAGAAAGAGGGCTATTCATCAATGAGAACATATGTATTTATCCTCACACGGTTTGATTCTAATAGTCACAAACATATCGAAGCATTGCAATAGCAGTATTTGTTGCTAATTTTACAATGCATTCTGAAAATAATCTTTAAAATAATATATTTGATGTGTAAGTGTTTCTGTTTTGATTTAAGCTGATTACAGATCAGATTTCGATAAGGCACAATTTAATATGACCTCTATACAATCAGAAACAGTAATCCACAAAATATCTAAGAAGGTTAAGAGCCCTCGTTGACATCTCTTTTGTTTGCAAATCAAAACATTAACATTCACCTGTTATATATATAATCTAAAAGAAAAGTGAAAATCAAGTTATAAGAAGGTATAAAAATGTTCATTTTCCTTTTTTGCACAATTTCATCAATTAACATTTTATGCTATAAATCATATTTACTTAAAATACCACAGAGTGCAGGTTGGCCTCTCTGAAATTCATCTTCTATACATGTATATATGACAAAATTGTAGAACATGTCATTAAAACAGCTTGCTATCTGGATGGTTAAAGATGTATCGAGGTCAGTGGTTAACTAGTACACTAATCCTGTAAATCCTTAGGCAGGACTCTCGGACTCCACTTTGCATTAGGAAACAAAGGGAGTTGTGTAACGTTTATAGCTGCTTATCACGCTTTTGTGGAACTTAATCATATAATCCTTCTGAGCACTTTAAAATGACATAGTTTGTACATGTACTAATTGGGTTACAAATTCTAGTTTTTTATTCGGAAACATTGAGTATGAAACTAAGTCTTGATAAAAAAATGTTTCAAATGACCATTTTGCCATAAGTACAATTGATGTCCACATAAGGAAAGCTCTTGACATTCTACTTTTTGTGATTTTCTTGTGCCATTATTAATTATCATATGCGGGGAATTTTCTGGTAGAAAGAATTGGTAGTTTAGGCGGCTCTGAAAAGACTCACAGATTCTATTTAGAGAATTTAAATCTTATTCAAGCGTTATTGAGATGTAAAGCCCATTTTTCCATCGATAATTGATTAATCAAACTTCACCATTCAGCCTTGGAAAAGCATTATCCAGTGCTGCAATACGTCCATTCATAGGGTTTTAGAATACTTTGGTACATAGAGATGAATTCACAAAGTCTTCATATGAAAGTAAAAGAATGATATTTAATGCTGATTAATCCCTCAATATAAGAGTATATTGTTATTTAAATGTG
Source organism: Saccostrea cuccullata (assembly GCF_032062105.1). NCBI lineage: Eukaryota > Metazoa > Mollusca > Bivalvia > Ostreida > Ostreidae > Saccostrea > Saccostrea cuccullata. The sequence goes on along the minus strand of NW_026932411.1, from coordinate 337,277 downwards.
AATTTTTTACTGTTTGATACTTAATAATAAAAGTCTTTAATTTGAAATAATAACTTATTTCCCTTGAAAGAATAGTTTATATTAATTGTTATTTACCTGTAAATAGTACCTATTTATTCGCCTTACCTGTGAAGTTTATAAAACCCTGATTGCTTGTGTCAATTTCTTTGAATAAAGATTCGATGTCTGTTGCAGAAAAAGAGTCGTTGTGTTTCAAAACTAATGCCATTTCCTCTAGTGAAATCTTCTCGTCACCATTAGTGTCAAACACTTTAAATGCAGCTATCATCCTCTCTCTTTCAATGTCTATAGATACATAGTTAGTTTTCATGACGTTAACGTACTCCTCTCTGCTTATGAAGCCGTCCTCTGTGTTAGGAATGCAACTCATAAATTTGATATTATCAACAAATACTTACAATTAGTTAAGACTTTTAAAATGAATTACCAAACATATGTATTAACATTAAACTTGTGAATAAAAATGAGAATAAACAAATGTTTAACAAATATTGATTTATGTAAAAAAAAAAAAAAGTTAATTCGTCAACCTAGTAGACATTAGTTAGAATCAAACTAAAAGTGTTCAGAGGAATGATGACCTTAGAAATGATGTTCCTACAATAAAAAATAAAGTGCTTTACCATAACTAGACTATGCATTGTAAAGAAAAATGGTTTTTATGTACATATAGTCGTTATTGTTGAACGTGGTAGATAAAGTTTTCAGATATTTCTTTTCGGGTTGATTTTACTCACGATTACTATCGGCTTCCGTCCACCATGCCTCTAGCTCTCTTTTTGTTGGATTTAATCCAATCAGAAACGCCGCATCCCTTAACTCCTTCTTAGAAATCCTTCCATCTTCGTTTGAGTCAATGATTTGAAAAGTATTCATTATTTCTAAAAGATTGAATGAAGGCAATCGAAAAAGTTAGCATGGTTACTGAAAAAGTATAATTGTTAGGTATTATTCCTTTAGAAAACTTTTATGTATAAAGAATATCAACGTTATATCTTTTGAAAAGTATAGGGTATTTTGAATCATTGATCTTGACTGTCTTTTGATCAATTATAGCACAAGTAAATAATTAATATTTAATATATGTACATCAAATGCCAAAAAACCTTCTTTTTTTGTAAAATACTATCCAAAGGAGAAAACTGCTTTAATTTTCCTGATTTCTTATTATCATGATTATAATAATTATATGATTTATATTGATATTCTATTCTTAAGTATTTATTTATTTATCGCATACATGATGGTGAAAACATTTCAATTATTGAAATTTGTTTTGTTTTTTTAATAACTTACAATTAAATGGAAAAGATGTTTTTGAAACATGTCGAAATTATTCAGTCAATTTTTTTTTTTTATAACGCACTATTGAAAAAAAAAATGTTCATCAGCATAAAAGGACATGTATATATGGATATTATACATCACCTTGAAAGTTTTCTTCAGATAAGTCCTTTGGTTTTTTCGGTTTTTTTAGACAAGCGGAAAGTGATTCTTTTCTTCTCGGTTTCCTAGCAGGGCGAATGATTCCTACCAAGTCTGTGCTCGATGCTTGATTCTGCATGGTGCACATTTGTTCCTCTCCAGTTAATGTTAAAGATCGATAACTGTTTGGTAGTAAGAGTTTTTTCCTTTAAACTATCTTATCCAGGTCCACTTGATGTTTTAACCAATTTATATATGTGTATGGCTATTATATCGCCTAATTTTGATGGGATAATATGTATATTCAATGTTTAATGAAGTAAAAATATAAAACCGAAAGGATAGTGTATCAGTTATAAGAGGAAAGCTCTTAATAAGGGTATTTAAACTATGATTCTTTCAAAACAAAAACCTGACAAACACGACAGACTAAGTGGCGCAAGTGAAATTAGACTTCGGTCACCCTAATGGCCATGAGTGATATTATTCGGTCCCTGACAGATTAATTAATCTTAAGATTAAATGACTAAACCACTTCTGTAAATGCTGTTATACGCAGGCTTTAGCCTAATTCATTCTGACTTAAAAACCGCACTTAATGGATAATTTCTTTTATTATTAATGATTTTATAACCGGGTGTTAAGCTTTTCATAGACCTTTAAAAGCAATTTATATTTTCAAATGATAAATAGATATTACGTACATTACATAATTTGTTTATCTCTGTGCATATTTGCAAGATATTAATTATCATTACCTTTTCAAATTTTGTAAGAAACTTTTTGAATTATCAAGTGTATGATTGAATTCAGTAAAATAAACAACATAAGAATCGCGTTTAATTTCAAAGATTATTTTTTTCCACCGAAAAATATTATTAATCCAATCAAATATTTTATTTGGACGTGAATAAACGCGATAACCTTTATTCAACTGAGAGTGAATGCCATGAGACACCTTCCCCCACCAAGTTAATGTCTAGAGTATTTAATAAATTAATATACGTTTTAATATGACTTAAAAATAGAAATAAAATGATTTTTGGATTTATTTCCCTCTAATACCACGCCCTCATATGAATTTAACTTAAATTCATTATTTATTTTCTTAAATTACTTCATTTTAAGTTTTAAAAATTAAACTTAATTTTGAAAAATATATCTTATGATTTTTAATATCAAAAAACATTTTGTATAACATGTATTGTTAGTTTTACATTTTCATAAGGCATTTTAGCTAGTGAATTTTTACTTTTGGTTTGTGATTATATTGGTGGCACTAGCTCTTGGGCTAATAAGTAGATAAATTTTAATGGCACACTTTTATTTAAGCCAATGGAAAGATCTTTACAAACCTACATCACCCGACACTTGACATCCTCGCAATGCCAATGTTCCTGAGTCAATATGTTGCCGTAGGACCCCCGGCAAATTTTATTTAATAAGTCGTGGGCTGACTGAAGCGACGCCTTTGGGGGAAAAATACAAATCTACTTTGATTTCTTATCCTACAAATCCATTTAGCCATTTTAATATAATCAACTTGTAATACGTGCATTTAAGGTGTGAACTGAATCCTTTCTGTTTACTTTACCTCACCATTATAAAAGCTTTAATTTCTTTGGTGCTTTTCATGAAAGCAGCAAGACCTACATAAATTTTTCAGGGGTCCAATGGCAACGTGTGGACTAAGGACCCCTTACTATGCCAGGGTGCATACATGAAGACGCGAGAAAAGAAAAAAAAACAAATTAACAGAAATCGATTAAAAGTGCTCTCGATGGAAACGAAAACAATCGGGGTTTTTTTCTCATTTTAATTGGTGATGATGAAAAGATGAGACTTCAACAAATGAAAAGAAAATTTCATTTTTGATAACACATGAAATAAAATTCAGAATTGTCTTTCTTTAACATCGAATATCCTCTCCACAATTCTTCGGTGAACAAATGCAAAATCTTCACTGAAAAATCGATGTGCATAGCTTTGAATCGACAAAATCTGAAAAAAGAAAAATGATATTGAAATTTTGATATGAATAAGTAATTTTGCATTGTTGATGCTTAAAACCAATACTATTACAGAAGTTTAATACAAAGTAGTTAAATCTATCGCATTATACCTTTGTAGACAATGAAACCTTTTCTTGAAGTATCTGCTTCTGTGAACATTTTGTCCGCTTCCTCTTTTGAGATAGAACTATTGTTACAGGTTAATATATGAATAAAGTCCACCCTGTGTATTAGCCCGTCTCCGTTCCTGTCTAGAACTCGGAATGCCGCCTTAAGTCTTTCTTTTTCTATGTCTAACGTGCTATAGTTGGATTTCATCACGGCTACATACTCATTGACGTCAATAAAACCATCCTCTATTGTAAAATATGTTTTAAAAGGTTAATTTGTATGGAAGAAGAGTACACCAACCATAATAGTGAATACAATGTATAGTTAGGATAAAGGTTCTGAGCAATTTGTGCTGAGAGAGAGAGAGAGAAAGAAGATAAAATAATTAAGCTTTAAAATGTGTTGGGATAATGTTTTGGAGCAGTGAGCTGCTAACATGAACTTCCAAAACTTTCAGTTGTAGCATGAGGTGCCATGAAGCATAAAACATCCCCTTTTGACATTTCTTGTATTAAAAAATTAATGAAATTTTCATAGAATCAAGAGGACAATATCACTAAGTGATTGTATCAGTGAGAATAAATTTGACCGATTATTATTAGAGGCAAAGTCATGTCAAGGTCAATACCTTTTTCCTGGAAATTAAGAATAAGAAATTACTGTTTCAAATCATGCTATCCCTACTTGTAATTCAAAAGATTTAATGTTTTTCTTTTTGCATAAAAAGATACTACCATATAGGGCCTATAAGATGATATTACCAAATTGACATGCATGGATAATTTACATAAAATGGATATTTGCTAATCCGAATTTCCTCTACTTTTCTTAAATTTTTAGGATTTATTAGTTATTTTTATATGCTTAATATATTTAACTTTTTCCAATTTTCACATATAGTAAAGTTGTCACATAAAGGTACAAAATGATACAAAAACTAAAAGTTTTGAGTTTACAGAATAATAACACTTTTTACGGATTTTTGCTCACTTTATTTGAAGCATTTAAAAGCCACATAGTTATAGTATGTGTGAAAAATCTTATTTATTTGATATATTTTTAAAAATTTAGTCCCTTATTATTAATTTAACTTACATTTGGAATTTTGTCTAGTATTTGATTGCGTAAAAATAACTAAATTCAATTTTCTATAATAATTTTGAGAGGCAGAAAAGAAGATATTTTCATACGCCACCATTCCGCCAAAAATGTAGTCCATGATAGTTTTCAAACGTTGACCATTTCTATTTAAAGTTGTATAATTGTATGATTGGTCTTTTAAAAATTCTTACATCTAAAAATACAAGACATATCAACAAATGTACTTTGAATATTCCATCTAGTCAGAAACCAGAGAAGAATCCTACCTTAATGCTCAGTTTGTAGTTCTTTTCTCATTTATATCTTTTTGGGTAAGAAAACGAAATAAGAAACAAATATGCAATTTTAAATTGTACAAAATTTAAATATATGTAGTCAAGCGGGTTGATACGTTTTTGACGTATCTTACTGTGATGTAGTCAACAGAGAATATATATAAAAAACTAGTTTTTCAGGTAATCAAAATGTGCATTTCAATTAGATTTAAATAATTCCGTTTTGTATGAATACAAAAATAAGTCGTCTAACGATAAATATTTTTTCAATTGAAACTCAAATAGATTGTTGGAAATATTATCTAAAAATACTTAGATACTGTCAATACTCCAATGCTTCTTCATTACTACTCACGATTGGTGTCTGCAATCTTCCACCACGCCTTGATATCTCTATCAGTGGGGTTCATCCCAATCAGAAAGGCGGCGTCTTTTAGCTCTAGTTTGGAGATTCTTCCGTCCTTATTAGCATCAATAAGGGTGAATGTGTATAAAATGTCTGGAAAAAAATACATCAGTTATATAATTCTTTAATGAATTCCATTTAAGCTAAATAAAATTTGGAAGAAAAAAATGTATCATAGCATTTTCTAGATAGAAAATGACGAATATTTAAATCATTAAACTACATGGTTCCACAGCCAAAAAAATTGTTTTCTTCTGCTAAAGAGTATCATTTTGTTCTGTGTTGAGTATACACGTATCATAGTAAAATATTAATATAAAACTGTAGATATATCCAAACCAAATAAAAGAAATATATGACATACTTGCAAACTGTTCGTCTGATAACTCTTCGGGCTTTTTTACTTTTCGTGCGTAAGGAGTGGCACTTATTGTTAAACTTCTTCGTTGACTACGGTCGTTCTGTTCATCATCAGACATTTTACCATCCACCGAATTATCTTCTTATGTTAGAAAAGATTTTCCAATAGGATCTTCACTTCAAGTTTTTTTTCTCACAAATGTTCGAATCATAACAAAGATTCACATTTCCATTGTTTATCAAAATGATGCATTACAGATAGTTTTCCTAATATTTTCGGTCAGAAGTTTTGTACCTTGAGGTCAATTTTGAAATTAAAGATCAGGGAGACATATTTTCAACACTGAACAGACCTTACCCTCACGACTTAATCCTAATTAATACTTCTCTATATTTAACACGTTCGTAATGCTCACTTAGGGTTGAACAGGTGTCTTAAAGGAGTGAAGATTAAATAAATAAAGCATGTTTCTAAATTACCCCAAAAGAACTTTAATTTTTGGATATAAATGGTACACATATCAAAATAAATGGTACAAACTTTGTCAGAAATTTAACGATTAGCGAAGAAATATTAACTTCTGACTGCTTATTACATATTTTATTAGAAAACTGTAAGATATCAATCAAGCTCAATACTAGTATATTTTGGACATTGGTATGGTAGTTTTTCTATTTGAAATATATATTGATGGCTTCTTTTTTATGTTAACGCCATTTACGACTTCAGTTCCATTACGAATCATCATGTATGACGGAATAAAATGTCCAAAATATTACTGAGATTAAGAATTTCCACGAGAATGTAGAAATCCTACTAACACCAACTTATTTGACAGTAACCCTTCTTGATTTAGACATAGTTCTCACACAGCTAATTCTAACGCTTATAGAGTTGACTGGAATAAATTTTAGCGATATTTGTAGACAGACATGCCATTTTAAAATCTGTGTTACTTGTATGTAGGTTTTTTTTTTGCTAAACAACCTGCATTCCCAGCGATATACGTACATGTAAGCAGTAAACAATGTTTTAAGATGCTTCACCTTTGGTTTTATTTCAATACTTTTTTAAAATCGATGTCATAGAGAATGTATCCTTGTGATCACCTTCTACACAAGAAATACTGAAATCTGAATTAAAAAATTAAAAGATATGCATTTTAGAGGGGAACAATCACAACTTTAAAAAATACAGGCACTTTTTATACAATATTAATCTTTTTTCTTAGACTGAATGATGTAAAATGTATGGTTAGTAACAAATCACTGAATAAAAATATATTTAACAAATAGTTCCAAAGAGCTGCATGATTGAGTTTTTGCTTAAATTAAAATTACAATTTAATCAAGAGTTAAAATAAATCTCCATATTTCATTTGTTTGATATTGATGATAGTAGCAAAATCTGTTGTAAAATGCGGATTTGTATTCTGATATTTTTTGATGTAAGTAAAGAATGGTGAGAGCAAGTTCTTTTAATGAAAGGAATATATGATGCACAATAAATACTGAGTAACCAGAAAAAAATCGGGGATTTCACTAAGTTTATCAAAGAAAAGTTATGATATTGTCGATATATTAATTAGCCGTTTTCTACAGTCTTTGACACATCATACTGCACTACTTATTTGGAACAATTAATCAGTTAAAGGGATAAAGGGTTAATTTAGCAGTAAAGAGCTTGATGTTTGTCCTCCATAATTGAGGTCGTAAGTTCATTAAAGTGTTCTTTGTCACTTTTTAAATTAAAAAAAAGTCTCTCAAATTTTTCAGAGTTTATTATTTCATAAGTTATTGTTATGCTACATACGTGATACAATAATCAAAATTATATTTAAGATTGAAATTTACGATGAGTCATTTACACATACTTCTAAACATATCATGATACATATATACATTTCCCATATGTTCATTTTTGAAATGTAATTTATATATAGAATATCTTGAATAGCATGAAGTTATATACAAATTACAGTTTCGTTTATCTTATTATTATTTTTCTGTATACTCTTCATATCATCTTATCATCAAACTCAGTCTAGGAAACGTGTTTCTTAAAAGAGAACATCATACATGTGGTTTGAAATAAAATCTGAAAAAAAAGAAATACGCGTATGTTTAATATTAAGATCTTAATAACAAAATATTAATAAAGTAGAGGAATATCATCTAAAAAATAATACCACACATAATGCAGATTGCACAATTAATAAAATTAACGTCTGAAGACACCCCCGCCCCAGATCATTGTTTTTTTATTTCCTGATGATATACGAAAATGATTATCAAATATCATTATCTTGTTATCTTGCAGACTCAGAGAAATGCTCAGTCCTTCAGGGCACCTGATCCCACCTCTGATGTTTAAGAGATCCATATTTGCTCTGTTCCTGACATGTATTGTCAAATGAACTTTAAATCTGAATACTGTTCGTTACCTCAATATAATTCAATCTTAACTTTTTACTAAATGCACAAAATTACATAAACAAGCCCGTTGTAAATTATCCCATGTTTCCCATTTGTTGATGTCCCTGACATACCCTCCTAACTAGACAGTATGTTTATATTTGCCATTTCATTGTGAAATAAAAGTGTAGACTTAGACATTAAGAATGTAGACTAATCGATTTAAATTACACGAGGACTTCCATGCCAATTTCAATAGTCCTCGCCAACCGACGTCAAACACAAAGGCAGCCGCACGAGATTTACATATATTTGGCCTTTTAAAGACACAAACAATGCAAAAAAATTATTAGTCCTTAGCTCCCAAGTCTATCGACCTCCCTAATTTACATTTTTTTATCAAGAAATAAACTACCCCTAACTTTCAGAGAGAGAGAGAGAGAAAAAAATTAGAAATGGAAATATTTTAATCTAAACTCTTTACTAAATGCACAAAATTACATAAACATTGTAATATTATAAATTGAATTTATATATTATACCATAAAAGCCCCTCTGGATTCTTGTCATATGTTTGGTAATGCACCTCAGATCTTTGCGAATAAGCTTGTTAAAGAAGCCAAAACGATTTTAAAAATAATTTATTATTGAGTAACATATTGTTGACCTTAGAATAAAAAAAATAAATAGGGAGCAATGTACTCAAGTCTTTGCAAATATATTTGTAAGCTTTTAAAAGGAACAAAGAAATAAAAAAAAATAGTTATTAAGTAACAAGTCGTCGACCTAAAGTTAGTTTTTTAATAAGAGAGAGAGAGAGAGAATTAAGATCTTGAGAAGTTATGTTTTACCATTATAATTGATATATCCTTTTCCATCGGAGTCCACTTCCTGGAATAACTTATCGGCTTCCTCCTGTGTGAACACATTATTGAACAACATGACTGTTCGGAACTCCTCTAGGGAGATTTTACCATCCCCGTTCTTATCTATCACTCTGAATGCTGTCTTCATTCTCTCTTGCTCAATGTCCACAGTCACATAGTTATCCGACATGATGTTGATGTACTCTTCCAAACTGATTAAACCATCACCTGAAGTAAAGTCAATTTTTAGTCTGAACAACGATCATGCAATTGAAGACTGCTGGACACATACTTATACCTTCTCAGAAATGACTACACGCTTTGACCTCTTGGTCTTAAACGCAGACGTAGTTGATTTGAAAGAAATTATATATGATGCAAATATGATTATTCGATCCAAACCAATAGAACCAAATTATTACTTACAAATATTTAAATCTCGAGGAAGGAAAATACAAAAAAAAACTTCTTGGCCATACACAACATACTTGTTCACAAACTCTGTACCTTTTTCACTGACATATCTATTTCAAAATCAAAGTCCCACAAGATGTTGTTACAAAAAATCAGCATACAATACCAGGAGTTTTTGCTGGAGATAATTTTTTTTTAAAAATTAAAAGAAAAATTAATATAAATATAGTTTAGCTGAGTTTTCGTATAAATTTGATGTACAGGATTCATACAGTTCTCCCAAGCATCATAAAATCGCAAAAAGTTCCTTCAGTTATTGAAACTTTTAAATCAAACAGGGAAAAAAAAATAATTCAAGTTCAAAACAATGTTGTGTTTGTGTTTGTTCTAAAAGCAGAAGTCAGAATCTTTGATACAGAAAAGCTAAGAGTATCCGAGCTCTTTATCAGACTAAACAAACTGTTACACGTGCTATACAAACTTTACACCCAAGAAATTTCTACAATTATTTGTGGAAGCAGGCATTATCTATATCAGAGTCAGGACTAGTACCGTTAGTATCGGCCGCTATAAACCAGTCCTCTAGTTCCTTATCGGTAGGGTTCATCCCGGCCACTCTGGCTGCATCCCTCATCTCGGCCCTCGACAGACTGCCATCTTTGTTTGTGTCAATCACATCAAAGGATGTCAATATTTCTAGTCAAAGATTAATAAGAAAGGTGTCACCATAATCAGTAAAAATATCGATAGTAGGAGTCCTTTAGTGATGCTTACAGAATTATTTCTTACATTCTAACAATAGCAAGATCAAGAAATAACAAAAAACATGGCTGACACCAAAACATGGCTCACCTTTGAAGTCCGTCTCTGACATTCCCTCGGGAATTTTTACCTTCTTGGACATTTTCTTTCTTCTGCTGCTCATAATCACACACTGTTATGTCCAGTTACTCAATTAATTATCGGTTTAAGCGCAGCTATCTACACGTTGTCGCCTGAACAAGGTAAATCTAGCCTCGATTGAATCCCTCTCTGAATAATTGAATTTCACTATCCTAATTCAGATACTTTTTCTTGAATTACATAACCCGTATATTATCATTACTTTCAGTCAACACCTGTTCAAGAAGGTTTCTTGCAATTTAATAAGTTCTTTTGTTACATGATTTGATAACATTTGGCGAATTTAAACATTACCTCTGTATGAAAAACATAAACTAATTAAAAGACAATATGTAGCGTATTAAGTTTTGGAAGTACTCAAGTAGCATGTCGAAGTTAAGAGGCTTATAGTATCTGCATTATAGGTATCATATAGGGGACAAATGGAGCGGTTATACACAGATTTCACTTGCACAAAGACAAAAGGGTGTCCCTAACCTATGAGTGCAGTATACACAGGTTCTAGGACACTTCAGGTCACAAATAACTTGAATCTGGAACAACTTTGAATCGCTTCGTGCAACCGATTACATCTATGTCAAATTTTAAGAGTAATTAAGAATGAGCATATCGATTTTGCATTACATCTTCATCAAAGACTCTAGTATCATCTTATAATTCATGCAATTTATATACGGAATTTTCATATTTTTTCTCCATTTATAAAAAGCAACCAGCTCTGCATCTTTCCAACAAAATGAGCTCATGCATTGACTTGTTTAAAATGTCCAATCGTTTGTGTCATAGAGCAATATTACAATATTGAAGATATAACCTTTGAAAAAAATTATGCATTCCGTTTTTGCAAATAAAGAGTTTAAATTCATTTCGTCACAACAATCGTTTTAATTACATTTTCTCTACATACTACATTATACAAAGCAAAAATACAAATAAAAAAACATTAGTGTAAAATAATATTACATTATTATTCTACCTACAAATTATGTACATCTTTATGGATATTTTGTCCGTATGCATTACCCTCACTGCTGATATTCCAAGTAAGCAGGTGGATATAGAATATCCCGTACTAGTTATGCATATTATAGTTCACTTTGTCTTTGGTAAGTTCTTGACACTTATTATTGACACTAATTATCATTGATAATAGAATTGATTCGTAGAATCGCCCATATGTATATGATGACATCACTGGAAGACGACTGAGCAAATATGGCTGTCGATAAAATCTAAAACATATTTATTAAAATAGTTAAAACTACAAACAGGGTTCCATACATAAGTCATTCGATTTTTAAAAGTGATATGCTATTCTGAATAATTTTGACTTTGCTCTTGATTCTTTTTTATCATAAATCATACAAAGACAATTGAGTGCTTACATTTGAAAATCACAAGAGCCACATTTGTGTCAGTGGACGTCTTAGTATTTATTGCCATTAAGTCATATCACCTACTAGTTTTTGCTTTAACTATTACTGCTTGTCTGCAATCACAGTAGTGCCTTCATTAAATTCATTATAATGAATATCTGCGCTAATTTTGCCTTTAAGGTTGATTTATACAACTGTACTATATGAATGAAACATATGTAATTAAAATATTGAAATAAAAGTCTTGTAAAACAATATAAAAATATATATGATCAAAGAACCTCCAAAACATCAGAGGTGCATGGATCAGGTGGCATGGCATCTTCGCTAGCCAAGGGTTTCTGATACGTAAATCTCTCCTCATAAACCCTTGGCCTGCGGTGTTCATAGAAATTGGGATTTTTTTCCAGAATTCTGATTGGATCTTCAGTAAAGTTTTGAACTCTTGCAATTGTTTTTTTAAATGACGATATTTGCGATGTGTACATCTTCACTCTTTAATCTGGAAATGAAATAAAAGTTAATTAGACAAGATAACATTCAATTCTATGAATAGCCAGGTGTCATCCAATATCTTTCTAAATATGTGATTAAGAATCCTATATTGAAGCTTCATATTTGTTCTATAAATAATGAATAAAGATAACTCAATTATTTCTTCTTAATTGTTCTAGAAAAAACTTTGATTTAATTTTTTTTTAACACGTGTCTTTATTTCTGTCGATGCTGTAAATCTGTGCGTACCTGATAGACTTTTCGAGATCAGGTGACGGAAAACAATCCCGTCTTTTTACTTCACCGTATGCCAAGGGTTTTGGAGGAGAGGAGGTTTATCAGAAACCCTTGGCTAGCGAAGATGGTGGCATGGAGGAAAACATCCCCTGCTAGACCAAGGATTCACACCCGCCGTGTGCTCCTTGTCATGATCGGGAAATAACGGAAAAATACTTTAATTCAGTGTATAAATAATGGACTAACAATCAGTATGAAAACCGTCAGTCAGCATTTGATTCAATGATAAACTGTATTTGCTGACAAGGTCAACTGTTCACGACGATTAATTTTCGCAATCAAACTTTTTTGGATGAAGGATATGGAGTTTTAGAAATTGCATTCATACTCAAAGTCCATAAAACAATACAAAATTATTGCAGAGTATATAATCTCTGTATGCAGGTGATGAAGGTATATTGCTGCATAAGAAGGGAAGTTAACGATAGAAAAGTTAAACCCATCACGTTTGCTCCATTGTAATTAACTTTTGAAATAATTCTTTGAATAAATGTTTTTACTGTATACGTTAAGTAGTTCTAAAACCAATTGTTGATGTCGCTAAGAGAGTAACGAAAAACTCTGGATTAGCATTTGACTCTTTGATTAACACTTTCATTTTTGACATTTCTTTAAAACCTTTGAACGTTTGCAATGAAATTTTAAATCTTTACATAGTATGGATGTGTACATCAACTTCTTGTCAATAAATTATGAAATAAAAGTTGTTCATACGTAATTAACAACATGAGCACTACTTCTGTATATATACACTATTTTTGTAAAAATATAATTATATATTCCATTCTTAAACATCGGACAAATAGAGAGATAGAAAAGTTTTCACTTAAAAGTGCATCAAACATTTATCTATAGGGGATTTAACCAATGGAATTAACGGTTTTTTAAATTTACAAATACAACTGTTGAAACAGATGTTTCCACCTAGGTATATTTTTATTCTCTTTTGATACTTTTGGAGGATATATCGGTCAACAGAAGGGAATTAAATGACCATTGTTGTTAATAGACGCATACACTTAAAGGACCCGTTGGTGGCGAGAACCAATTCGAATACTAGTAATAGGTGATATCAACTACATGTATTTATATCAAATAGGTAGAATCCTTTATTCGGAAAGGTTATCAACTACATGTATTTATATAAATAGGTAAATTCCTTTATTAGAAAGGTTATATTACCTATTCGAACACGTAATATCTATATGAATGAGTGATACCACCTATTTGAATTAGTGAAACTACAAAATAGCAATAAATACCAAAACAACATCATACAAATGTGACAACAGAAACGATTTTATCAGTAAAATAGTAGTTTAAGCCTTTGACAAATTTATATCAATCCAACTTTACTTCTGTAATTGGCTTTCTTATCATGTTTATCCTGATAAAATAGTTTCTCTTGCTACATTGAAAGTACAATATGAACAAAACAAGATGTATTAGTGACACACAGATGCCACGTTTGGTCTATCATGCATGTACAAGGTTTAAATTTTCAAATGTAGATCAAATCAATGTAGGAAAAGGTAAAAACCTTAAATGTTGATCATGAATACACAAGTCCTATACAACCAATCAGTCTGTAAATGTAGTCGAGGTTAAATACGATGATGGTGCTCAAGAAAAATATAGATGTATGAAATTAAACACAAACGAAACAAAAAAATCCTCCAACTTCAAACTTTCAAAGATTTAAACCAGATTTTGGTATTTTGTTTGGCAATAGTATGACAAATTAAAAAGACTATTTCAAAGGGTAAAAAAATATTGGTGCCAAAGGAAAGTTCTGGCAACTATGAAACCCCTAGCATCAGCCACTCAAAAGTAATGGGCAAGGTATTTTTTTGAGGACAAAAAGATAAACAAGTTAACAGACAAAAAAACAGACAGAACAAAAACTATAAATTTTCGATTGTGGAGGAATAAAAAATTAACTATAGCGTTCTTTAGTACATATTCAATCCTTGAAATTATTGTGAAACTTTTTAGAGATTTTTATTTAAAGTCAGTTTTAAATTAACTACGATGAATTGCACACTAATATTAAATTAATTCATAATTTTTTAGTGAGTATAAACATAAATATAGTTCCCTTAATTGATGCTTTTATTAACTGTGTTAAAAACTTTGATACTATATAGTAAACTACTGGTAACTATATAGTAATTTTGTGTTAAGACAACTCCTACAAACGTTGTATTGTGTGGATCCTCTGAACTGCCACACATTGTAAATACATGCATCAGAACTCTGTATTAAACTTACCTGTGTAATCCAGATACCCTTTTCCTCCGGAATCCACCTCCTTAAAGAGTTCCTCTACTTTCTTTTTGGTCATCTCATTGTTGTTGAACATCATAACGGCCTGGAATTCACTGAGTGAGATCCTCCCGTCCCCGTTCTTGTCCAGGAGATTAAAAGCCGCCTTCATCCGCTCCTTCTCCATATCAATAGAGACATAATTTGCTGACATTATTTTGACATACTCCTCCAAAGATATAAATCCATCACCTGCAAACACAAAATTAGCATTTACAGAACATATCTGGAGAGGTGTTTGTTTTCGTAGTCTTTTAAGTGCTACTTTTATGTTCTTTATGTGTTTTGTTAGTTTGTTGTTTAAAGTCCCTCGCTAGAATTTTCACTCATATGGAGACACCACCATTTGATCTGAGGTCAGCAACGTCAAAAGGATCTATGAAGGAAAAATTGCCTCTAGCAAGTACTTTCAAATATACTAGAAGGTATGGAATTGAGTTGAGGATATAATTGTAAACTGACCGTCTACATCCGCCTTGGCCCACCACTCTTCGAGCTCTTTAGATGTGAAGCTATTTACATTTTGTGATATTCATTTCCTTTCTTGAGAGTCTGCCATCTTGGTTTGCGTGTTATGGTTTTTAACTCACTATTTCTGCAAAATAAAAAAAAAATGATGCATATAAGACTGACATGTAGAAAATTTACAATGTGTAATGTATGATACGTATGGAAAACGGGAAAAAATTAATATGTTTTTGAAAGTACCGAAGCTTCTTCATCTTAGCTCGAAGTCAAGGCTTGAGTTTCTTCACATAGAGTTAAAACATGATCGATACTCGAGAACATGCCCGAGAAGAATTTTGCAATTCTAAGTCATGACACACTAACCAACTGGAGATGCTCTCTCCTCTTAGTCACCTGATCGCATCCAGAATTTTTGGGCGTCCATGTTTATGCCCTGTTCACATGATTGTATATAGTCTGTACTTTCTATAAGATTGATCATTGTCCGTTATCTCCATCCTTTTTCATAGATATGTTAAAATGTAACAGGGATTCCAACAACCTCGTTTACAGCCAGCATTTTGTTGGTAGGGTCGCTATGTAATGACCTTATTTGAAAATATTACATTTAACCACAACACTTGTTCGCATTTTGGCTGACTTTTATGCTTTAATTTAGGCCTTAATAAATATATAAGTTGACTTAGATATCTTCCGTCCAACTGATATGTAGGGCTCACTTCGGGTATTACCGTCAACATGGGGCACTTAATCCCACTTCTGGAATTCCAATTTTTTAATGTTTTATGCCATCGTCATAGATTTTTTATAGACTTTTTTTTTAGATCGAGCATCTTTCGTTGTCTTTATCTTTTTTTACTTTTATTTCAATTCGAAAAAAGAAACTCACTAAATTCGTCATATAAAAAAATATGAGCTGCATTTTTGAAAATTTTATTTTGCTATTAAAATGTGTAATTATGATAAATTTGTATGTAACTTTAACCTTTATGACGAGGTAAATTATTGACAACAACATTACTTCTTAAGTTGTTCGATACAATGACCTTGTCAGCAAATACAATTATTCATTAGTAAAATGCTAACTGACGTTGTTCATACCAATTGTTAGTCCATTATTTATACACTGATTTGACGACGGATTTCTCCGTTATTTACCGGTCATGACCAGGAGCTCACCGCAGGTGTGTCCGGTCAGAAGGGGATGCTCACTCCTCCATGGCACCTGATCCCACCTGTGATGTTAAGGAGGTCTGTGTTTGCTCTGCTCTTATTTTGTATTGTTTTATGGATCTTATGTAGAAACAAGACTTCTATAACAATTCAATATACAGTGTTATATAAGAAATCATTATTTTATAGGACGATGATAATGTAATTTTGATTCAGTTGAAGCTTAAAAAGTTCTTCCATCGCAAATATGAATAACAGAAGTTTATTAACATTACTGTATGTTGAGAAATTTTCGTTGTCTTCACCTTTTTTAAATTTTAACGTTTAAATACATATCAAAATATAAAAGGGTGAATTTAAAACGTGGCGAGTCAAATAATTTCTTAAACAAAACAATTTGATAAAATTTAAAACGGGGCTAAATTGTTTGCAATATAATTGTACCTAAAAAAAAGATATGCACGGAATGGCGAAAATAACAATGTATACAGTATTTTTCTGTCATTGAAATAGTTATTTACAATTTTGCAACAAAAAATTCCAACATCAAAGTTGCAGCTCATATTGCTTTAAAACATCTCACAGATTTGGAGATATAGCAAACTTAAACAGATTACCAAGTGAACCGGGTTTATTTTGTACATATCGTGTATGTTTTTTTTTTTTTTTCTCTGCAATTTTGGCTTTAAAAATCAAAATATTAGACTGATATAGTTAAATATTTTACAGATATTGAGCTAGTTATTTTCGTTTTGCTATAAATTGTAGAAAAACGTCCAAAATGTGGTAAAATTTTGGACTGTAAAAAACAAAATATAAGACTGATATGGTTAAATATTTGACTGATGTTGAGTTGGTTATTGCACTGCCTTAACAGTTAAGTAAACTACAAAAAAAAAAAAAAAAATAAATATATTTGAAATTGACCTCATAAAAATATTTTATATTATATATTTAGATACTTTAAACCTTTAGATAACATGGATTTTAGACAATACCGATATAATTATGACTATGAATATTAAAAATTAACTAAATTTACTTTAAAATGTTTAGAGGGCTATAAAGGCTAAGACTGCCGCCAAATCCATTTATAATTTAGTACACATTATATGTTCAAATCATAAATTTGCTTAAAATGCTGACAAGCAGCTACCTTCAAAATGTTCCTCGGACATTTCCCGGGGTTTTTTCGGCTTCTTTAGGAAGGGGATGACAGATTCTTTTCTCCTCTCCCTTCTCCTGGGTCCGGTACCGTCTTTATTCTCCATGTCTCGACATTAATGTCTCGGAGGAGGGTTTGATCTTTGGAGTACTTTTGAGTTATGTGGCAATTTTTACAGAGTTATGATAATCTTCGGAGAAGGAAACAGGATTACAAAGTTTAGGAGTCAATTCAAGTGGAAGGGAGATTAAGATTTACAGCACTTAGAATAAGACTTGGTTATTTCAAAATAATGGTATTTGACGATTCGTGTGTGTTAAGTTCCCTTTATAGACCATAAGATTAATCTAATTGTAAACTTCAGAAACTAATTACAATTAGGACTGGTAAATAAGGGTAACTTGCCTTGGTTTCTCCTTAATCTTCTCTAACCCGCGTTACTTGTTTATTTTGTAAGTTAAGGCATAGATTATATCTTACATCTTTTTTATACTCGAACTGCATTTAGTCATAATAATTTTGATAACATATGAATCCTGTTTGTTTCACATCTTATTGATAGTTTTGTTGTTCTCTTTGTATTTGTGACGTGATTTTGTTTGGTAATGCGGCTAAATGTGGAACAAACACGATTTAGAATAAACTTTCAGTAAATAATGACCACATAATTAATAATAACATATGTCCATATATTAATATGTCACATACTATTTCTGGATAGTGTGTGTATCTCCCCTCCAAACAGTCTCACTGAGTGACAGAATAATATTTTTTCCTACTCTTAATATGAAGTTTTTAAGTGAAATATAATAATTATGAACAGTAATAAAGCTCTAAGGTCTATTCAAACTAGGGATGTCAACGAATATTCGAATATTCATTCGATGAGTTGATATTCGAATATAAATTTGTGATTCGAATATTCGGATTTTAAGTATACAAGCATCAAAACCCCCCAAAAAATCTGGCAAAAACTGAAGTTTTATCAGAAATTGAATCAAATCACTGGCGGATTTAAGAGGGGGGCGTGGGGGCGCACGCCCCCCCCTAAAATTTTCAAAGTATGATGTGACTAATATTTATAATGCCACATTTTGGTACAAAACTAACCAAATAACTGTTATTCTGCCTGGTTTTATTCTTAAAATACACAAAAATCCAGGAGCTTTCAGGGGCTGCGCCCCCTGGGCCCCCACCATTCAAAGTATGACATAACTAGTATTAAACACGTCGTACTTTGGTACATCACTAACTAATACCACTATTAGTAAGTTATAAGTAATTAAATCGTTTATTATATAGTGGCATGTGTTACAATAAAATGAAAATTGAGAAACATTCAATACATTTATTATTCAAAAATCCGGACCTATATGCTATAATATACTTTTAACAAAAATAATCGAAAAATATGCACTATTATTGTGCCTGGTTTTACTCTAAAATACACGAAAACCCAGGAGTTCGCCCCCTGGGCCCCCACCTATAAGCTATATACTTTTAACAAAAATAATTGAAAAATATGCACTTGTTAATATGTGCCTGGTTTTACTCTAAAAAACATGAAAACCCAGGAGCTTCTGGGGGCTTCGCCCCCTGGGCCCCACCTATATGCTATATACTTTTAACAAAAATAATTGAAAAATATGCACTATTATTGTGCCTGGTTTTACTCTAAAATACACGAAAACCCAGGAGCTTTTCGCCCCCTGGGCCCCCACTGGACCCACTGGGGGCCTATTAGGCGGCCCCCAGACCCCTTGCCTCAACAAAGTTATCCACGCCCCCCCCCCAACCACAAATCCTGTATCCGCCCCTGCAAATTATTATCGTTGACCAACAATAAGATTTTATTTAAAACAAAATTGAAAGACACTCCTCTTGGATTACCTTAAAGGTGTGAAGGGTGTATTTATTAAAATAATAAAAATTATTCATTTGATCATTTAATTAGAGGTATAACAGTGTCCAGTACTTAGAATTAGTTTGTATTGTTGAAAAGACACATTTTTTAAGTAACATACATGGATCCCTTGTTTATGTATACATCATTTAAAATCATTATCAGGAAATTAATTAGCTTAGAGTAATTGCTTTTAATGTTTCTCAATTAGATAATTGTTCTGCGTGGTATAAATCTGTACGGTTATCAATGTACAGTTTGGTAAGATGATTAATTAATCTGGAACTTATTAAAAGAATCTTTTGAATTTTCGGGGGCAAATTTTTTTTAAATATATTTTGGATGTCAACACTTCATATATTCTGTAAAATATTTTAAGAATATACGTACATGTAATTAAAGTGCATTAACTAAACTCTACATGAAATTTAATTCCAAAATAAGGACATAAAACGTATATTGCTTGACAAAAGAGTGAAGTTGTATTATGCAAGATGTATTTATTTTATCGAATATTCGAATATATTCGAATAGTACTATCGAATATTCGAATATCAATTATTGACAATTTTGACATCCCTATTCAAACAATACAAATCCGTGGACCCATGGAACACCAGAGGTGGACCAGGTGCCATGAAGGAGTAAGCATCCCCTGCCGACCGGTCACATCCGCAGTGTGCTCCTTGTCATGATTGTGAAAACAAAAAACTCAGTAGACAATTAATAGTGTAAATTATGGCCTAAAAATTAGTATTAAAAACTTCAGCCATTATTAGTTCTGACGTAATGATAAACTGAATTTGATGACTTTCAGACAGTTGATGCTCTTGTTTTATCACGAAATGCGTCAATTTCTTCATATTCTGAAAAAGTCTACAAAAACAACCAAATTTTAAGGCTATTTTTCAATATTTAATACTCATAGAGCACAACCTCTGATCTAAAATAAACAACTAGTAAATGACAGAACTGTTTCTGAGGATTACAAGACATATTTTATCTTTTAGATCAGAGGGTGCGCTCATATTATTTTTCTTCTTTGAAAGTACTCAAATATATCTGTTTGCATTAAAATTGAAGAACATTGCAATCCCATAAAGCCTGTGATCCAAGACCTGGAGTTAAAGGAGGAAAAATTTTGATAGGAAATGAATGTACTCAGTCTCTACTTTATTTTGATCGATGTTTAAAATGGAACATAAAGTGTTGTGCAGAAAGTGAACCGAGTTTTTTAGTAACAGAAAGATTGTATTTTATAAAAAGCATTACACGAATTTGCAAGAGATTGATTAGATTTTTTGAAAATGTATATTCTGGAGTGAAATTTCTGATTTCACAATCTTCTTACAGAGGTCTGATATTTGAACTTGAGGAAAATTTTGGCCTAACAATTAGCTTTTATGAAAAATTTGTTTCAGCATTTGACTAAATGATACATTGTATTTGCTGACAAGATCACATTGTACAGACCATAGAACTTAGAATTGATGACTTTAAACGAAACTTCTGATATTCTAGTTTCATCAACTTGTTTGAAAATAACTTACCTTGTTTTAGAAATTGTTCATACGTAGGGCATGTTTTTACAGGTGATGTAGGTATATGCTGCATACGGAAGGGAAGCTGACGGTTGAAAAGTTAAAGTAACCACATTTGTCATAAAGCCATGTTGTTAGATGCCATAAACATCTTTTTTATCCAATTATGAAACAGATGTTTCAAGCTCTGTGATACCTTTTATTTCAAGCTCTACGGGATAACGCATCGACATAAATATGGAAATAACCATTCTCAATTGACAATACGTCGTCAATATACCGATATGTCCGGTTGAAGTCATTCGAGCCATAAGTGATTTTTTCACCTGTAAAACTTTAAACAAATATGCTTCATATGAATACAAAAAATAGTCTACTAATAACAGGGCGCAATAGGTAGCCAGGGTATTCCTAATAGATTGTTGGGAGATCTGGTTCTCAAGCATCTTTTAAAATCAACTTCAGAGTACTTGTATGTACAATCACAATGTTTTTATAACAAAATAACTTTGCAAATGACCAATGACACGGTTATGCCTAGGTCACATTTCCCGGCCGGCGGCCGTAGACCGGTGGTAATCGGTGGTAATCCGTGGTGTTAACGATGCTCCAACATCGGTGAAACTGCAAGCAGTCCTAAAGAATCAGTCACATTATCCAGCGATGGATAAACGATGGGCAACCAATGCATTTTATGATAAAAATGGCGTGGTTGCGGATTGTAAAGGCCCAGCGATATAAGCTATCATAAAAATTTTTTTAGGATAATCGGCCGATGTATATTACATCGCTGAATTCATTGGTGAACATTGTTAGCATCGGATTGCACAGTTTGGTCGGACATCGACCGGTGATCGGCCGTTATCTGTTGAACACCACTCACAGATGACCTCAGATTCAACGGACATTAATTGTTATACATCCAATCCGTGTAAAATGTGTTATCATGGGTTAAATTTATATATCAACCATCGTAGATAATTTTAACTACGAATTATTTCCTAATGACCCCACCGATTCGCAAAATCGCCTCAGTCACTTTTGGTGCCCGGCCGGCAACCACGCCATTTTCATCGAAAAACGCATCGGTTTCTCATCGTATACCCCATCGCTGGATAATGTGACTGATACTTTAGTAATTTACGATTTACATTTTCATTGAATAAGCAGCTGTCACTGGTGTCAAAAAGCTTAAAGTTATTGGGAATAGTTGTTATATAGAGTTGAAAAGTTGTAAGTTTTTGTGTTGATGATTTTGGTAAAATTTTTAGATTTCAAATTGTCCAAAAGTTCTTTTGAAGTTTTAAATGTCCACGTCTGATTTACGAATATATTGTTGCCCATTCCGGGAATTTCTCCTCCACTACTGTTAATATTTTATTTGAGGAGTCAAGAAAGAAACTTGGTTGAATATTCACTGTATCAAGTAACTAAATAATAAGTGAGTCGGGCGGCCCAGTGTTTGAAATTCACCGTAAATGTAGCTAGACATAGTACCGGACTGACTGCTGGTAAAAATCATCAGACTTGCCAAAAATCTACTAGCTCTACTAGCCCGAAAAAATAATTTTCTTTCATAAATTTGTGTTTTTAAATAATATGAACGGGGATCTGATCATCAAAACTTTGATCCCAAATCTATAAGCTTACAAATTCTACCCTTTTACTTGTAAACACTTTGCTACCAATACCATTAGTTGTTTGGGGAGCGATTAATCAAATTAATAATTTGGGTGGCTCGGACGGTGGGGCGCACGGTTTTTTCAAACACTTATCAAGTAACAGTACTTGCCTCAATTTAAATTTTAATTCAATATACATGTATCCAAGTTATATCTCATGACACATCTGTTTCATATTTTGATACTACTAATGTTACTGTTAATTGGATCCTGTTCATGGTGTCCTATAAAACAACAAAGTCTGATAAACTTGATAACTTCACCTTGACTTTACGAGCTTGTCAGCAATTATTTACGTTTCAAATGTCTTTGTCCAAGATAAAATTACAAATAGTAAATGTACTTTATTTCTACATAAATCTGACAATGCATCGGTAGGCGTGGTTAAAAAAATCACGTGCGGGGCGGGACAAATAGAGACAGAAGCGGGGCTTAGAGCACCTGGATTGGTGGAATCAACAGCATATAAATATAAGGAATAACGGTCGGATTTTTTGGTTAATTTTTCGGCGTTTATGCACATTATCACGCAGGCCACTCGACTGATCACATTAAAAAAGCAAAAAATTAGATACTTATTCCTAAAATACAATCTGTCATTAATGGAACGATGAATTTTATATTCCAATTATTAGGACATTATTTTTACACTGAATTTTCAACGGTTTTTTTTCCGTTTTTCCTGATCATGACTAGGAGAACATAGAGGTTGTGACCAGCTTCTGGGGAAACTTACTCCTCCATGGACATGATTCCACCTCAGACTTTTTTTGGGTCCATGTTTGCCTTGCTCATGATTTGTACTGGTTCAACAGATTTTGGATTTGATTACCGTATTGTTTGTTATCCCCACATATGATTACATTATACAACAGACCAATGCACTGTAACCAATAAGACTAATATTCAGTTGTGAGGAGCCTTAATTCTCTAAGCTTGTTGTTACAGGTTTGAAAGAAAAAAAACCTGTAAAATTTCAATTCAGACGTTTATTTCCATCTTCCCATACATACTCTCATAGCAATAAATAAAAGATATACATAATATAAGTAAAATCTGGACGGATTAAATACTTCACAGAATTATGAGATTATCACAGAAATAAAACTATAAATTAATATCACAGTAACTAAAGCTTAAAATAATTATAATGCTCTAAATTCACAAATGATAAAACAGTTAAAATTAGTCTTGTTACTTGAATTTTCATTTTTTTTCAATTTTCGTTCACTAAATCAAATGTTCCAAAATTCTTGCACAATACCAAATAAAGAAGTAAGTAGAAGACATGCCTGCTTTCAATACTTTCGTTCATACTCTTGGCAGTGCTGATGTTAGAAAAGCATCTACATGTGTATAATGAATCATCAATGTTGTGTTGGTATATCAATGGATATACAAAATTTATATATAAATGTTTTATACTTTACGTTTTTTAAAGATCTTTAAAATATATGTATGCATATTCTCTATATATTAAAGTAATTTAAAAAATTATACTCTAACAGAATAATTTCATCATAAAGAACTATTATTCAATTGTTAAAATATTGTATTCTATTCTAATTGTACACTTTGTGTAAATGGTTCTAACTGTAAAATTGGTAAGCTCTAATATTTTATCTACAGGAAAATTTGCATCTATGCAATAAACATGTGCTTTAAACAATAACCAATCTGTCGAAATATATCTTTTTATAAAAATCTATCTAGCAGAAAATTTTGTTCTCTCATAAAAATAGATACATGTATAAAAGTAGTAATGAAAATGTAAGGATGTCAAATTGTTTAATATGCAATGCTTTGTACTGGATCATTTTCAGTTCTGTGCAAATGCCATGTCTGGGAATGCTTGCAAGTATTAACACGTACATACGTAATACTTGTTTTACCATCTTCTATAAATTTATCTTTTCTAGGAAAACAAATTTTGTGACAAATGACATTGACCTCATTAACATTTGTGATGACAATTGACAGTTTAAAATGACATTGTGTTTAAAATCTGTAGTACAATATTTCTGAAGTAACAATTTATAACTTGTCACAAAAATATATAGAAGAAATGTCTTCTTTAACATTCATCAGATACAAAAAATGATTTTTTTTATATGAAATTTATCTATGTGAGGCAATGAACTTTTTCATCATTTATGCCTTCTGTTTTTCACAAGAAATTAGTTATTTATCAATAAAAAAATAATTTCCAGTTTTACTGAAAAACAATCATTAAAAACAAAATGTAGCTTTTTTTAAAAATAAAAACATCCTTACTAATTAGTAATTGTAACTCTTCAGATTTTCTTTAAACAACAGTACAATTAACATCATTTTTACTAGACCTTTAACTGTCTAACAATAGTTGTGACCCTGAGACCTGAGTACTGCCTGACCCTGGGGCCACCTCAGTAATGCCTGACCCTGGGACCACCTCAGTACTGCATGACCCCCGGGCCACCTCAGTACTGCATGACCCGGGACGTGGAGGGGGAGTGGGCCATGGAGTGGGACAGGGTCCGCATGTTCTCTGCCAGCTTCTCAAACTCCTCCCACTTCTGACTCTGGACCGTGGACTCCAGTGTCTTCAGGTGTTCTAGGTCCTTCAGTTTGACCTCCATCGTCTGGACCTGGGTCCTCAGCAGGACGATCTCCTTGTCTTTCTGTTCCAGCTATGTACAAAAACAGAGGCTTAATATCATGTGACATAGGGATTGTCAAGGATTGGTAAAACTGTATATTTGTATAAGTGTAATAGTTTCTAAATCAAGAATACGAAAAGCACAAAACTTTTTTTAATTCATTAAAAAAGTAGAATTTACAACTAGGGAAAATTAATACTGTTTATAATGTACAATAAGTAAATGCTTCATTTTCATGGTGCTATATAAATGTAGCAGATTTGTTCTAACCTTTCTCTGTAGCTCAGACACGTGGTCGACCAGTAGCACTTTATCCTTGCGTAGCTGCATGTTCTCCTTGTCCACACTGCTGTGTAGGCTCTCTAACTCGGCCACTCGACTCCTGCTGGTATTCACCTCTAACTCACGCGTTGTCGATAGAGATTCATACTTTGTCAGCTGTTTGTTAAATAAAAATTACATTCTATAATCATGTCTGAATTAAGAATCTAAAAATTATACCTTTGATCAATTTTAAAAGCATTCCTATGAACACTTGCATTGGTATTAATTCTGTAGAAAAGAAAGGTAATTTTTTTTTTTGGAGTCACAACTCACAACAAAGTGAGATAACTCCTGCTGCTTTACCTGATCTAGAAGGTTCCTGGCTTTTTCCTGTTCTTTCTTCAACAGTTCCTGTGTGTGTTGTAACTCAAAGCGGACCTCCTTCTCCCTGTCCTTGATCTGGACGTACTCGGAAATGCTCTGGTTCTGACGAGACTCTGTCGCCTCCCTATAGGCCTTCTCCTGTAGACATTATAACATCTGAGATACATTCTAAAAGTGGGATATTAATGGCCCAAAATATCAGTAATAACTTTATCTGATTATATTTGATGATTTCTCTGTTACACATGGTTAACTCACCCTTTCTAGCTGCTTCTTTAAGTCAATCATCTGCTGGTTCAGTGCTGCGTTTTCTCTGGCAAGATTTGTACTGTCCTCTGTAAGCTTGACTTTCAGGAAGCGGTCTTGGTCAGCTGCCATTTCTGTCTCTTTTAACTTTTGTCTCAGAAGTTGGATCTCTTCCTACATTTCAGTTTTCATGTTTTGTATTGATTTTTTCCAACATTCAAGTGCTTATTTTTTTTTTAAATGTGGCCTAATTTGTACACAACTATAATATGTTGACTATTATTTTTTGCTATTAAATTTACGGAACTTTTCTTCATCACTATTCTTAGAGATTAAAAGATGACATAACTCACAAATATATATATTGTGGAAGTTCAAATTTATGTTGAGCAAGAAGAATAACCTTGTGCTATTTTGTGACCTTGACCTGTATATTACCTTGAGATCACTGGCGACCTTGTCCTGTAGCTGCAGTGTCTGATTGTAATACTTGTCCTCCACCTCTCTCATCTGAGTCTCCATACTCAGGAGTTCCGAGCGCTTCTCATCCAAAGCGATCTGGGCTAAATTGTGGGCTTCAATTCGTTGTTCTAGCTACAAAGAAATTTATCACAGTGAGATTATACAATTCTTTTGTAAAACAAGAGATATCTATATATGAGCAACATTAAACTTAACAAGAGTTATTTCCCATTTATTGGGGTCAACATGGCAGTTTTAACTTTTTATAATGGCACTTGTGGGCTGGGAAGAATTGTTTTTCAAAAATATACTTTATTTTTCATAATATTTATTCCATAAAGATTTTCCCCCAAATATTTCTGCTACACCTTCTTATATTTGGTAGGACAAAGAGGTAAAATTACCTGGTTGACCACCAAGATGGTGACCAACGGGAAATAACTCTTGTTAATATGGGTCTACTGAAAACTATCTATTGGAACTCTTATATTTTTTGGAAATTAATACAGATGTCGAAACTTTATTTTCTATTATAAAAAGATTACAAAAATTTGCCCTTGCCTGAGTTCTTAGGGTGTCGATTTTAAGTTCTGAATTTTTTAGGGCTGTCGAGCTTTTGTCCAGTTCTGATTTAGCGTCCATCAGCTGAGCGTCACGCTTGGCGATTTCACGCTCCATTACATCCTTGTCCTTCTTTAGCTGGACAATTTCGTCCATCAGCATTCTCTTGTCCCGTGTCCTGGAAGCTGGTCACCAAAACAAACAAAACAAAATCATAAAAAGATATTTTTCACAAATTCATTTTTTTTTTTAAATCACTTCAAATGTTCCATAACCACTTCTTTTACGTAACAATAAGAAGAATGAGACTTTTGCAAGAATATCCCTTCTGGAGAGTTGATTTAAGCATTCTCACTGTTAGGAATAAGAATATAACAACAGTACTAGATAAATAATTACCTTCTTCATCAGCCAATCTCTCCATGATTTTCTCTTTCTCTGTCTTTAGTAAAGCTATGTCTGTTTCTTTCCTTTTCACCTCCAGCTGTAGATCATCTATCTCTAGCTGCATGGACTGTATCAGTTAAGAAATATGGAGGTTGAATTAATTAGATTGCTCATTTTCATACACAGATATTGCACATTACATTGAAAAAATATACAACTAATTTGATCAGGTGTACTACGGTTTTCACTTCTACTGACTGGTCAGTAAAACTCAAAGCAATATACTAAGACAATAAAAATGAGTTTGTCTAAGAAGGTCCTACCCTGAGTTTTGCCAGCATTCTCTCTGCCTCGGCCGTCATCTTAGGATGCATTTCTGTGGCTTTTTTCAGCTGTTCTCTTGTAGGATGAAATAAGGAAAGCTAACACAATAAAGAGTTATTTCCCTTTGCTTAGAGACATACCCCGGTATATGATGGTATTTGAAAAATTTTGTCCTGTTAAAAATATTTTATCTGCTTCATTTTTTTCTTCTTATTTTGAAAAACACTTTGATATTATAAAGTTAATATTCATATTCTTACTGTACCTCTGTCATAATACAAACCCAAATCCTATCCTGGTGTCAAAAACGCATTCAATATTCATTATAATGAAAAGTCAATAACAAAGGATATAAATAGTTTGATTCCAGCTCTAAGAAGTAGATTTGCTGCTGGAGATTTTTTATGTACTCTCCTTCCACATTCTCCAGCATGGCACTTCTCTGTAACTTTATGTTTCTACAAAAAAAATATTTATTAAGTGATATTGTACTCCAAAAGTGTTTCCACAAAAAGAAATTATCAGTCTTAGTAAATGAAAACCCATTCATTCCTGAGCAACTAAGATAATGAAAAGTGAGAATTACTAGTATATTCAGTGGATAATAGAGATCTTAC
Organism: Saccostrea cuccullata; assembly: GCF_032062105.1. Taxonomy (NCBI): domain Eukaryota; kingdom Metazoa; phylum Mollusca; class Bivalvia; order Ostreida; family Ostreidae; genus Saccostrea; species Saccostrea cuccullata. Next base: position 308,659 of record NW_026932411.1, on the reverse strand, counting down.
CCAGACCCTCCAAGATGAAGTGAAGATTATTTAATAATACTCTATTGTTTTCTGAGTCTCTAAGAATTATCAGGTATATGAGTGGATATTACAAGAGGTTAGCATGTGTAACCTGTCACCCTTCCAGAATTCAAGGAGTGGATATTACAAAAACTGTTACATACCCTCCCAGAATTACCTGATTATACATTACAAGAAACGCTATGTGCCCAGATCTCCCAGAGTTACATGAGTGGATATTACAAGAAACATTACATACCCAGACCCTCCTAGAGTAGCGGCCAGAGAACCAGTGCTCTTTCTGAGGTTATTATTAGATTTCTGGGATTTCTTGGTGGACATGGTTGACATGGTTGGAACTGAGTTTTGAACATCAGTCAGATAGGCACCTGTACAAATTGAAATAAAACATAGTAAGGAATCATACTTAAAAAAAATGACTAGGGTCACAATGCTCACTAATTGCCCTGTTGCTCTTCATCAACATTTTCATCCATATTTTTGTAAATTTGACCTCATATTGTGCCCAACCTTACCCCCAGGAGTCATGATTTAAATATATTGTGGTCCCATTTTAGATTTTACCCAAGGGTTTGAAGCTATGCTTCCATATTGATATGACTATAATCATGGCTTAGTTGTTCTTGAAACAAGATTTTTAATTTAAAAGAGTTTCCATATATTTTCTATGATAATCTTTGATCACCCATTGTTGCCACACCCTACATCTTAGATGAGTCATGTTCAGTGACAGCACTATGTAATGAAGCTTTCACATCAATTTTATCTTTTCTGGCAAAGTTGTTCTTTTTTAAAAGATTTTTTAAAGATGGCGTTAATTTTTCACTAATTCTTGGTATATTCCTTGGAAAGAGGACATGACCATTCATTTGAACAAACTTGAGTCGCTTCAACCAAAGATACTTTGTAGTTTGGTTGAAATTGGCCTAGTGGTTCTGGAGAAAAGATAAAAATTCAAAAAGTAAAAAACAACAATAATGACAGACAACAGACAAATTTGATTAGGAAAGCTCATTTGAACCTTTGGCTCAGGTGAGCTAAAAAGTAAATTCACTGTAAAGTTGTAAACTGCGTATAGGCAAATAACTGATTTTTATGAAACAATATGATAGATGTTTGAAATAGTTTATTGACTTATTATCTAAAACAATATATTAACATTAATAAATAAATTTCATTTCTGAATACAGATTTCCACCAAAAAGTGACTTGCTGGTGTTGGTTGTGATGTTATTGAGGGGCACTCCTAACTCAATTAGATTATTTTTTCGAGGGTATGTGTTATTTGGTGGCTAAAAGTACCACTGAGGCATGTTAGAAAACTGTGTCAATTTGGAAGTGAACAACATTTCTGTTTACAACAGAATCTGCATGCATTTTTTTAAAAATGTAAACACATCACTGACATCAGTAATATCACTGTCATGAAATGTGCTGCATTTCTCAGATGTGCCTGCATAAGTTTGTTTAAATACAGTTATGAATTTGAGAACTTTACTTTCATCTCCATCTTCTGAAAAAAATAATATGTGTTTTATAAGCATGCAATTTCACACATGAAGATCTGAGTAAAAATTTATTTTTACGTTACAATATCTAGCAGAAATAAATAAAGCACTAAAGCCAATCATATTCCTTGTAACCAAATTAAGCTGTTTTGAAATAAATCAAGAACTAGTAGAGAAGAAGCTGTTTTTTAAGTATGTGTATACAGGATTACTCAAACTAACATTTACCTTTCCTAGATGTGTGAGAACGAGCACTGGTGAGTCGGGATGGTGAGGGACTACGAGATCTCAAATTTTGACGAGTTGGTGAGGGACTTCGGAGAGACCTGCTCCATTCAATCACATCGGGACTCTGTGAACCAATCGGCTCACTTATTCTCCCTCGCTCAGTCATGTTTAATTAGGTCACAGATAGTAGTCAAGCAAGCAAATGTATCAGAAATGTGCTTTGTGTCAAATATGTACCTTCATGCACAACACTGTTCCTCCCTGACACCAAGAAAAAAATCGTGTGTCTACAATGTATTTTAGATAGCCTTTCAATCAAATGTAACGTAAATTCTATACGATCTGTTGCTGCTGACACACAAAACTATGTTATGTACCTAACGTCAAAAGTGCAGATCAGCTGTCAGTGTTGAAATGCAATGATTGCGAACATATATAGGATGGTGATTCCTTTGTCTGTATAATATCAAGCTTACAAACCTCCAGTGTGTTTCGGTGATGACTTTAAACTTGCTTGTTTGCCAAAGGTTGATGATATTCTAGACATATCAAAGGACCGAGAGGAGAAAATTTACATGTATGGACGCGGCATCGGTTGAGAGGCAACAACATCAGAGCTAGGATCCATGTTTTCGTATTCAAGTTATTTTCCAATTGTCTATTCCAAAAAACAAACAGTGAAGTTATCTTCAGCATCTATTTTCAACTAAATGCATATTTAGTTTATTTTGACCATTTCTTGATTTTAATTTAGTTTTGTGCTACAATTTACGAAACTACTTGTAAACACTGAGTTATCACGTGACAATATATGGAAAAATGGCCTTCCTACAAGTAGGTGTCTTACTTTGAGTAAATTTTGGCAAAGTTTCTGGCTTTCTTAAGAAAAGTCAGATGTTAGCTATCAGTCTCAGGGAATGTTAACTTCTCAGTGTGTACAATGCATTGAAATTTTATCAATATTAAGAGATAAATTTGTAAAACAACGGGGGAAATCAAAAGCAACATCATGAACTTCAACTTGCATGCATTTTGTATAAATACCGACTTAAATTGTTCCCAATTAATAAATATGGTGGAAACCTCTCAGTGTGAAAAAGTCATTCATCTTTATTGTCTGTATATAATATCATTTCAGTGGAGAAGATTTAATTTTTTTGACAAGGAGGTTCTGAAAGATCCAGAGACTGACCAGGTGTATGACAAGTTAAAGGTAAAGGATTGCTCCAAGCCTCCAAAGGGATATTAATTATATCTCAGACTAGTTAAAAGAAGCAACACAAATATTCTGTACCCACTGATTGAGATTCAAAGCTTTTTGTGTACAAGGTCAAAGATGCGATTTACAGTGCACAAAGCCAACTGTAGCGACATTCCAACAGGTTCATCTGCCTTCTTATAGCTAAGGCGATCATAATTTGATTTTTAGTTTTACGGATTTTTTTTCAAGAAATGTCAAGTCGGAGGACGAAAAAAAAAAAAAAAAGACAAAATCATACCTGTCGACATAGCCGAAATTTTTTCGGGGGAAGGGGGGGTGAGCTAGCAACGACCTTTTGCACAAACAAAAAGTCACACATTTCATTGTAGTATAAAAAAAAAGCAAAAGAACAACTTACAAGATATATATATTTTTTAATATTAGGCCAAAAAAAATAATAGTCTTGTTTCCTGCTACCAGCCAGAAAAAAATAGGGTAGGTAGGTAGGAAAATTATTTTATTTTTTAATTTCATTTTATTTTTTCCAACGGTATTTTTGGATATGAACTACTACCAAATCAAAATGAACATGTCACAGCTAGGTCAATATTATCTTTTAAAATGAAATTCCATGTCTTTTAATGCACAACTCAAGTGGAATTTTATGAAAGTCCATATTTTAAACAAATATTTCATGTTATACAACTTGAGTATATATATTTTTTTCACTTTTGAAACATGAAATTCCTAAAATTTTGAATTTTCCCCCAAATGCTAAAAAAAACTTTAGGGTCGGGTGCTAAAAAATAGGGTAGGTGCCAAATTTTAGCTCTACTGAGAAGCTTATGCGATTTTGCGTCCGTCCGTTTCTTTGCACTTGTTTTTAAACAATTTTTCAAAATGCTACTCCTCCTACATTTTGGTCCAATTTCAATATAACTTGGCACACAAGTAGACTACACTAAGATACATAATTCTGTGTATCGGTGTGTGAATGGTGTTGCCGTGGTTACTAAAAATAGAAATTTCTGTGAAATTCTTTCAAAATGCTACTCCTTCTACAGTTTTAGTCTGATTTCAATATAACTTGGCACACAAGTAGACTACACTAAGATACATAATTCTGTGTATCAGTTTTTGATTTCGATTAACGGTGTTGCCGTGGTTACTAAAAATAGAAATTTCTGTGAAATTCTTTCAAAATGCTACTCCTTCTACAGTTTTAGTCTGATTTCAGTATAACTTGGCACACAAGTAGACTACACTAAGATACACAATTCTATATATCGGTTTTTGATTTCGATGAACAGTGTTGCCGTGGTTACTAAAAATAGAAATTTCTGTGAAATTCTTTCAAAATGCTACTCCTTCTACAGTTTTAGTCTGATTTCAATATAACTTGGCAGACAAGTAGACTACACTAAGATACACAATTCCGTGTATCGGTTTTTGATTTCGATGAACGGTGTTGCCGTGGTTACTAAAAATAGAAATTTCTGTGAAATTCTTTCAAAATGCTCTTCCTCCTACAGTTTTAGACTGATTTCAGTATAACTTGGCACACAAGTAGACTACACTAAGATACACAATTCTATATATCGGTTTTTGATTTCGATGAACGGTGTTGCCGTGGTTACTAAAAATAGAAATTTCTGTGAAATTCTTTCAAAATGCTACTCCAAATACAATTTTAGTCTGATTATAATATAAATGTTGCATGCAAGTAGACTGCACTAAGAACATAAAGAGACTTAATCAAGGATAATTATTCTATTTATCTGTTGAAAAGTTTCAATTTTCAACTGCTTAAGTACTTTTCTCTTCCTTTGCTATAAGTACAAACCAGTAGAGCTTCAGTCTCGACAGAGACTTCTGGTTTATTTTGGCCTTAATACATATTACATGTAGTTATTTATAAAAATGACAACTTTTTATTCAAACATTGTTTATAAGTACCATGCAATTTTTTGAAATTATAAAAATTTATGTTCTTCACTGTATAGTTTGCACGTTCATTAAGAGTGTCATTAATTTTGAATAATATTCAGGGCAAATATCAAAGTTTAACATGGCAATTAAACAAATTAATAAGATTCTGCAGACAGTCTGAGTTTCCAGCTTTGAACTGATGGATGAATGGATTTTGCTCATTATAAGGAGCAAGAGAACTGTTTTCTGGATTTAATAAAGATCTGAAATTGAAAGAACTGGAAGTAGTCAAAACTTAATACTTTATACATTTTTTTAAAGAACATGCGTAATCTAGTGTGAATGAAATACATGGATTCTTAGATCCTGAATTCTTTCTTTTACTCTTAGTACATTTGATATCAAAGCATTATTGTAGTCATGTTCCAATATGATAACTTTATATTTTAAAATTAAGAAACTTTATTACCCTGTTTATAGCTACATAAATTCAAATAAATCTTCTAGAGGTACTGTCAAGTTGCTCTGCAGTTTCAAGGGCTTTTATATGCTGATGTTGATGTAATTTGCAAAGTCAAATCTCATTATTGATGTTCCCTCTGCAGACTCTTTATGAACTACCATGTACTTGCTTTCATTTCCTCGTTAAATTAATAATAAAGTACTGTAGTTCATGTCTTTCCTGATCACCGTATTATTTATGGAGGAATTGTTTTGTTTTAGGTGCATATAAACTTATTTGCAGCAAAGTATCAAGTAAAATCCATATCGCTATTTACCGTCCTTTTTTTGCAAAAGTTCCACATCTGGCATCTCTGTCTTTGATAATATACACTTTTAATGGGAATAAGGAGCACTTACAGCTGCAATTACATCTGGTAGCATAGTTGACACCTTGATGATTACCTGTTATCAGTGGCAATAAACAGATTAGCTACCGAGAAACACTGCATGACCTCCATTTTTGTGTTGACATGTCGGTATTTTACAAATCGAAGTAGGTAAAAAAAAAAAGAAACAGCAATTAAAAAAAAATATTGCAATGGGGAGGGTTCAGAATAAACTCTATAAATTCGAAGTTGACAGCTCACCTTCTTCTATCATTCTGCACATGTGTATTTTTACGTGTCTGACTGTTTGCTTTTATAAAACACAGGTTTGACACGAGCGGCTTGAAAAATTCTGATTTTTTTTTTTTTTTTGAAATGCAAATTTTTAGAGTCGGCGGATCCGTAAAACTAAAAATCAAATTATGGTCGCCTTAGCAGTGTTGTCTCTAAAACCTGGGGCTGGAGAATTTCACACCTGTAATGACGTTATCCCCCAGTACTTATTCTGGTATTTCTCCTCACTCTTCTGATAGGAGAGGAACCCAAGATTCACTTTTACTATTTTAATGTTTGAACTTTAAATTTTCAAAGAGATTCAATCAACATAAGTTACATAACCATTGTCAACTGACAAGTGCTTGCCTCTTTGCCAAATTTTATGAGAAGCAATTTTGCTTTTTTCTTTGCACTTGTTTTTAATCGGTAGTATAATTAATTATTATGTTATTTACAGGATGTGAACATCTCAGCGTGTGTGAGTGGGCGGGGCCAGCTGATCGTGGGGGACCATGAGGGGTACGTTTACATGATTAACAAACAGCTCAGTCTCAACATGTTCAAGGCATACGAGATCAGGGTCTCCCACCTTCACCAGATGAAACAACACAACCTTCTAGTCTCCATAGGGGTAAGATGCATTGTATATTGATTCCACGATGAAGCATATATCTAATTTTACTTCATCTCCAAGAGAAAATGAAAAATGTAAATTTCATATTTCAGGAAGATGAACAAGGAATTAATCCTCTAATTAAAGTTTGGAATTTAGATAAGGTAAACTTTATACATTCTTTTAGTCTGCTTCACTCTTATTTCCAATACTGTACTACGTAAATGATTCAGATAAATGTGATTTATACTAGGCCATATAAAATTGAAATCTTGGTTCTCAGGCCCGCGCGCATCCGTTTTGAGGTAGCCGCATTGCCGATTTTATTGTATTTTTGATAAAATAAAAAGTTGGTGTTGCGGAGACCAATCCGGGAAAAAAAATCCGACCTCATTTGTTTCGTAGTTTAGTATTCAAATACCACTTCCGGTAGTCGTTTACAATGAGAGATTTTGGCTACTTCGTTTGAAAATACATTCGAGGACATTACCTACGATGTTAAAACGCTGTTAAGCAATGGACAAACCAGAAATTTTGACCAGACATGGAAAGTATATCTGTGATTAAAAAAATTATCTTTATGTTAAAGAAAATTCGGAAATTAAAATTAAAAAAAATACCTCCCTCATCTACTTTATTGCCAATAAAATGAAAAATAAAATACCGCCCTCCCGCATCTGTTTTGGAGAAAATTGGCCTGAGAACCAGGGAATTAAATTTAGATAGCCCTATGGCTGAATATTGATGTTTGTTCACTTGTCCAGTACCTGCAGGGAAAATTTTTTCACAGACAAGTGGATATTGCTAGGCTTTGTCTAAATTTTCTTTAAAACTTCAATAATCAGTCACTTTGGAAGTATTAAGTGACAATCTCACAAAGTAAGGAATTTCAGTACTGGAATGCACAGTTTTCAGATAGTTCTATTGAACAACATTTGAACAAAAATTATGTTTCAACAAGTAAATTTTACAGCCAAATGGGGAAATATGAAAAATTCATTTTGATGATCCCTGTACACATGTTTATATACAAACTTAAAATTTTCCTGTATGCAGTACATTAAGAATCATGTTTTTTATCATGTTATTATTGTGCCTGTATTTTGTACTTTATTATGTTATTATTAGGCCTGTATTTTGTGTTACAGATGGACAAAGGTGGACCAATGTGTACCAGAATTAGCAGAGCCATCCCTAATAACAAAGCCACGCCAGTATGTCCTTCATACAATACTGTAAAGAAAAAAAATAAACATCAATATTTATTGAGTCATAAATCTCTTAAAATGAGAGCTGATGAAAATTCAGGAATCTTTAGAGAAAAAGACATAAACATCACATATTCATATTTTAAAAAGTCTTTTTGTTAATTATCTTTAGGTCACATGCCTAACTGTTCATGAAAATTTGAATTGGATGGCTGTTGGGTTTGAAAATGGAAGTGTTCTTCTGTTCAAGGGAGATGTGACAAGAGACAGGTATCTTTCATTTATTTTGTCAAGTGGTGAGCTATTGGCTTATATGGCTTAAAGAGAAAGAGAGAGGGAGAGAGTGAATCAGTGAGTTGCTAAAAGAGAGAAACAGGGGAAAAGAGAAAATGAAGGGTGCTGAAAAGCAACCAACTAATATTTTTGAATTTTTAACAGACACAGTAAGTCAAGGATAGTCCATGAGAGTCCTAAGCCAGTGACTGCCCTGGAGTTTAAGACGCAGGGGAAGAATATTTTCCTGTTTGTGGTAACAGATGCTAATGTGATATCTATCAACATCTCGGGCAAACAGGATATCAAGGTATGTGGTGTTATAGACGTTACATATAGTTTATAAAGGTATGCAGTGGTATAGTTCTTCAAAACTGTGTATTACAATGTACACAATGTCACAAACAGTTAGTGAAATTTAAGTTTTATTTTTATATTTTTTGGTTTTGATAGATTCCTTGAAATTTGGTTTAAACTTTTAAATGATAAATTACTGCTTAAATTAGAAAAATAATTGGAGTGTTTTTTCCCAACTCAATGTTATCTTTATTTTGTATACACTATATTAGTTTACTTTTCATTGAAGACTTTTAAACCTCGGTATTATATATATTATGCTCAGTGTACCTATGCATAAAGTGGATCTGAACCAGTTGTGATTCATAGCCATGGACACTACTCAGAATAGTCACATGTATTTAATAAAATTGAGTAGGTCATAATTTTCATGGCCTTGTAAAATACATGTGTACCTTGCAGAGCACACTGGAGATGTTTGGAGGTAAGCGGGGTGGAGTGGTGATGAGTGACCAAAGTCAGGATAATCAGCTGGTGGTAGCCAGACCTGATGTAAGTGTAACTCACATAGAAATTGCATATGTATGCATCTATACAAGTGTAAGAATTCAAGATAAGGATATAACCTGGATTTATCAAGGATTTAAGATTTAAAGGGCAAACTTTCCACATCAAGATTTGAATTTATCCTCTTAATTACTTTGTAACTGTAAACTGATTTATATTGAATCTATATCTTTGTTAGTCATTAGTTTAGATATGTTTGATATATTGACCCATGGACAATTCTTTTCAAGGTCACACATTGATGGCTAGGGATGTGCATATAAATGGGGAAAGGGAAGTTTTTTCCCTAAAAACAAAAAGAAAAACAAGCTAAAATAAATATAAAATGTTGATTCTACATTTTTTATAGTTTGCTATTCAACTTATATCTTTATAAACAATTTTAATGAATACATGATACAGGGTATAACTACAGTCACCATGAAGGTTAACCCATGCTTTTTATTCTTCCTCTCCAGGCTGTGTATTTCTACCAGACAGACAGTCGAGGGCCATGTCTGGCCTTCGAGGGGGAGAAGTTGAGACTCCATTGGTTCAGGAACTACCTGATTGTTGTGGGGAAGGAGGATAAAACCCTCCCCAGACCTGTTCAATTGTAAGTTGTAACACACATACCGATGTGTAAACCATGTGACAAGTGATTCCTCATTGTATTTTATAGTCTTATTATTTTTTAAACAGAAGTAGCCAAAACACATAATGACATGTAAACCATATGATGTAATGATATCCATTAAGAAATTTGGTTTTATATTACTTTGGTTATTTTTGAAACAGAAGTGGGCAGGCGATGGAGATGCACATAGTGACGGTGTACGATATACAGAATAAGTTTATAGCTTACTCCGCCCCCTTCCCTGATGTGATCGATGTCCTGTCAGAGTGGGGCAGTGTTTATATCCTAGGGGGAGACCAAAAGGTATAGGAAACATCTTATCTCAATGCCGTGTAAAGAATTTTACAACACAAACTCAAAGTTTAATTTAATTGATGAAGGGCATTTCCTTGTTTTAAAAATGAATATTTTATTCATTCCATAATTTGCTAATTTGAAGATGATAAGAAAAGAACTCAAATTGAATCTGCACATTATTTAAACAGTCAGTAAAATGTACTGCTTCATTTAATGAAACATGCATTAATACATATTCAAATGATAAAACTTGTGAAAGATACAAGAGCCATGTTTACATTTTCAATTTTAAGTGTAGCTAAGGTCTGAGTCCAGAAGTTTTGTTTTACAGATATATCAGCTACAAGAGAAGGATACTCAGACCAAATTAGAAATGTTATTCAAGAAAAATAACTACACACTTGCCATCAGGTAAATTTAAACAAGATTCAGAGTTGTCTATCTTTGAACACTGTTAAATTCATGCTTGCAAATGGGGCTTTGAACAAACCTGAACAGGTACATGTATCTAAAGATGTACATATCACCAACTTTTAAATTTATGTTAAGTTTAGTGGTATTCTGTTTGATTACTAGTTTCTTGGTCTGTTTCAGTCTTGCCAAAAGCCAGCATTATGATCAGGAGGGATTGATTGACATTTTTACACAGTATGGTGATCACCTGTACAGTAAGGGGGACCATGATGGGGCCATTGACCAGTACATCAAAACCATTGGCAAACTAGAGGCCTCCTACGTCATACGCAAGGTAAGTCAGATCATGTAATCAGTAGATCAAAACCATCGGCAAGCTTGAGGCCTCCTACGTCATATGCAAGGTAAGTCAGATCATGTAATCAGTAATCAAAACCATCGGCAAGCTAGAGGCCTCCTACGTTATAAGAAAGGTAACTCAGATCATAAAATATTTACATTTCTAATTTTTTCTCTGTGATAACTCTTTTAAAATTAGATGAGTTGATTTTTGATAATTTCACATGAATGGGAGTCCTCTTATATTTTAAATCTGTTTAATAGACAGCATTTTTTCCTATATAATTATATTTACAAATTTATTTCAGATATTAAAAAAAAATGTAAATATAAGGAAACACTGGTCTAGTTTGCTGGGACATCAACAACAGTTGGAAATGTGGGATAATTTACACTCAACAGGCTTAGTCTGTTCTGCAAATTATCCCATGTTTCGTACTGTAAATCTGACATTAATGTACATGTGTATTTCTTATTAATTTAACCACAGATAAATTTTCACCCTTTTGTCTTGTAGTTTTTAGATGCCCAGAGAATCCACAATTTGACAAAGTACTTACAAGCTCTACATAAACAGCAGCAGGCCACAGAGGAGCACACTACACTCCTCCTCAACTGTTACACCAAACTCAAAGACGTCAACAAACTGGACGAGTTCATCATGGTAACTCAGGCTCATATTTAGAAGATGCTATCTCAAATGCTTAACCAAACATAATTTGGCCTTAGTACAAATAGGAGTATTTTAAAGATTAATTTTCTGGGGAAAGAAATCTGTAAAATTCAAAAAAATTTTGTTTTGTGACAGACTAAAGACCGTGAGGTAGATTTTGATGTAGAGACGGCCATTAAGGTGTGTCGACAGGCGGGATACTTTGAGCATGCTCTGTTCCTCGCGGAGAAGCACGGTAAACACGAGTGGTATCTAAGGATACAGCTGGAGGACATCAAACAATATCAAAAAGCCCTGGAGTACATCGGAAAACTAGAGTTCACTGAGGTAAAAATACACAAAATCTGTGTAAATAGTAAAGAGATTTCATATCATTATAAATTAACTTCAGTAAACATAATTATGTTCAGGGAAGGAAGGGAAAAAAACCTATGAAATCATAGAAGTATATGAATGTTAAATAATAGATGCTATGTGTAAATTGTGTAACACAAATTCCATTTTTTGAAAAACTTAAACTTATTTCAATGCTATAAAAACAGCTGATTTTTTTTATTACGCTATAAGACTATAAATTTCTAAGACTCTTGAATATTTCACAGTATATTTATTAATGTTATCCATGAACTTAATCTTTTGTCAGACTGAAGAGAATGTGAAGAAATATGGGAAGGTGTTGATGGCTGAGGTCCCCCAACAGACAACAGAATTGTTAAAGAGGTTATGTACAGACTACAGACCAACAGACAGTTAGTATACAACATCTTCCTCAAGTTTTACTTTCATGCAATTATTTCTGAATTCTTTCAAATAGAACTGACCATTTTTTTTTGCTGCTTGATATGTATTGTATTGTAGGATATTTATATTGTCCAGGCCCTTATACATTGAAATTAAATTTGAAATTTTCCTTTTTAGAGCCATTAATTGATCAAAGCATGATGGATGGTATGTATGTTTTACATTACTTATTGATAGAAATGGTATAAATAGGTTTATTTCAGTTGTGAATTTCTGCATGATGATTTTATTAATTGACAGGGGGAGTGGCCAGAATAGAGCGGGCACCTGCGGAACATTTTATTCATATTTTTGTCAACAACTCGGAGAAATTAACCGAATTCCTGGAACACATGATTAAGGTTAGAGACTCTTACACTCAAAATTTGTAACAATTACAGGACTGATGGTGAGCTCTGGAATAGTACATATGATACATGTATCATGTATATACATGTATTACCCCAAAGTTTGCTTCATTCTGTTTTGTAATAAATTTCATAGACAAGCTAACACAATTAATTGATAATTGTTGATAAAATAAAAAACAGCAGAGCAAACAAAGTTTTGAACATACATCTGTCTCCAACTAAAATGTGTTCTTTGTCCTTTGAATTACATACCGGTACATGTGATGTATATAAACAGGCTTTACATAAAATGTCATATATGCCTAACTCTTTTCACAGGATCTCAGTGTCACATCAAAATTTCTCAGGAAATTAATAAATGCATTGGTTCTGTATTTTTTGTTCGTAATTTTTCATGTATATGTATTTCATTTTCAGGTTCAGCCTAATTCTCCCAGTCTGCTATACAACACATTGTTAGAGCTATACCTACATGACATTGTGCATGAAACAGACAGCACGGTAAGCACCTCCTAGTACAACTAGTATAACAGCAGATACTAGTAGCACAAAGCACTGTCATTACACTGCTAGACAGCACGGTAAGCACAGCCTTGTACAACAGCCAATAGAAGCAGTACAAGATACTGATGTTACACTGCCAGAGCTGTAGCTAAATATGTTAATTGACAGTATGTCATCTATCTAAATGTCGAGTTGAAGTTCACAGCAAGTGTTTTCTTCTTCTTTCGCTAAATGACATCAGCATGAAATAACAGAGGGAACACATCCTTGCACAATATCACATGCTAGCAGTACATAAGTGTCTACACAGCATTGTGCCTGTAAAATACAGCACATTTTTAGAAGATTAAGCGCATAAAGGTTGCATTATTGATCTTTTATTGTACATTTATTTTAAGTAAAAAATATTTTGAAAAAAGCAACTAATGTTGGAAATATTTCTTTATCCAGAGAAAGACAGAGAGAGTGAGGAAAACGGAGGAACTGTTGAAGAATCCAGATGTAAGTTTGGATATTGTTATGTTAATGTACATTATCATTCTATTATAATTGTCAGAGAAAGTAAGGTTTAGATAATGTCTTAGCCAAAATATGACAAACTACCGGTATATAAAAACCAAAAATCTCTCAATTTTGGATCAGTCGGTTTTAGAAAAGTATATGTATATATAGCACCAGCCAGCCATGTTAGAATGAAATTATTTCACTGGTTCCCCTTTACATTTCTACAATTTTATACTATCTGAAATTTTGTAAAAAAAAAGTCTGTACACATTTAACTTGAGGATAGATCTAATCATTTTTAGCTCACCTGAGCCGAAGGCTCAAGTGAGCTTTTCTGATCACATTTTGTCCGTCGTCCGTCCGTCCGTCTGTCTAGCTGTCCGTCTGTCTGTCCGTTGTGTAAAATTTCACATTTTCGCACTTCTCAAGAACCACTGGGCCAATTTTGACCAAACTTGGTACAAAGCATCCTTGGGTGAAGGGGAATTTAAATTGTTAAAATGAAGGGACATATCCCCTTTTGATAATCAATTTAAAGAGAAAAATAGGGTTGGGTCATTAAAAAAATCTTCTTCTCAAGAACCACTGGGCCAGTAAAGCTGAAACTTATGTGGAAGCATCCTTTAGTAATAAAATCTACATGTACTATAAATTGTTCAAATCATAAGACCCCCGGGGGAAGGGCATTTCTTAATGGGGAATCAAAGTTTTATATAGAAATATATAGGAAAAATCTTTGAAAATTTCTTCTGATTTAAGGGCCAGAAAAGCTGAAACTTATGTGGAAGCATCCTGGTATAGTGTAGATTCTATATTGTTCATATCATGACCCCCGGGATTTCGGGGCCACAACTGGGGAATGAAAGTTTTACATAGAAATATATAGGAAAAATCTTTAAAATCTTCTTCTCAAGAAAACTCCATAAAAGCAAATAAAACTTATGTGGAAGCACCTGGTATAATGTAGATTCTAAATTGTTCAAATCATGACCCCCGTTAAGGGTGGGGCCACAATGGGGAATCAAAGTTTTACATAGAAATATATAGGAAAAATCTTTGAATATCTTCTTCTCAAGAACCACTGGGCCAAAAAAGCTGAAACTTATGTGGAAGCATCCTGGTGTAGTGTAGATTCTAAATTGTTCAAATCATGATCCCCAGGTAAGGGCGGGGCCACAATGGGGAATCAAAATGTTACATAAAAATATATAGGAAAAATCTTTCAAAATCTTCTTCTCAGGAACCACTGGGCCAAAAAAGCTGAAACTTATGTGGAAGCATTTGGTATAATGTAGATTCTAAATTGTTCTAAATAATTGTCCCGGGGGAAGGGCGGGGTCACAATGGGGAATAAAGTTTTATATAGAAATATATATAAAAATCTTTGAAAATCTCTCTCAAGAACCACTGGGCCAGAAAAAGTGAAGCTTATGTAGAAGCATTCTGGGGTAGTGTAAATTCTAAATTGTAGGAATCACTGTTTCCCAGGGGAAGGGTAGGGCCACAATGGGGTATCAAAGTTTTACATAGAAATATATAGGAAAAATCTTTGAAAATCTTCTTCTCAAGAACCACTGGGCCAGAAAAGCTGAAACTTATGTGGAAGCATCCTGGTATAATGTAGATTCTAAATTGTTCAAATAATGACCCCCGGGGGAAGGGTGGGGCCACAATGGGGAATCAAAGTTTTATATAGAAATATATAGGAAAAATCTTTGAAAATCTTCTTCTCAAGAACCACTGGGCCAGAAAAAGTGAAGCTTATGTGGAAGCATTCTGGGGTAGTGTAAATTCTAGATTGTAGGAATCATGACCCCCGGGGGAAGGGCCCATTATAGGGGAATCAAAGTTTTACATAGAAATATATAGGAAAAATCTTTGAAAATCTTCTTCTCAGGAACCACTGGGCCAAAAAAGCTGAAACATATGTGCCCATGGAAGGATCATGGGGTAGTGTAGATTTCAAAATGTCTAAATTATGATCAGTGGGGTAGGGTGGGGATGCATTATGTATAACAAGGGGGAAATCTGGAAAAGAACAGAATGGTCAAAGCTTCTCAGGTGAGCGATGTGGCCCATGGGCCTCTTGTTATTGCCATCCTACACAGTTACTCTGGTAAGCATTGTGGCCTATGGGCCTCTTATTATTGCCTTTTCACATGTCAGCCTTAGTGTGTCAGGGGATCATCAGGACATTAGTTTTATAATAATGAGTTATTATGGATTATCTTTATCATCATTTTCCATACTTTCTACAGTGCAATATGCAGTCATTCGACAAGGTTTGACCTTGATATGTTCTTTACAGGCAAAGTATGACCTAGATCAAGCCATGGTTCTCTGTCAGATGAATGACTTCAAGGCTGGCATTCTCTACCTGTATGAAAAAGCTCACCTGTAAGTACATGTATTTATAGAACTCACTTGTAAGTATTTAAAATAGAAACTCGGAACAATCATTCATTTATAGATACATGTATCTGTATACAAATAGCTGACATGTAAACATCCATCAGAATTCCCATATTATCCCCTCTGTTCTAATGACTTTTTTTTTGTCTTTCATATTTTTTTTTATTGTTCTTATGACTTATTTCAACATAAACTCACAGAATATAAGTTCTAGTGTCTTTTTTATACTAAATAAAGCTCTAATCAACTTAGCCCTTATAGTTCACAGTGAGGTCAAATCTAAAAAAAAGTTAAATTAGATTCTTATCTTACCTGCGAAGTGAATGCAAAAAGTTCCCCCAATGCATATTGGGAATTCCCTATAATGAAATTCTTTTCATATCATTTGGGTATGAGTTAGAGCAATTGGTAGCTGTGTTATATGAATGCATTTCCTTTTATATTTATGGAAGATGTCAAAAGTATTCATCTAAATGTAGAATACTATACCTCCCGTTTTCTTGGTGGTTGGGGGGGGGGATGTTGACATTTATCATAACCAATGTAATCATGGAGAATTGTGCACTTGTCGTTGTCAAATACAGTCCACTTGCTTGAAATCTTTGTTAATATTGGTACAAAAAAAGTATTTGTGTGCTCCAGGTCAAATCATGTGACATCTACAGAGATTTTATGATGAGTGGCTTCAAAAATAACTACCCTAGTGAACAAAAAATAGTTTTATAGAAAAACGGTATATTTTCAAATAAAAGTAGAAGATGGTGTAAAAAATAGCGTTGACTTCCAACTAAAGTGGTAGAGTTAACTGGATGGTGTGGGCTATATAACTTGATTATGGAACTAATCAAAGGAGGACACTCCTACGTAGTGTTCAGAACATTTGACCTTAGTGTGTCATTTCACTTATATTCCATCAAGTCCAGGGTCACTGTCAGATAAAGAATAAAATTCTTTTCTGGTCTACATACTCCATACATCTCATTCCCACTTCAACTTTTTAAGTCCTCATTGCAGTTTTGTAAATGTGATTTGATTTTGCCTCTGGTCTTAAATAATCTTTGAGTACAGTTATGACATCAAATGTTTCTCCAATAGGAAATTATAAATTGGACCCTGGATTTTGGTCTTGTTCTGCCAGTGACCTTGAACTTGTGTTAGTTTGTTCTGTGTTAGGAAAGTAAGTTTTCAGTTGAGGTTTGCACAAAATATTGGCTGTAACATTTTATTAAATTATAAATCAAGTTGGGTGATAGTTTTATTTTACCTGGTTTTAGCATGTAAAGGGCTATGTTGATTATAGTGAATAAAATTTCTCTCTTACTAGAAGTAAGCTGAATGCAAATACATTTATTTTACATACAATCTAAAAATACATTAGCAGCATTACCAAGACCCTGTGGAATGGTAGCTCTCTCATGAACACATTAGATTAAAATTTTGGAGAGGGCTACATCATTGTAGCTACATGTAACTCTCATGCTTTGGTTATTCCGATAAATAGTTGCTAAAATCATTATGGTGCCAGCCCGGGCCTGCTGTAGTGGGGCCAACATTTCTTAAATCCCTCTGTCAGTAGAAGTAAAGGTAGCTCATGTGAGCTTTATGGCCCTTGGCCTCTCAGTGCAAATCCATTGATCAATTTTGTGTAATTAATCATCAGAGTAAATTACAGTTTAGAAATTATTATAGAGATTACTTTTGCTATTTTTATGTAAAAAAGTATGATAAAGTTCAGATTAATGTAATGTCGATGTCAAAGTACTGGGTTACCTACAGAATGATGGGAAAAGGGCTTAATATCCTTAAAGCCGTAATCTCAATTAGAAATTAATGAAGTAACAACACACGAGAACTATAATAAGCCATACATCATAGAACACTGATGTTATATAAATCCTCACTCCCCTGTGGAGCTCTGGCCTATATAAAGGAGAACAAACATCAATAAATCATCAGAATTATATTTTTTTGTACAATATCCTATATAGCTGACATTAAGATAATTGTTTTATGGCATAATGCAATGATATGAATTTAAGTTTCATTGATCTATGTAACACAGGGAACTTCTGTTTCTTGAATTTTTTTTATCTCAGTAAAACATGGTCTTTTTTAATCTATGTAAGAGCATTTTCTTTCTTAATGTGGGGGTGGGGTGGGGGTATTCGTCCCATTAGGACAGTTCAAGTTTCCTCTGGTCTTTCTTCTTTCTTCGTGTCCATTACTAAATAATGTTATATCCTTAATATTTTTAGTCTCATCTTTATCTTTTATTTTCAGATACCAACAGATTCTACGGTACCATATGGAGCATGATGACTTTGTGCATGTCATTGAGACCTGTAAAAAGTTTGGGTGTGTATTGATGAATGTAATCATATTCTCTTTGTTGTCGAATTAAATTTTCTTGTTTTGATATTAAACAATGGAACTTCATTATCTCAAACTTGATAGGGCTGAAAAAAAGCAAGGTTTAAGATATCAAGGCTGAAAATCATAAAGAAAGAGTCTTGGGATTTCCTGCTCATTTTCACTTATAAATAAATTGTATTCCAGATATCAATTTTGGAGATAAGGTAGCTTGTCAATGGACATCTATGAATTTGTGTGAGAAAATAAGAAATCTTCCCTTTCAGACAACAGGACTCCAATCTGTGGGTGCAGGCCTTGTCATACTTTGCCAGGAAAGAGGACAACTGTAAACCTCAGCTGATGGAGGTCCTGTCTCGTATCCTTATATAGCAACTCTCATCCCTTGTCACAGTGTTTAATGGCTCTTATATACATAGAGAACTCTAGAGTCATCCCTAGTCACATGTCTAATGGCTCATATACATGATAAGGAACTCTCATCCCTAGTCACATGTCTAATGGCTCATATACATGATAAGGAACTCTCATCCCTAGTCACATGCCTAATGTCTCTTATATACATAGAGAACTCTAGAGTCATCCCTAGTCACATGTCTAATGTCTTTTTTATACATAGAGAACTCTAGAGTCATCCCTAGTCACATGTCTAATGTCTCTTATATACATAGAGAACTCTAGAGTCATCCCTAGTCACATGCCTATTGTCTCTTATATACATAGAGAACTCTAGAGTCATCCCTAGTCACATGCCTAATGTCTCTTATATACATAGAGATCTCTAGAGTCATCCCTAGTCAAATGTCTAATGTCTCTTATATACATAGAGAACTCTAGAGTCATCCCTAGTCACATGCCTAATGTCTCTTATATACATAGAGATCTCTAAAGTCATCCCTAGTCAAATGTCTAATGTCTCTTATATACATAGAGATCTCTAGAGTCATCCCTAGTCAAATGTCTAATGTCTCTTATATACATAGAGAACTCTAGAGTCATCCCTAGTCACATGCCTAATGTCTCTTATATACATAGAGATCTCTAGAGTCACCCCTAGTCACATGCCTAATGTCTCTTATATACATAGAGATCTCTAGAGCCATCCCTAGTCAAATGTCTAATGGCCCTTATATACATAGAGAACTCTAGAGTCATCCCTAGTCACATGTCTAATGTCTCTTATATACATAGAGAACTCTAGAGTCATCCCTAGTCACATGCCTAATGTCTCTTATATACATAGAGAACTCTAGAGTCATCCCTTGTCACAGTGTTAAATGGCTCTTATATACATAGAGAACTCTAGAGTCATTTTCTTTCTTAAAGTGGGGGTGGGGGTGGGTGATTACCTATGTTTAAGCTATTTTAGAGCCCAACATCCCTAGTCACATGTCTAATGTCTCTTATATACATAGAGAACTCTAGAGTCATCCCTAGTCACATGCCTAATGTCTCTTATATACATAGAGAACTCTAGAGTCATCCCTAGTCACATGCCTAATGTCTCTTATATACATAGAGAACTCTAGAGTCATCTCTAGTCAAAGTGTCTGATGTCTCTTATATACATAGAGAATAAATTGTATCCCTAGTCACATTTTGGAATGTCTTTTTTAATGGACATCTATGAATTTGTGTAGTCACATGCCTAATGTCTCTTATATACATAGAGAACTCTAGAGTCATCCCTAGTCACAGTGTCTAATGTCTCTTATATACATAGAGAACTCTAGAGTCATCCCTAGTCACATGTCTAATGTCTTTTTTATACATAGAGAACTCTGAGTCATCCCTAGTCACATGCCTAATGTCTCTTATATACATAGAGAACTCTAGAGCCATCCCTAGTCACATGCCTAATGTCTCTTATATACATAGAGAACTCTAGAGTCATCCCTAATCACATGTCTAATGTCTCTTTTATACATTTAGAACTCTAGAGACACTCTTAGTCACAATGTCTAATGCCACTTATATGCATGTAGATCCCTAGAGGCATTCTGAGTCACAATGTATAATTGTTCATATATAGTTATATACATATAGAACTCTTGAGTAATTCCTAGTCACAATGTCTAATGCCTCATATATACATGTAGATCTGTAGAAACATTCTAGTTTGGTTTAATTTCAATGTCTAACCGTAGTTCTAAACAAAAAAATTTATGAGTCCCGAGTCGTAATATCTAACTTTTGGTTAGCTGCAATAATGTAGCCCTCTCCAATTTTTTCATCTGAAAAAGGAGAGTGCTACATTATTGCAGCTAACTTTTGGTCTACATGTAAAATTACTTACTACATATATTACTCCTTAACACAGATAAGAAATTGACAAGAAGAATCTATTACCACCATTACTTGTAATACAGACACTGGCCCACAATTCCACAGCAACCTTGTCTGTTGTCAAGGTAAAAAAAGATCATTACTGATCTCTCCTAAATATTTGTTGCCAAGCACCATTTTATTCAGAGAGTTTGTGCTGTATATATATAGTTTCTGTTTCTTTGTTTTGTTCATCATCTGAAACCTTTATCTATTAACCTTTTTATTAAACTTAAATATGAATGAACATTAGGTTTGTGCCTTCTCCTGATAGTATACCAATATACTGTACAAAATGACTCAGTGGACTTAGGCCTGCATAATTGTTTATCCTGATGGCATTTAATCCACTATTTGGAGGATAATGTTAGGACTGAATCCAGACAATTTCTCCCCATAGAATTTTACTATCTAAGTGTTATGTAATATTACTCCTGGTTTTCAGGACTACATTATCCGAAGGCTACAGATGGAAAATGATCAGATCGCTGAGGACGAGAGATTAATAAAACAGTACAGAGAGGATACTGATAAAAAACGAGCTCAGATTGAGGAACTCAAAACAACGTGAGTAGAATTAATAAAACAGTACGGAGAAGACACCAATAAAAAACGAGCTCAGATTGAGGAACTCAAAACAACGTGAGTAGAATTAATAAAACAGTACAGAGAAGACACCAATAAAAAACGAGCTCAGATTGAGGAACTCAAAACAATGTGAGTAGATTTAAAACAAGATTTAGTTCTAAAGGAAAGCAGTGGGAATCATCAATGTTCATGGATCTTGTTGGTTACCCTTACCCAGGAGTTAAAATTCACAACAAACATTGATATACTGTATACAGGGAAAATTTTGCCCCCATTTTATTTTCACCCCTATCGCCCTACCCTCGGTCGGGCGAATTTAAAAGGGGGTGAATTCATAGAATACACTACAATTTCTTAAACATGTTAAACAGAACTGTGACTGGATGAATTTAAAACGGGGCATAAATGTTTGCAAATGTGTAAAAGAGTGAAAAAATGGCCCTATATTCTGTACATGTTCATATTAAATTGGCATATTCAAAATTTAGCACAATCAATGGATATCGTGTTGTTGACGTAATCATGAATTAGCGCTACACATGTTCGTGCCATATATTCTATTTATAAATGAATTCTTAGTGGTATTTATGAATTAGCGCATCCTCGTCTGCACCAAATATGAATCCCGCTATTTTAAGTGCACATACAGTATACATAAAACATGAGCATTGTAATGTTACATTACTTAGACATACAAGGTACCTTCAAAATAGGTTCCCATGAACCAGTAACATTTTGGATATCCATTGACCACTATTACCAATGATGATTACCCAGTGCCTGTACTTGTCTGTCATATTTACTGGTCGAGGGCAGTCCTCAGGATAATTAAGTATCTACCATAAAATCTGTTGTTTAATGTTTTACAGAAAATAGAAATATTTTTTTGGTCATCAACTACGACCAAACATGCTATCCTTAACTATGATTAGGTCATAACAGCCAATGAAATTAAATAGCAATAAAAGTACCCTTTACAATGGCAGGGGGAATTACTTTCTTAATATTGTTAAAGTTATTTTCATCAAATAATGTTATTGACATTTTAGCATGCCTCTTATTGGAGAATATCTCGAACTAAGTCTGCCTTTATTTGATTATTGGAAATAATACAAGTGTGTGTGAATGTTTAAAATTGAACAAACATTGGAGACACTAAAATGTCTGGCATATTTTTCAAGAAAACAAGTCAATAACAGCACTGTAAGAATATTAATATCACCCCAGGCCTTGGCCTTTTAGGATAGGTTCAGTTACTTAGACGTAAACATCTTTTCATTTTGATTTCAAACACTTATTCTGTATGTAATGCTCTTTTCAGTATAAATATTGCTTAACCATTAAAAAAAATGCCCCACTGAATTCTTTTGTGAAACCTATCTTAATGTATAATGCATCAGAAATTGAAAAGTGCCCAAGATACCTTTGAGTTTTTTATTGCAGTGGAATCTCATTAATTAGTTATAAGTCAGAACTGGAGAAGGTAATTAAAAGATGTCAATATTTAAAGATAAAAAATTAGTCCAGATTTCTCGTCAGTGTCAGGCTATATTGAGAATCTGAAAGTGGTGAACTCGTTAATTATTAAATTGATTACCAGTACAGCAGGAAACTTGATCTGGGTGAAATGCAGGTATACAGCATACTGTGGAATGGGAGGTGTGTGAAGTGTGCATTGTACTGCAGCTGTTTGCGGAGATCAGTGTAACCTGATGACATAGCAGTCTGTACAATCAATATTGAATGTTAATTTAAAATACTTGTCCCTGGGTATCAGAGAGTTTGGAATTTAAATCTTGGTTCCACTGAATAGAGGACTTGGTAGTATGGTTCATATTGTTTACATGTAACATGGGAGAAGTGATTTTGGGGTTTATTTGTGATTTGGGATGGAAGAATTTTAGATTGAAATATTTTATTATAGGGAGCCATATATGTTGTATCCAAAACCAAAAAAAATCATAAAATATATTCCGATTTTAGGTACATATGTAGAATATGAGCAGCAGTTGTTTTTTTTTTCAGCTGAACACTTTGGCCCTTTTTGAGTCTTGACAATCAAAAAATTTAGCCCTAGTGGAACTTATTGTATTGCTATTTATTTGAAAAAAATTTCGTAGTTTTATTTCCATATTTAGAAAATAAAGTATTTTTGTAAAGAAAAAATTAAATCATTTTTTCTAAATGTCAATCAAGCAGGTGGTCACAAAATATTTGTGGGTGAGGTGAATTCAAAACTCAATGCGAAGTGAAAGTACATGCACATGCATTTATCAATTTTTTTAAATAACAATCAGTGATATTGTTCCTAAATGTCTGATTTCAGGGCCAAGGTTTTCCAGGCTTCGAAGTGTAACATCTGTAACCATCCTCTGGAGCTTCCCTCTGTACATTTCCTGTGTGAACCACATTCCTACCATCAACAGTGAGTAAATAATACCCTTAATAGTCTTAAACATATTCAGCACTTAAGTACAGGGGGTATTTATAATAGAGAGGTTGAGATTTTAAACTTGTATATGTACTTGTGCATCAACTTCGACGTACACATACACATTTTTGTAATTTGTCAGTTGAGATTTTTATGACATGTAACATGTACGTGTACACCACGATTAGAGTCTAGGTAACAACTTTTTAGAAGTTTTGATACTCAGTTTGATTTTATGTAGCTAACAAAACATGATTAAAATAAAAGCTCATGAAATTAAACATCTTAAATAATGTATAACAACTACATTTTCACACATAAATTGACTGATTTTTGTCTCGCCTGCGACGAATGTCGCGAAGCGAGACATAGCGACCATAGATTCCGTCGTCGTCGTCGTCGGCGTCCAACTTTTGGTTAACCCAAATGTCAAAGTTTTATAAACTGCAATAACTTTCTCAAATTTTATTCAGTCTTCTTGAAATTTGGACACAATATTCAGTATGGATAAAAATTTATATCCCAAGTATGATTTTGAAAAAAAAAATTCAAATTTTTCCGTATTTTTTCCTTAAGTTGGACTTAGTTTTTTCATGATAATTTATGGTGAAGACCTATATTCCAGCAACTATAAGTTATAGGGATATGATAATTAGTCAGTGGATACATCATGGGTAACCACAAACGTCAGTACCAGAATTAGGTCATCTTGAATGAGTGACTTTGGTTAAATTTTTGGTGGAGGTCCATATCTCAGCATCTATAACTTATAATGGCATGATGATTTGTCATTGTACAGGTTATAAGTAACCAACAACATCAGTACCAGAATTAGGTCATTTTGACCTACATTTTTCTGCATGAATGACTTTGGTTAAATTGATAATGGAGGTTCATATTTCAGCAACTATAACTTATAGTGGCATGATAGTTAGTCTCGCCTGCGACGAATGTCGCGAAGCGAGACATAGCGACCATAGATTCCGTCGTCGTCGTCGTCGGCGTCCAACTTTTGGTTAACCCAAATGTCAAAGTTTTATAAACTGCAATAACTTTCTCAAATTTTATTCAGTCTTCTTGAAATTTGGACACAATATTCAGTATGGATAAAAATTTATATCCCAAGTATGATTTTGAAAAAAAAAATTCAAATTTTTCCGTATTTTTTCCTTAAGTTGGACTTATTTTTTCATGATAATTTATGGTGAAACCTATATTCCAGCAACTATAAGTTATAGGGATATGATAATTAGTCATGGATAATCATGGGTAACCACAAACGTAGTACCAGAATTAGGTCATCTTGACCTACATTTTTCTGCATGAGTGACTTTGGTTAAATTTTTGGTGGAGGTCCATATCTCAATCTATAACTTATAATGGCATGATGATTTGTCATTGTACAGGTTATAAGTAACCAACAACATCAGTACCAGAATTAGGTCATTTTGATTTTTCTGCATGAATGACTTTGGTTAAATTGATAATGGAGGTTCATATTTCAGCAACTATAACTTATAGTGGCATGATAGTTAGTCAGTGGATACATCATGGGTAACCACAAACATCAGTACCAGAATTAGGTCATTTTGACCTACATTTTTCTGCATGAATGACTTTGGTTAAATTGATAATGGAGGTTCATATTTCAGCAACTATAACTTATAGTGGCATGATAGTTAGTCAGTGGATACATCATGGGTAACCACAAACGCCTGTACCAGAATTAGGTCATTTGATACATTTTTCATGAGTGACTTTGCATTTTATGGTGGAGGTCCATATCTCAGCAACTATAACTTATAGTGGCATGATAATTTGTCAGTCTACACATCATAGGTAACCAACAATATCAGTGGTAATCTTCACCTACATTTTCTGCATGAATGACTTGATACATATACAGTGGATTTGATTTCAAAATGCAAGTTCAAATTATTGCGACTCATAACACGTTGTGTAAACCATTGTGGTTTGCTATGAACTACTAACACAAACATATGATACAGTGTTTTTAAAGTGTACATAGTATTTCCAGCAGTTATTCGGAGAAACTTAAAGTGGACAAAAAACAATCTATCTCTTGTGAATAATATGAAATATGGAAATTTTAAACTGTACAGAAGATATTTAACCTACATGATGCATTTGGATCCTACCTACTCTTGTGAATAATATGAAATATGGAAATTTTAAACTGTAAGAAGATATTTAACCTACATGATGCATTTGGATTACTTTTCTGTTTACCAGTTGGCATATGCAGTGCAACACATTGACTAAGAGGAAAATGTTGTGTTCATCAGTATGCAAAAGTTATATATTAAATCCATATAAAATATACCTATAGTCAGTCCAGATAGAAACGTTTTACAGTTCTTATTAAGTCCATGACAATATCTCTTTAAAAACCAGCAAAATGACTCGATCCACTTTTTGAGTTATTCCTTCTGAAATGTCAATAAATGCTTCAGTTTATCAGACAATCATTTCTTACTAACCACAGCGACAGCAGGCGAGACACAGGGTTGCGGGCAACCCTTACGTACTTTTATTATTAAAGCTACACGTTTGCACTAATGTGTAGACGCCATTCTACAAGTTCTAAGGATGTGTAGAAAACTCGTCATCACTAAAATTGATGATGTAATATGCGAGGAATTTAGGTAATTCCCATATCAGACGTACCCGTACACGTATGAAATCTCAACCTCTCTAATATTCTTATTGAAAGGACATGAAGGTCTAATATTGCAATGGCAGGAAAAACTTGATTAGCTCACAAAAATATTATTTTTTTAAGAAGATCAATTATAAGAATATTCCAATGAAGAATTATATTATTGACATGTACATGTATCTTCCTGTATGTTTTTCAGCTGTTTTGAGAGCTATGCAGAAAATGACTCTGAGTGCCCTGTTTGTGCGGCAGAAAATAGGTAGGAACATTAATACAGTTGTCTTAGCATGCCAGACAAAACAATATCCTTATAACATATACAAAGCTGTTATGTTTATACTTCTTGATAAGTATTGTGACAGGTTAATGAATTTGTAAGTAAATAAGTACACTGTATCTTACTTCACTGAGTGTGTCAATCAGTTCTGTTGTATTTGGTACATATTGTAGATAAGTACTGACTCAAGATGTCTGAGAGACCTGACTCAGTGTTATTGTGTTGAGAGACCTATATTCAGTTAACCTTAATCTTACATCTGTTTTTGTTTTTTAGGAAAATCATGGACATAATCAGGGCCCAGGAACAAAGTAAAGACCTTCATGAACAATTCCATAATCAGGTAAACTTACAGCTTCACAATCATATAAATTTGGCAAAGTTTGTCTACTCAGTAGATATTGTATTAATAGACAACTTTTTGGCCAATAAGAAACATGCAATTCATTGTCAGAGAGTTGGAAAGAGGGTAAATTTAGAGAATTATACAGAAAAACTTGTTTATATGACAATGTTGTTAATTCAATTTTTTTTTACTTTTTTTAAGTTACAAAGATCTCAAGATGGCTTCTCTGTTGTGGCAGACTACTTTGGAAGAGGAGTTTTTAATAAGGTAATACTTAACCTTTATTGACTGGGTTTGAAAGCAATATTGGTTTTGTTGGATGTAAGGTTTGCAGGTTCGACAAGACAAATTTTGCCACAGTCAATAAATGCTGAGTTAGACCTTTAAATTTTTTTTTGGGGGGGGGGGGATATCTTGTGCTGGCTTCCTTAAGGTAAATGTCATTTACCGCTCTGCTTTAGAAACTGGGTCAAATTTGATAAATTTTGAACTCCAATGAATGCAAGAAGATATAGCTGATCATGCCCAAAGTGTGAGGTAAAAGCAATCAAATACTCTAGACGTACTATTTTCCACGGGGTCATAATTCCGCGGAATCTCGATTTCTCTTGAATCCGTGGGTAGAAAATTACGCAGAATTCTTAGACTCTCACTATATTCCTTACAAGTACTTTGAGTATGATGAGACAAATTTCCGCGGACATTTTGTGACCGCGTACATTGCATATATTAATACCACGCGGAAAAAAAGTACTTCTACAGTAACTCAGTAAGTCCAACAAGATTACCAACCAGTCTAAAATTGATTTTTTTTTTTATGCTCAGTGAAACATTAGCATTTTTTTTTCAATACATGTTATCAAAGGGGTCAAATTTTAAAGGTATAATACAATAATTAATGATTTACAGTTTGTGTACTAAAAATGTAGGGGTCTGCTTTTTCTGTTTTCCATTCAGAGCAGTACATTTTCTTTTAATCAAACATGATATTTATGCTTTAGTTATTTATATAGAAAGTAATCTAAATGATGTTTTATTCAAAGGTCATGGAAAATTCTTTTTTATCATCTTTAAAGCTCATATTGATTTTAATACAAAAACATGATTTTAAATGAAAAAATCTTAATGCTTAATCTAAGATGCAATTGGTTGCTGTACAGGTTTTTCTATTGTAAAAATGTATCTGGAGTTTCATAAATTAAGTAGATACATCTTAATGTTTTACTTTTCTTTAGCTATTATAATGGTATTACAATTACCTATTTAAAAAACCAGAATTAGATTGATTTGAACAAAGTATTGAGTAACAAACTGTCACAATTTTAACTACACTGTATATTTTGAACTTCTAAGACATAAACAATTAATGGAGCTATTTTCATATCTTGAACTTCACTCAAAAACTGTTATAAATTTAAAGATGATTGCATCGATGATTTCAGGTCACCCTAATTACCGATTCACCAGCAAGACAACCTCCAAAAGCGGCATCCACAAGTAGATTTGTGTGACATTAATTACAAAGGTCAAGGTCATCATGCAAACGACCTTGAACAATTTGTTGACTGCCTCCAATAAAAGATGCTACAAGATGGAATGGAATTCCAGGACCATCGGAGAGATTGTTTATGTTTTGTCACAGAACAGAACCATCTGTGATTATCTAGTGCAATATTGTTAAAGATGTTATAGCAAATAAGATTTTATTGAATAAATAATAACATATGTAAAATATTGTTTGTTTAATTTATGTTCATTAATTAACTTTGAAGCTGTTTTACAGTCAAATTTAGTATCTCCAACTCAGTTGATCTGACAGAAACTTATGGGGATACCAGTCAACAGTTTAAAAAGATGAGGATTACTTACTATCTTGTAAGAATCATAGATTCTTATTGATGCATCCAAAACATTCACCATATTATTGTTTGAGTTGACAAACTATTTATGCAAATCCTGTTATCTCGGACAAAATTGACAAAACAAGAGGTGCACAGAAATTGAATAATGTTTACAACAATAGACAAAAGCTCACTTTAGCTTTGGCTCATGTTAGCTAAAAATGGAGCATTATATACCATTTGTAAATAAATCAAGGTCAATAATATGTTTATCCTATTTTATTTACTCGCTTCCAAGAGAAACACACTTGGTTCCAAGAGAAACAAACTGGGTTCCAACTATGTCAGAAAGTTTGTTCTTTGGTTCGATATTTTTAACTCTTTAGTACAAGTAGTTCCATATTCACTTTTTGCTTACTTGAAAGCTGAACTTTTCTGATCACTCACTGTCAGATGTCTGTCTGTCTCCTACCTTCCATCTGTCCGTATTCTTTTCACATTTTCAACTTCTTCTCTAGAACCTTTTGCCAGTTTAAATAAATAAAATATCTCTTGGTAAAGGGGATTCTAAAATATTAATATGAAGGACAAATCATCCAACCAAGGGTGGATAATCAAGTAAATGCAAAAATAAGGGGGGGGGGGTAAAAATCTATAGAACCACTGGGTCAGAAAAAGCTGAAACATGCATGGAAGCTTCTTGAGATGGTGTAGATTCTAAATTTGTTTAAATCACGCCCCCAGGGATAGTGTGGGGCCACAATAAGAAATGAATATAAATATAAGGAGAATCTTCTCACTGGACCTGAAAGACCAAAAATAAGAGGAAAGCTTCCCAAGGTAATATTGAAAGTGAATAATAGTAATTTACATCAGGTGTCCCAGGGGTGAGATGGGGCTACATTAGGTATCTTATAAAGAAAAGCTTTAAAACTCTTCACAAGAGCAGCAAAACCATGATGAATCTTAGTACTAGTAATGTGGAATCATCCTCTAGTAATGCAGATTTCTTTTTCTTCAACTAAAGCCTCCTGTAATTAGGTTGAGGTCAATAAGGGCAATCAAAATTTTACCTAAGAATAGATATACCATATAACCTTGTATTTCATAATATTGCTGGGAAAAAGGCTTGCAGAAAAGCTGGGCCAAAGGGATTCAGTTGAGCATTGTCTCCCATAGCCCTCCCTGTTTTAATCACAGCAATTTCTTTTTACCAACTCTTGTTTATCTCCCCTTGGAAGCGAGCTTGAGCCTTTTAAGCCCAGGGATAGGTTGAAACCACAATAGGGAATCAAAGTTTATGGGAAAATTCCTTTAATATCTTCCCAAAAACCAATGGTCCAGAAAAGTTGAAACTTGTGTGAAAGTTTGTTGGGGTAAAGTAGATTCAAATTTCCAAATCATGACCCCAGAGGGTAGGGTGGGGCCACATTAGAGAATCCAGGTTGTACACTGAAATATAAAGGAAAGCTTGGCAAGAATAAGCTGACACTTATATGGAAGCTTCTTAGGGTAGTGTAGATTCTAAATTCAAATCATAACCCCCGGGAGTAGGATGGCGCTACAAGGGGTAAAATCTGGTGAAGAACTACTCAGGTGAGCGTTGTGGGCCAAGGGCCTCTTATGAATTGGAATTTCCTCTATCCAATTATGCTCTGTGTCGGCTCTAGATTTATAATCAAAACTGGCTTACTGGTTCTTGAGAAGATTGTTGAAAAATATGAAAAGTTTAAAGATGGGCTGACGCTGGGCAATGGGTGGTCAGAAAGGTTCACTTTCAAGAGCTTAAGTTTATAAGCTCAGTTAATTTGAAATTTTCACTAAATGAGTGACTTTTTCAGACGACCCTTCGGCAATTTAATCAAAGTGCATCGTAATCAATGTCGGTACATTTCTCAAATCGAGTCTAGAACTCGGAAAATAATGCATTTCTAAAGCTTTATTGTCTCCCACAGAATTCAGTGGGCACCTGGTGTACACAGATACAATAAAGATTCCTAGCTATCTGTTCCTCCTCACACAATATATGTTTTATTATGACGACCTAACTGATTGAACCATTGATTTCCGGTAAACAGGTTAATATAGTCGTATCAGAAAACACCAGCTTGTATGTTTTAAAGTATTTTCCCGTACTCCTTCTTTTAGATCATTGATCGCCACTGAAATTACTGCGACATCACTCAGATCTTAGATTGATGCGCGCTGAAATTAATCTGTCTTGAAGTTTGACTGTACATTCGCGTGCTGTGTAGCCACAGGGCAAAAGTGGGAAAGACACAGCGACTGAAATTAAACTAGATACACAATAACGAGGCTGAATAAGACAATGATTTATTATCATTTTGCAGTTTCTGTAACAAAGTGAAAATGTCCAGTTTTTACAGAGTCAGTTCATAAGACAGCAAGTTAAAACCCCGTCAGAGGATTTCTATATATAGATCAAGATCAGTCGTTAATAGGAGGGAGGAAAAAGGGCGGCAGAGTAAGAAGTGTCTGTAATATATGAAAACTCAAGACGTGCTAAAATCTGACAGGATTTGATTTTCTTTTTGTAATTGATATGATTATCCTCATCCTTTTGAAGCTATTTTCTACAATTAGAACAACTCTACATGTACATCCGTCTACAGTCTGTTTGGGAGTTGATCGATATTTCTGCCTGCAGTGATCTTTTGGCATTTTTTTTTCTATGCTGTATTTTCTTTGAGTGAATAGAAAGTTTACCTTTCGTAGATAAAAAAAAAACATTGCTACACAGAAAGCCAAAATGGATAACAAGTTTATTTTCTGAAACAAGTTTTTCTTTTTAATATTGTCGAATACAAATAATCACAATGAGTTGCTGTTGTTTGCGATAACTATTTCCGAATATTTAATATTGATTTTCGAAATAAAAAAGCAGCTTATACAAAGATGCAATGATTTTTTCTTCTTAAAAAGGTGTTTTTTTGTGTAGCATATGGTTTAACAATAAAAATTTTTGTTTGTATATAAAGGAATATTGGGTGTTTGACTGGCTATATTTAGAGGGGAGAATGAGAAAAATAAATTTCGCTGTGTATATATTTATAATATTATAAACAATTATATACATGAACCACACACACGATTGATATACATTGTTCAACAAATAGAACTGATAAGTTCCGTTTCCGGTCTACAACCGGAAGTACTCAACACTAGGGGAAAAGAAAAATAAAATTCTACAAGAAATCAACAGCATATTTAAAAAATCAGCGTATCTCAACAAACCACTGGGGTCACTCAGAAACATTAGCTGTGCCACTAAGCACAAAAATGAATTAAGTGACGCCTACCCAGGTCAATTTACCATGACAATATTAGTTGGTGCCTGTAGAAACGTACAAGATATAAACTACAAGTGCTAACAATGTAAACTAGTATACTTTTTCTTATTCAATTTAACTCTAATTCATAATTTGTGATTCATATTTATTCTACTTTGTAAACTTGAACATTTTCTATTAACAAATTTTGGAGTTTATCCTAGTTTAATATTTGTCTTCTAAAATTTTACTCTATGGCTGAATATCATGATAATTGAATCTTTAAACTGTAGGAAAAATCCAAATAATAGGCGATTTTGAGACACTGAGTCTAAAAGACTTAAAAACTTTTCAACATAAAATTCTTGGCATTTAACTACATACAGTGCGTAAAGATGTACACAGCAAGATTACTCAGTTGTGGAGAATCTTCCTTCCATGTTATGACAATACTGAAGCTGTATATAATATCGTTCGGTTGCGTTGTACATGTTAACAAAACAAAGGACTCGCTATCAGTCAGTGATAGCATTCTCAGGGGGTTCGTTGCAAATTGTTTTGTGACCAATTTTAACTAAGGAGGAAACGGTAAACAATTTTAAATTGTGCACATTGTGATATAAGTATTGGTTTCGTATATGGGGAATAACTCTGATTTGACACTTTAAACTGATAAGAATCTACATTTTTTGCCATTAATGAAATTCTCTAGTTAATTACATGGGACAACATTTAATATGTGTAAAGGGGTCAACATCACAGACGTGGGAAGTGAATGAATTCAAATATTTGTTTATATAGAAATATAGATGGAAAAATCATCACATTTCTATGCATGTTCCTAACCTACACCAGGTGTCGCTTTGTCATGTGAAGCAGAACACGAGGACATTCTACAGGTAACTAGCCATTCTCCGACAGTCCCACTTCCGGTTTCGAAGAGCAGACGTGACGTCATAAACTTTATTTTCCGATATGTCTTGCTCGGCTGGAAGTCACTTAACTGGACGACATAGCGACACGAAGCCTGGGTTACGTGTTGACAGCCACTAGATTGTTGGACTTTGGGGGTGAGGTGGAGGGGGAGTAGTGTCTAGGCTCCGTCGCGTTGTTCACGGCTGAAGAGTTTGATATTTTGGAGGGGTCTGTTGCAGCACCATCTGTCACGTGAGCACTGTTCACTAAGTCTGCTGCAAAAAAAAATTATTAAAATCAAATGTAGTTCCTGATAGACATAACGAAATTGTGGACACCGTTCAATAGTGCAAAATACATGTATCGTTTAGAAATCCAAATCTGGATTCTGGTATTAACCTAAACTGTTTGATTGTACATGTATTTGTATTTTTACATCCGAATTTTTGAAGCCATTGTTATGAATCACCCAATAAAGAATTTATTGCAAATTTTCTTTTTAATTTCCATCCTCAAATAAGAATGGAATAAACGATTCCTTCCATAGCTTCGAAAAAACTCTTTCTAAAATCAATCGACAAGTATTTTATTTACATGCAACTGAAATTTATTGGTCATGTATTTGCTTGTTACATTGTAAAATCGGGAATCTTGATTTTTTTTCCCCAAACGTTTTACCATCATAATGGCATGATTTATTAGCGTCACGTGATGCAAATTGGTCGTCACGTGATACACATTTTTGTCCCCCGCTTGAAAAGTGGGGGATATTAATTTGGGTCTGTCCATCCGTCCGTCTGTCTAGCTGTCTGTCCGTCTTTCTGTCTGTCTGTAATGCTTTCGTTTCCACACGATATCTCGAGAAGCCTTTGAGCTTTCGCAATGAAATTTTGAAAAGCAACTCCCTATGGGCTAAAGAAGAACCCAATTAATTTTGAGGTCAAAAGGTCAAAGGTCAAGGTCATTAATTTGCAAATTCTGTCTGTTATAATACTTTCGTTTCCGCGCGATATCTCGAGAACCCTTTGAGCTTTTGCAATGAAATTTTACGTAACAACTCCCTGTGGCCTAGGGAAGATCCTTATTGATTTTGAGGTCAAAAGGTCAAAGTTCAAGGTCGTAAATTTATATATTCTGTCTGTATGAAACACTATCCTTTCCGGGAGATATTTCAAGAAGATTTTGAGCTTTTGCAATGTAATATTATACCAAAACTCCCTAGGACGTCTCTCGCCCCTCTCAAAGTGTCCCGCCCCTTTTGTTTTATTAGTATTTATTGTATTACGTCGCTATTTTTAGCACAGGGGCATAAAGAGAGTTATTACGTATAAAACAGGTTCTCAGTGGACTTTATTAATATTCTTATTATATCTATTAGAACTGTTTAATAAAGGTTAAATTAGACACCATGCATCGTGTAAAATTTTGACAATATCGTGAATATATACAAGTTTGTGACTTCATTCTTGCATATAATTTTCGTAAACGTGAAGCAGTTCCGTGGTCTAGTGGTATGTCTCTCACTTCACATGTGAGAGGTCCCGGATTCGAATCCCGGACGATCCATTTTCTTTTTTTTTCCGAAATATTTTTTTCTACTAAATGATAGTATTCAGCATGTGAAATGAAAAAATTTATGAGGTCTGGTTTGTACAAACTCATAAATCATCATTAATGTGATAAATATTCCATATAAAAAGAATCTTCTATACACATAATAAAGAATAAGCAATCAAATCTTTATATTTATATTGGCATATTTTATTTGCTTCAGTATACATGTGTATATTTAATAATTCTACAAATTCAGTCAAGGGGGTCCGACCCCCTCTCCCCCCGAACTGCGCATGGTTTACTTTTTCCCTAAGCGGGGGGACACAAATTCTCTGAATTAGCTTGTATAATTTGGTGTTCTTCCATTCCAACCACAACAGAACTGATGGAACCACAGAGGAACCGTTTCATTAACACCAGGCCTCCCTCTCCTATCGAAGTCAAAAAGTAAAGGGTTGACGTTTTTTATAATCTGACTGACCTATGGGGGCAAGTAACAGTCGTTTTCCTCCTTTTTCACCCACCCTTTACTAATCTATTACAGTTTACGATGGTCACCCCACTAAGTAGAGAAGATAAATAGATCTTGACAAATCTCTTATGATCCATAAAACCTGCAGCAGACCAAATGCAGACAAATGAACAATTTTGATAATTAACAAACAAATGACTATTTCATGTGTAAAAAGAAATGGGAGCGGAGCTATAACTTTCCATACAGGAAGACCGATGCGTAATATCAATGTTCAGTGCGTCTTCAATGCATAGAAAAATTTAGCTTCCTATTGTTTGAAATATTTATTATCTATCTTCTTTTGGGCTTGTCTTGTTAAATGATTATGGAAAATGACCCTCTCTTGTCGTAATTATTAATGTATAGGGAATACTTTTTTGTTAGATGAGTCGGTTTACGTGTTTAGTCTGATTGCTTGATACTTTGATAGCGTGCAACAGAATAATCTTGAATGATTAAGTCGATGTCATTAAAGTATATAGTTAGAAGGTAAACAGTTCTTTTATTTTGACTCGAAAAGGTATTAAGTATAATTGACAAATAAAATGACTCGTTTGAGTTTTCAAGAAGATAAACTTGACAAGAAGGTTCTCTTTTTTTTTAAAGTGATAAGAAAAAGTAATCGATATCAAAAAGCTGTAATTAATACAAATCCGTGAACACGGT
The DNA here is from genome assembly GCF_032062105.1 of Saccostrea cuccullata. Taxonomy (NCBI): domain Eukaryota; kingdom Metazoa; phylum Mollusca; class Bivalvia; order Ostreida; family Ostreidae; genus Saccostrea; species Saccostrea cuccullata. The sequence goes on along the minus strand of NW_026932411.1, from coordinate 273,001 downwards.
GTAAAACATGTCAAGTTGCATGTAACTCTTTTATGGAATCAGGTGCCTTGGAGTTGTAAACATTCCCTGATAACTAGTAACGCCTAGAGCCTAATTATGTATAAATCAAGTAGACAGAGTACTCTGTATTGACGCACAGGACGTTTAACAGTTCGTAACAACATGTTTTCGAGGTTGGCAGGGTTGGTCTAATTAAAAGACAAAAAGACCAAACCTCACAAATTCTCTCTTATCGATGAAGAAGGTTACATGTTTTGAGTCTCTGATCAACTGTTTAACAACTAAAAATTTAAATTCTAATGAATCGATTTCGACTTCCTTTATCAAAATTTTCCCGAACTTTTTCGTAGTCCTCTGACTTTTCCCTTTATTCTATGAAACTCGGAACTCGAAAGTTACCCGCTAGGTGTCGTTTTTGGATCACTTCCGTAATTTCTGGTTTGACATTTCCAAATTTTTCACATTTGACGCTGAATACTCGGATAACTGGGGAATGTCTGGGCAATTGAATGGAACGATTAAAAACAAAAATATCCACCGAAACAAGATATCATGACACATTTTGGTGACATATAGTAGTTATACGATATTTTAGGCCCGATATTCAAGAGGGGTCCGATGTAAACAACCGAAGTGACTTACCTTCTCTATTTTATAATACCAGGGTATGACTTTTTTTTAGTAAATCGTTAAATCTATGTTATTTTTTTGGATTTTTCATATGGAATACGTTGTAAATAAGTACTAGAAACATTATTCATGACAAGAAAAAAAAAGAAAAAAAAAGTTGACCAGGGGTGTACATGTATATAAGGGGGCGGGGGGTCCTGTCCACAAGTATCCACAAGTACCTGTGACCCCACTTTTGATATATCCTTGATAATTTTTGTTTTACAAGTATATCAACTGCATGACTTTTGAATTAGAAAAATACGTAGTATTCTCAATATGTTAACTTTCTCTATACTTTAAGAACTGTAAAGTAAACTTCATTAGTAAGCTTACTCGTGATTATAGAACAATAAAGTAACTTGACTTGTAAACTAACTTGACTTTGAATACTATACAAGATTAGGTAACTTACACTAATCTACATAACTACTAAGTTAGCTATATTAATAAATTGTTTTTTGACATTTAGAATGTAATTATATGTAGTACGCTTTCAGTGGTTCATTAACTTGATTGACTTATTTTTGACTTAGTGAAGAATACTTGATAAGTTTAAAAGTTAACTTACTCTAAACTTGAACAAAAAGTAGCTAGATTAGATAGTTCTCTCCTTTTGGATTTTGTCATAACGAGGTTTGACTTTGTATAAACTAGAATAAATAACATTCTTGTCATGGATTTTGTCATGAGGTTTGACTATGTAAAAAATAGACTAGAATAGATGAAGAACTCTCCTCTTGGATTTTGAGATAATGAAGTTTGACTGTGTATAACGGAGATGAGATACCGTTCTCTTCTCTTCAATGGTTTTTGGCATAACGAGGTTTGACTCTGTATTTAGTGGACTAATAAGATAACGTACCCTTCTCTTGTTTTTGGCATTGCAAGTTTTAACTGACTGTGTATTTAGTGGACTATTTAGATAATAACGTTCTCTTTTCTTGGTTTCTGGCATTACGAGGTTTGTGTATTTAGTGAACCATTAAGATAACGTATCCTTCTCCTTGTTTGGGGGATAACGAAGTTTGACTGTGTATTTAGTGGACTTTATTTAGATGACGTACCCTTCTCCTGGTTTTGTGGTGACCCGGTGGTGGTGGCAGTGGCGGGACTGGAGACAGAGTTGCTGTTGACCCCAAGGCTGACTGATGTGGGGGTCGTACATTTACTCGCTCCCACAGGTGTGCTGTTAAGGTTGGCGTTTGGCGCCATAATCAAGCTCGTGATTCCTGTGGCATCTATCAAAGAAAAAAACATACCTAGATACATTTATAAAGTCTTATGTCAGCTGTATATTCAGTGTAAAGTTAGTCACAGTGTACCAAGTCCATTTACTTGTTAATACTTCAACGGAATTCTGATTTCAAGTTTTTAAAAAAGAAACAAAAATGCAGTAAGATAATGATAATGTATTGGTTATATATATGATATAAACCGATTAATGTATATATCTTAAACCTATGAACTGCATGTTTTTGATATTTTTAACCAATGCTTATAGGATTTTTTTTTGTATGTATATGATATAAACCGATTCATGTATATACCTTAAACCTATGAACTGCATGTTTTGGACATTTTTAACCAATGCTTATAGGATTTTTTTAATTACTCAGAGGGAATCATCTTTGTAAGAATAATTTTTTTAAATTTTATCCAAATTTAAACTACAGGGCTCTCAGAGACAAAGAATGTTGCTGAAGTTGTAAATATGGCGGGCATTACAAACAAGTTATAAAATGACGTTAATTTGAAGCTATCGCTCTGTCTTTGCGGTTTTTTTTTAAATGTCTGTCTTTAAAATAAATAAACCATTCTTTATATTTGTGCAAAACTTCCTTACATAAATACTGGCTAACTTTTTTTTTAATTTTTGCTATAACACCGAGTTTAACGCTTCATTGTGTATTCTGGTGTCTCCCTGTCTTTTGTAATCTGCGTGTTTATATACAGTAACCATTATTTACCAGCACTCACTCCGCAGAAATCGAACATTCCAATCTCGGTAACATTAACGACAGCATGCAACTCCAACATGGATGGTGATATCGATTTTAAGTAAACATAAAGTTAGAACTACGCTTAAAAAGGAGAAGATCTACAACTAAAATGCTGTAAGCCACATTGAATGCAAGCCGTGCTTCGCTACACGCAAAAGCTTGTTGTTTCTGTAAACCAGTTGTAAGTAGCGGAAATTATTTCCATGGTTTTGTTCGTGATTTGAAATCTCATAATATAACAACATTTATAGAAATCAATAAATACAAGATAGGGGGAAAAAATCTAAGCTAGTTTTAGAAGTAAATATGGTTCTATGAATTCTTATAAGTAAATTAAAAAAGGATTTTAAGAATTTTAAACAGAACAATGACGACAAAAAGCCACAAAACTTCCTCAGAATACAAACCAGTTGGCTTAATTTCGGTAACTTTTAGAGGGGTTCCGGGGTTAGAACTTATTTCCACTAGTCGCGGGGGATTCTTGTCTACCACATGGGATTGGGGTCGGGATCGAGGTACCGTATTATCCTCTTTATCGGTGTGATTTATCATCAACATCGGGATCGATTCCTCTCCTGCTCGGCCTACAGAAGCAACACAAAATGCACATATTAGCACACAACAACATGCGATTAGTACAAAACCAGCAAAAATAAACAATATCTACCATCGTCTACACGGAAGTGTTAGCAAGTACAGAGTCACATTCTACCATGGAAACAGTTTTTATTAATAACCAATGGCTAATTTTCCTCCTCGCAATGGGTTAATTAACTGTACGGGCTGCTTTACAAACTTTCTCTTGGTAAATCAGCTCAGTCTCAGTAAACCTCTTTTATAAGATATAATTATCAGATTGGCTGCAGTATTTAATGTTCTACAAAGATTTGTTAAAACGTAAGCGGAAAATTAAGATTGTAGCATTTACAAAATTAAAAGTGCTATTTCCGTAATCTACCGTCATCTTGCTCTACTCTGTTTAATTAAAAGAAGACTTGAGTTTCATACAAAAGACTAGGCTAAATTAAAGATAGACAAACTGTTAGACATATGAATGAAGAATAAGTCCCAAATACTTATTGCCTTTCTTAATTTCTCTATACTGTAGTAGATGATGCTTTATAGCAGAGCATTTAAATGCTGTAATTAAATTTTATAAAAAAAAATCGAAGATATATAAGTTGTGATAATTTTCTAATGTTAGTAGTTAATTTGCTTAGTGGAATAAACTGACCAGCTCGTGTTATTAGTACAGAATATAACTGTTAAAGATATTGGATACACGGTGTCTATTAATCATACAGAGTGGCATGCATTCAATTATTCGCTTAAATACATGTATCAGTAACAAAATCAGCTTAATACCAAAAATTCAGTGTGTTTGATATAATATATAAATATACAATGTGACAAGTGGTTGTTGCAGAATATAAGACTCCAGTAATATTGACCCAAAACTGTGAGTAAATAAAAAGCTTGAGAACTCAAAATGGAGCCAAATCCATAAGTTATTGTTTGATTCAACATGGCATCAACCAGATTGAGTAAACAGTAGAAAGTTAGAGTGGAAACTAATGGTGAGAGGGCAGACGATAGCAAGTCTTTAGTTACTACACAAATACTTCAGATAAACCTCGCTGATTGCCTCCTGGGAAATATTATTGTGATTTCAGAGCAAAAATGGTAAGCATTTCCAATCAATTTCCGAGGCATGTTTTTAACAATGTCGAAACAATGCAAACCGATAGCGAAAAATTGTGTTTGTTTGCGCATTTGTAGACATAAGAAATCACGGAGATCTTGCTATCGCCATCAGTATTATCTTTCAACAGATTTCCCTGACTTGCATATAGCAATCAAGAAAAGTTCTTTATCTCACGGCAAAATCATGGCATACTATACCTAGGTAATACCCGTACGGATATGCTGCAGAGGAAAAAGAACGGGACACATTAGCATACGACAACAAGCTCTAATGGTCACGCAACTCTTTAAGTTGTCAATATATTAACTTCTATATCATACAATTCATCCTCTTAACTATTCACTACTTGTGCATTTATCGATGTTAGTAATTTCTATTTCCTAGGCTACACGTAACACTATAATACATGTTATAATAGACATATACAATTTATAAAAAGCATATTCATATACGAGGTGATTTGTTATCTTTTAATCTAGACATTGATTGGTGTTTATTGTGATTATGTACAGATGGAGCTTTCTAATCTACATTGTGTTAGTAGGCATGCAATGTGAAGTTGGCCGAAGGTGACCACGTTACCCATGCAATACGCGGCCGAAGAGCCACCTGGTGAACAGAACCCTGAAATTTTTAATTAACATCCTGTTATTTAAAACTTGGTTAAGTTTAATTGAAATTAAATATATCGATGTTAAAATATAGCCAAAAATTTCCAATGTTGATACAATTATTCCACTTCTGTCACTCCCAGAATGGAATGGATTGTTTTAATAGAGGCTCTAATTTCTAATGAAAATTGCGCTTTGGCCTTGAGAGAATTTAATTATATAAAGATTTACAAACTGAGTTTATCTCGATCCTTCTCAATAAAGAGTACCTGCCATTTCTCCGGAAAGAATGTTCTCAGACAATGATATATTGTAGAAATCACAGTGTTAATTGTTTACCTTACTAACATTTGAAAAATTCACGATAACCATGATAATGAATTTCATTGCGTTTTGCTGTAAAATAATGAAAAGAATTTCTTTCATTTATCATTAAAATCTATTACATTTTTTACAACAATCTATTACATTTTGTACCATTTTAATCGTACTAGAGTATTGTTCCATTATATTCTATTACATATTGTACCATGTACTGAGGATTCTTACATCTAAAAGCCGATCATTCCAGTGTTTAAAACTATACCCTTTATCTGAGACTTCGGCGTTCAATTCCTTATAATGTACAGAAATTTGAAGCTTGGTTCATTTGTAGAAGTCTAGCCACTTCAAAACATAACCATCTATATTGATTTTATGTCTGGTCGTACAGTCATGCTAAGTAAACATTGTACATGGTAAATTCGTGAGTTCTGGTGATCACCACACGGAATGTTTTGTGACGTATATAAAATAATTAAAATAACCCAAAGAAAAGTAAAGAAGTAATCGAGATTTAGATAAAGTTGTTAGACGCAAGTCTTCAGGATCAGAGAAATTTAATTGTGCTCCTACAAAAAGTACATGCTAAACTCGAACCCAATCCGAGTTCAAATCAACTAACAAAAACAGTGTTTAGATGAGATTTAACATTGAGAAAACACACCATGAAAGGTCAACTAGAGGTTACCACTGGATATAAATAGCTGCGTTATGAAGTAGCGAGCATTGCTTTATTGCCTCTTTGGGGTGATTATGACTTGGAAGAATTATAATTCTATAGATTAATACAGATCGCAGGTTGTTTCGTTCCTGTTCGATGACTGTTGTTTACATTTGTTGGCTTTTACTTGTTCAATCATTGCCAAAATCATCGCCTTGAACTCCAAACCCTTGATAAAGCAAACGCAGGATTCTAAATAATACGTTTAATAGAAATGTGCTTACTATGAAATCCCAGTTGACACTCTACAATTAAGTCAGAAACAAAACTTTTTTTTTCTTTTTAGCAAATTTAGATTTTTTTATATGAAGTAATGAATTATATACTTCAAACTGAAAGAAGACGGGCGAATAATTCATTGTTTGTGGCACAAAGGGCATTTTGCTCACCTTTTCTACCCATATTCTTTAATGACATTTAATACTAAAGAGTCTTATTCACTAAATACGAGGAAAAAGTGATTGACTTGTGCGATATTGACCCAATCAGCATCCAAACATATGTCGTTTTAATTCTAAAACAGCTGTTTTTCTGAAAAAGTATTCCATTCTCTTTGATCATTTTTTTTTTCGTGACAACATGTACAAGGCAATTCCTCGTAAACCAGCCCATGGATATAATTACCGCGTCATTGCACTATAAATATTTAAAGCAATTCTTGTGTATAGTGTAAATTCAATTTACACAGAACATGTGCAATAAGATATGTACGTCATGGGCATAATAAACAAAGTCTGAATTCCATCTGTCAACAATGTGACTTGAATTGTGAGTTGAAGTCTTTGATTCAATGCTTATCTGGGTCTTAATGAGACAAGGTTTAAAATATTTACTTAAGGTTCCTCTTGTAGGTGAAATTGTTAGTGTTTATTGTATTGGCATGAGGTCTAGGGTGTTTCTGTCCGTATTTAGAACTAGCATTGTTTAAATCTAACATGTCCAATTAATTGACTGCTTCTGACAGATAAGTTGATGTTACAGGGACTTCCACAACCCTGTTTAAAGTCATCATTTTGTAAATTCTATTGTCATAATAAAATGGCCTTGTTAGCAAATATAACATCCCAAGAGGTTGTTTTTCGGCTGACATGTTTCATTAGGCCTTCGTTTTTATACTGAAATCGACTATGGAACGTTCCGACTGCCTGCTCAATACATAGAGCTCACGTCGGCTGTGACAGGTCGACAAGGCAGGGGATGCTTACTCCTCCAAGGCACCTGATCCCACCTCTGGAATTCCCAGGAGTCCATTTTATACAATCTTCACGGGTTCGTATTGGTTATAGGATTTTCTTAATCAGTCGATGAATGTTCGTTGTCTTTACCTTTTTTAATTCATTTGGAGCTTATAAGAATTATAAGATAATAAGATTTTGTTATTCCTGGCGCTAGATAGCAACGGTAAATTAAATAAAAGGCAAACATCTCATAGTGAATATATAAAATATGTAGTAATGTAAAGTCACCGAGAGAGCTTACCCCAGTATTCGAAGAGATTTTTCTGTGGATAAAATTAATCATGGATAATTGGTAGCGATTTCATTTTGGCACGCGTCACGCATACGGTATGTTTTACTGTACTTGCAAAAAGACTCTTCACTGTACGTTCCAACAGTTTAAATAAAAAAAAATTATTGTTACTGTTAAATTGTACGAGTAAAAAGGACTATATTTGTATACATTTTTTGCAGCACTATCTAGAAATAACCTAGGATGACGTGTATAATTTATAAAAGCAGAGATTTGCAAAGATGACTCCAGAAGATAGCGTGACACATGTTTACAAAGCACATTCAAGTTGTTAGTCTGATGTATGTACATGTTAGTAAGAGACGCACAGGAAGTTTCCTAGAGTAGTATCTACAGAAGCGCATGCGCCACACATAAATACAGAATGTTTCCGGTAACTTACTACGGAAGGGCATCAGTTGCTGTATACAACCTTGGTCTTTTCGATAAAAATAAGAGGGTTTTAGAAACAATCAGTCAAAGCAATCAGATTTATATTCATATCTGTAACTGTGGCATATCTAAACTGATTTTATAATAAAAGTATACCAAGAAGACTTGTTTTCTTAATTTGAAAAAAAAAATTGTGCTGAAAAATCTCATTGTTCTTAGTACAAACGTGAATCTAATCTATTGAAAGTGCCACTCGATCACTCAACTAGTTTATAAACTGACAAAAGTAAAACAGGTAAACATGTCCTAGACTATATACTACTCAATAACTGCATAAGTTGACAAAGAATTAATTATTACAAACAAGAAAACTTATTAATAAGAGAATCAACAATTGTTAGCATAATCGAAATTAATCTCTACGGGATAGGAATAACATTTGTCATGTATGACGTTTCTGTAAGGAAAAACATGTACATCTTCAAATCTGAACTATATAAGATTTTAAAAAAAATCATGCACGGTCAAAAATTAGACACTCCTACACTACTCCCAATGAACAATTAAAATGCGGCAAAGCGATTGAATCGACAAGAAAATCACATTGGAAGGAATTTAGAGAAAAACACGTCGATGAACACTTTGCAATTACTCACCCATTCTGTTTATTTTGTGGTCTTGCTGTCCTACGGGAGGGTGTTTTATAGCGTTCCTATGCCTGTTGATTGGAGGGGGTCCTCCTCCCGGCCCCATCCCCTTTGGACCCTTCGGTCTGGGCAGCTCTACCGGCAGAACTCGCCGTCTTTTCTTCGGTAGTTTGGATCGTGCCTGTGTATGGGAATAAAACAGGGCAAAGTTGCTCACGATAACTGGTACCGGAAGTGCAATTGTTAGTACACCCAGCAACGCACAGAGAGCACCAACAAACATTCCGACGTATGTTTTCGGTGCCATGTCTCCATAGCCTACAGTTGTCATAGTAACTATTGCCCACCACAGTCCAACCGGAATTGAAGTGAAATCATTATCCGGGTTATATTGAATTCGTTCCGCATAAAATATCAAAGCGGCAAAAATCACAATGCCTAACACTAGAAAAAACACCAGTAGAACAAGTTCCTTCGCACTTGCTTTGAAGGTATGAATAAGAATTTTCAGCCCTGCAGAATGGCGGGTGAGTTTACACAGTCGCATAATACGGATTATACTAAAAAACTCCAGTATATCATTTTCTTGTTTCAGCTTTGTCAACATAAAATCCAAATAGAATGAAAGTGTGGCAATTATGTCGATGATGTTCACCGGTGCTTTCAGAAAATCTAACTTATTTGGTGCAACTATCAAACGAATTATTATTTCAAATGTAAACCAAGCATTGCTTGCACACTCGATATAGAAAAAAGCCTGGTGAGGTTCTGTTTTCTTTTTCTCTAACCGCCATGACATTTGCCCGTCGGAAGTGTTCGAAGTAGTATTCCTGAGCACTGGCACTCTCATCTCAGGGTGAGTTTTCAAACAGAAGGAGAGAATAGAAACCACGATGAAAAATACTGATACAACGGCTATAACCTGGAAAAGGAAGAGAAGTTAAACTTTGTCTGGCTAAACAGCCTTAAACTGTAAAAATATTATTACATATTTTATAAGTATAATGTATATCTAACTGTAACATCATCAGTATCAGTATAGGCAGTACTTTATATCTAATGAATAGATATCCACAATTAGAAAGTTTAAGCCTTTACTGATGAAACAATGTAAATATGAATTATAAAGAGTACAGAACATTTTTGTACGTTTTTTTTAGTATAAAGTATAAATACATGTATATACGTATTTGCATCTTTACCATGGACAAACACTGTTTTATTACTATCAATTACATGTACAATATCATACTTTCAAAAATCTTGATTTTGCAAGCACTGTTTATAAAAGAAATAAAATCAGATTCTCTTAAATTAAAAGGAAGAAAAACGAAAGCTCAAGTTTTTCGATCATGTTTGAAAACCTATTTTTTCATATATTTATCATCATAAAAAACATATCTACAGAAAATGTATCTCTTATTTTCAAGTACCTGAACTCGGCCATTTGGCTAAACTGGAAAGTAATAATGTAAATATTTTGAAATTGTAGCTAATTATTTTTAATTTAAAAATAATTAAAGACCCAATTTTTTTTTACCGTACGGTTACCTGAGGAGGGGGAATGGTCCACGCAACAGTGGTATTATTTACCTGGAGACCCCCAATACCCAAGATGTCAAAAATCTATATACACGTAGCATTACACAGGAAGTCTGTGTCTGGTGATCAGGGTCAATATTCCGTGTTTCGTGTCTAAATTTGAGTGAAACTACTTGAAATAATTGAAATATTTCAATAAAAAAAAAAAATTATAAATACTTTCAGTGATATATAATGAAGAAAAAAAAATATATACAGAAATATCGTTTTTATATTTAAAAAAAAATGACAAATTAAAGAAAAGAACACAGTGTAAAACTACAAAGTAAACATATCTTTTTAAATTAAACTTGTGTAAATATCAAAATTTTAAAAAAAATTATATAATTAAATATTCCATTCATAGGTAGGCCTATCCGTCGTGTGAACATATACAATGTACCGTACTACGATAGGAATATTGCCTACGTTCTGATCAACAATAGTGTCGAAAATATTCCCCATTTCCGGGTGTTCGTGTGTTTAATTTTTTTTTATTGTTTGCAAGATTTCTTTTATACTTGTAAGAATTGATATTTGGCTGTATATATACACTTTTTAATTTCGAATATTGGGTATTGACAGATGTAAGGAAATTTAAAAGTTACATTATATTTTCATTTCAGAACTTTACAACGGAACATGGTATAAAATATATACGTAGATAAAACATGGGATAAATGATTTTTTTTATCCGTGCCGTTTGTGCTAAATATCTTTTCTTATTTATCATATTTCAATTTTAATCGACAATTAGCGTTTCTGTGCACGGACTGGTCTAAATTCTACAGAGCAGATATCTTGGACGACATATCGCCTAAAATACAATATAGCCGTTGAGATTAAAAGCAATTATTTTATGAAGTCATGTTTTAATTATCTACTACTTTAAAATAAAATTTTACCAAGATTCTTTTTTTAACCCCCGTGTATACAAGGCGGCTACATAAAAGTGTTTGACGCGTGACCAGGCAATCGTTTTCAAAGGACATTTATCGTAGTCAATCAAATCAGAAGCTATTGTTTTTTTAATGATTGACAGGCGGTAAATTATTGATCTTGAATCAGGTAGATTTTGGGGGCGTTAACATAAAATTGGGTGTTTAACACAGGGAAAGGACCCGGATGGTTTCCCTTTTATACGAATGCTTTACTTATTGCACTCTGTACTTTATTCAACCTATAAGCACATCAGCTGAATTTGTGAGTTATGATGTTATCATTAGAACACTATTACTGACGAAACTCCTTTTACTGGCGAGTAAGACCTAAGATCGTGTTCGATTCGTCCTGCTGCACCGAGATTGCTCACACGTGGAGGAATGTCTTTGTTGTTCTGAAACAGACAGCTCAACTGGTTGACAATTGTTCTATGTTTGGCCTAGGATGTGTAATCAGTGTATACCACTTGTGTGGTTTCTTTTACATTGTCTTATGTTATTGTTCCTCGGGAATATCTAGAAGCAAGAGATTAACAACTCTTATCCCGCGGCTTTTGTATTGGAGATGCCAGTATTGTGGCACCGCGTCTTCTTTAAGATCAACTCTTGGTTTGCCAGATAACGGCGTAACAAACAAATAAATGAGGTGGTACAAAGACACCACAAATATTTCTCCACAGCTGTTACTTCTAGCATTAATTCAAAAAGTCATTTTAGTGTCATTCTCTAGGAAATTTGAGTGCCATTCTTGATTAAGCTTTCACCTCAAAAATGCAGATTAACCACTACATGTATACATATTCTTAGAAATACTTTTTTTCAACGAAGATGGTCCATTAAAATTGACATCAAAGATAGTGTAGAATTTTATCAATTCTTTTTTTCTTCGTTCAAATTATTTGTAGTGTTTAAATAAAGTTTTCTCGTATTTTAAATATAGAAATATTCCCTTTGCCTACCTACATGTGCGCTTATGAATGCTACATCTTCGGCGTTTGCTGGGTTTTCAATTCTAGTGATTGTATATCTGACAATGGCAGATGATGGATGTTAACGGTCTATGACTGTCAAGAAGGCACAATTTAGCTTCAAAGCCTGATTATTTACACAGAAGCAGTTTTTTTTCTGCCATAGGTTCTGACTTCTGGTAAAAATATCATTCAATAAACAAGCTGGCAAAATGAACGATTTCCAGAGACCGGGAAAGACTAGCTAGCTATAACTGTCAGTTTAATGCTTTACCCTCGGGTAATTGGTGAACTCTTACGCTTGTATTGACTTCACAAACATTACACTGAAAATAAAAATCGGCAGACTCGAAAGACAATAGTCCCTTGGATACTAAGCTTGGCCAAAGTTCAGTGGCTCGTGGTCGGGGTCTAGAGGGCATATCAATGTTTTTCAAATTAAATACGGATATTGAAAAATAATCCCAAAAATGCAGGCATTTGTCATAAAAAAAATAATGATTTTTTTTTACGGGAAATAAGTTTTAAAAAGATAATTTCTATCCACAAATCACTTTGTTACAAAGAACATGGGTACTTAGTATTTGGTGCTTAATACATGCACTAACAACAAGCGTGTTTTTACTTAATCTTCAAAGATAAATTCCGAGTCAGAAACAATATCAAATTTGATGATGTATTTGATGAATGTGTTGTGTTTGTAAGTAATTTTACAAGCAGATTATCTGTTAATCCTAGTGAATTGAGGTTATTCCTTCTAATTGACCGACTTAATTCGGTACACGAGTCGTTCATCAATCACCTTAAATTACATCTGTCAGCGTCAATCATTTTTTGCAAAGAAGGTGTGAGTAAAAATAACCATAAAATGTTTTCGCTGATTGTGAAGAAACAAGGATTGGTTTTCATTATTTACCCTCTGAAAGAAAGAAGCGATTCAACATCCTCTTTCAATTTACGCGGACTAATGGAAGAAATTAATTTTCTGCAACTAAAATATTGAATGATGAGTAAGAAAGGCTTTTATTTTGGTTTCTGATTTGAAGCTTTGATTAGAGTGATGATAATTTTTTAAGCTCGTACGACAGAAGCAGGGTTAAACAATGCCTTCTTCACGATAGCATTCCTTTAAAAATAGATTGAAAAACAGTTGATTTGCCTTAAATAAGACGACAAGTTTTTTATTCTCCGAATCATGTGTTCCGTATATGAGTAATCTCGCCAAGTCTATAAAAACACGTTCTCTTACCTTGGCAGCATTGGACGAGTAGGGTTCGTCAAATAGGGCCCAGATCTTGGGCTGGATCCTTTGCCAGCAGTTTAACTCCCCTGCCCTATATTCCTCCTCCCAGCCGAATTTCTTCATGATGTCCTCCTCCGTCGGTTTGTCCGTGTCGAGGTCCAGTCGGTCTAGAATCGCCAGCACGTCTTGCGTGTCCCTGTGCTGGGTGTACGTCATCCAACAACACGGCTCTACTTGGTTAGAGTCCAGTCCCCAGAACTCCAGCTCCTCCTCAAAGAGAGGACCGCAGACGTCCGTGGGGTAATGGAGTTTCCCCGTCCTGTAGTAATTGAGAATTTGTGCGAACACCCCAGGGTGACGATCAAAGAAATATTCATTAAGTATAGGGTCGTAGTTGGCCAGAGCCTCCGTGAGACGTGACAGACGGGTGGCGGGGATCTTCTTCAGGGTGGCCTTGTAAGTCTCGTGGCGGATCCCGCCAACATTCAGTATGACCCGATTGTCATCGATCGTTGTCATTGTTTACAGAACGTTCAAAAACTGACGTTAAACATGTACTCCAAAATTTTACAGAATAACAGCTAGAACTGTGTCACTTTCACATCACAACAACGAACTGTTTCTTTCTTTTACCCATGTTCCAGAGAGCGGTGAACGACCAGCCTGGAAGACAAATTAATACAATCAACGCACACTTGTCAATATTTCATAAAGGTTCCAAACTTAATTTTCTTCAGTTATGGAAATACGATTATATCATAAATAGAATAACATAAAAACACTGTACAAAAATGTTTATTCGTGTTATGACAAAATGTTAAGACCATTAAACCTTTTGAATTATTAACGTCAAAGTCGAAAAAAGCCTATAGATTCACGTTCATTTGTTCAGAATTCAGGAATGATTAACTCAATTCACACAAAACAAAAAAGGAGTATTGAACAACGGTTAAGAACATCTAATTCAAAACTGGGAAACTTCGACAGTGATAACTCTTTTTTGAATATATTTAAATAGAACTTTTTGCGGAAAAAGACTTTCTACGTCAATATATAAATTCAATGCAGCATTGAATAAAAGTGGCGACTCGTCACCATAAATTCAACAAAATGTTTAACAACAGTTACGTACGTGTATATTATTAGTTATTAAGAGTCCAAAAAATAAAATAAGTGTACAGCAATAGGAATGCATAAAATATTCTCAATCAGAAACTGTTACAACTTGTTACCTCTTAACTAATTCAGAATATTCTTCAACAACACGAATTCCCTGACTTAAACCTCAACGAGTACATTCAGCAATATCTTGTCATAAAATTCAATCAGAATATTCAATGCAAACAACTTATTGGCAGTTATTCTTCAGATATAACAAGTCCTTACCATAAAAAACAAACGGCACATTTACCTTCAGTAACAATTTCTCACCATAAAATTAAAACACTTATCACAAAACATTATACTATGACCTCAATATACTTCAATAGTATACAAAAAACCGTTGAAATCGTATTTGTGTTTAATTAATTACAAGCATCATGATTTGACCCCTTTCCTGCTAGTTTGGAAAACTCTCTTGTAAAAAAAGTCTTTTTCAGGTTCCCACCACTTATTGGATTTTTCGTTTCTATATATATTTTGTTATACAAGTATATACATGTATCACACACTATGACTTAAGATTTTACCTAGCGGTAAATAAAATATTAATTTATTATAGTAAAGGTTAGAACTCTATATGTGATTACCAAAAGTCTCTGACGAGACTGTAGCTTTACTGGTTTTTACTTATTCAGGTAAAGTAAGATAGCTCTTGGACTGGAAACTATGGTACAGCAATAAATAATGATGCATGTTTCTTGATGTAGTCTCTTTCTGAGAGAAGTTTAATTGCAACTTGACAAAAACAGTAGTAGAAGTAGTATATTTAGAGAAATATACATTTTTTTTTATTTTTACCATAGAAACAAAGTTAATCAAGCTCAAGAAAATCACGAAACAGATAAACATGTACAGAGGTACATGTAGTCTACTTGTGTACCATGTTACATGAAATTGAACTATAAAATGGAGGAGGAGTAGGAACACAATTATATTATAATAGTGAAGACTAACTGCGTACCAATTTAACTTATATACCAATATATAAATTAAAAATAACATTAGAATTTAGAGGAGAATATTCAACATCTTTTTGATAATAGACAGACAGACTACGCGGACACGTTACCATGCAACAATTCTTAGAACAGGTTTCTGTCCAATAGATCAACAAATATGTTTTAGCTGTCACAGGCTATTTCGCCTTTCACTTTTACATAGCAGTTTTGGGTGTGTGTGGTTTATTTGAAGAATTTACGCTTTTGTGAAAATTATTTGTGCAGAAAAATACTTTCTTTGCTTTTCAAATCAAGCATATCGTTATAAATTCTGAAGAACAACTTGCCAAAACCTCTGTGTAAATTCTTCCGGAAGGAAAAAAAAAAACGCGTTCTATTTAGAAATCTTTGATCTTAAGATTTTTTTGGCAGAATTCAATAAAATCAAACTCAAGGAGATTTGGTTATACAATCATGATAAAATGTCATTTTTCGACACTCTATTTATCACTTTTCACAGAAGATTTAGAAGATTTCTCTCTTTTTTCAAATAGAGGGAGCTCGAGGTAGCTCTATATTGTTGAAGTGTCATATGTAAATCTAAATTCAACTCAACTTCTGGAAAAAGATTATTGCACTTCACCATAAACAACAATTAATATGCCAGCCTATTCTATAAACTAACTTCCGACAAAATGTATGTAATCACACTTATACGATGCATCGTACATATTTATTCGTCTTTATCAAGTTTAAGTTGAGTTAAACAGACGATCTCGATTTCCGCAGCTCGACCGCCGGCAACTACAAAGGGATAAATATATCATGGAATATAAACATTCTGATGATAAGTCGAATAAATCTCAAGACCTAGATCCGATACACACACTGGTTAACCCTGATGACTATAGCTAAATATCTACACACTGTTAATATCCACCAACAGATCTACATACAGTAGTCAATATCCACAGACACATTACATCTAACTAGAGTCAATATCCAAAGACCTGTCTACAATATCCACCGACACATGAAATCCACCAGCAAATCCACAAAATCAATATCCTCCGACATATCGGATCCACCAGCATATCTATATACGAACAATACATCATATCCACCAAATCATCATGTCTAGCAACACATCTTCTGTCAAACAGTATCTACCAACACATCTAAACACAAACAATATCGACCATTACACCTCAGCACAAAGACAATATCCACAAAGACATCTACACGCAAACAATTAATATCCAACAAGACATCATATCCACCATCATGTCTACCACTGAACATGAAATTCTGTAAATTACATTTTTATCGCAAGGACTTTATTTTCGCGCAATTATGCGAGATAGTTTGGTCGCAAAAATTTCATCCTCGCGTTTATTATCATTCCTAAAGATTATATAGAGCAATAACCACAGTTCGTGAAAAAATTGTTTCGCCAAATAAAGGATCAAAACTATCTCTCTTGGTCGTTTCTCATATTATCACATTCAATGAATGATGTGCATGATTATATAATGCATTGAACTTTATTTTAAAACATTGAATAAACAATCCTTTGGTTTAAACAATATTTACTCAGAATACTGAATATAGATTGCATATGGGCAACAGGCACACAATTAATGTTTATAAATACCCTCTTTATACAAGAAGTCAAAGAAGCAAATACGATTACATGTACTCAGTGAATATATATTATTACAATACGGGTAAACACAAACACGCACCCTCGCACACCCTCCACATCCTCTTTTACATTATATCTTAAAGCAGCAAATTAGTAAATGGTTAGTCAGAACAAAAAGTTTAAACAAAAAGCTTAAACTAAAGAAATTAAAAGAAAATATTTGGAGAAGATTGTGATGCAATTTGGAAGAAAAACGCTGATGAAAGTGGATTGGAGAACGTCTAAACATCCCCTCCTTGTCTGACGTGAAAGATGTACTTTAAAATGTCTAGGTTAGACAGCTTACGATTAAAATTACCTCCCTCCATTCAGTTAGGTTTTGATATATACGATGTCAGGTACTTGATTCTGTTCCGTTAGATTTGACAAAATCCTTGTTTCTCCTTAACAGATAAGAACCTCGGATACTAGATCGCTTTACTTAATCCTAAACTTCATTAAATATAACCGCATCCTCTTGTGTTTTACAAGTTGTTTTATGAAATAATTTTTGAAAGTGAAGTGGTTGAATTAAGAGCCTAAATAATGACGCTTTCCTTTTATCGTCTGGTCATCATTTGTGACGTATTACAACAAAATAGATTCGTATTTTTTTTTCTCAAAATAAGGTCATCTGAACATCTTGCTCTTGTTATTCTTATAGAATCCATGATCTTGAGAGCAGGACTTCCATTAAAAGTGGATTTTCCATATTTTAAAAAGAAAAAGAAAGTATGCCCGAAAACATAAATAGAAAGAATTCCTAAAGATCTAAAATGTTGTAGGTGTACATGAAAAGACTGAAATATGTTTTCAAGAGAAGCATATCTTTAACGTAAGTTCACGTACCAAGATAACAAAAATAAAGCATTTAGTATATTCATCAGAAGAGCATTCTCAGCAATAAACGTCTTTGATGAATACATAGTATAAGCAAAATTCCAAATTAGTGTCCTTTTACTGCCATTTGCGATCGGTCTTTGCTCAAAGATGGTTTATATAAATAGGTCAAAGATGAAACACCGTCCATGTTTGCCAAGAGCATCTGTTAATCTTAAATGAAAAATATTTTTGTTTGCAGAGTAGCGCTGTCTGGCAAATATCCTTGATCCAATACTAAAACATCAATTAATCTGCATATGTATTTGTAAATAAAATGACGCAGGTAATGGGAATAATTCTAGCCATCTTCTAACCGCAAACCATTGTCATTCGGTATATGTGTATCGTACATATTTATTGAGGATAGGTCCAACGACTATTACAAGTCAATGAAGTCAATCGTTAAATCAGACATTAAGTATAATTTCTGGGTTAAATGTATTATATCATTGTAAAAACAGGTTTTTGTTGGTTAAGACATCAATTCACATATTTCACATATTTGCAGAATATCCTATACACATTTCACTGTTTAAAATGCAATAAACATGTTCATTAAAAATGTCTTAGCAGGCAAAACACACATGACTCGAATAGTATTTTTTGTCCATACTCTCTATATAAGATACATATGTACAGTGTATATTTTTATTTCAAACTAAATTCAAGCTAACCTGTGCACAATGTATTTTTTCTATTAGTTCATTTTGTTCAGAAAAAACTACCTGTTCCTATATTGTCGAGTCGTGACATACTGCAGAAGGGTCTAATGAATTATTCATTCAAGATTGGGTTTCTTTTCACTCTTATTCACTCTTAATCATCACACTTTATCGTATTAAAATAACATTGATTTGTTGTAAACGTAACGTGTTTATAAGATATATCATTATCCATGTTATCTTTGACGAAAATCTGAGATTTTCTAAAATCATTCATCAGTACAAGCGCACAGTGTAATGAAACTGCATGATAAGCAAAGTTCATCCCATTAAATTTACATTGTTCGGTGTTTGCTTATATAAATATCAATTGCATGGTATCTTGTTTTTACTTAAACACAGAAATAGCAAATTTGTTCTATCTTTAATGGTAGTGGTAGGATTGTTTAGTTTTACATGGTAGTGGTGTGCTTGTTAATCTTACATGGTAGTTGTGTGATTGCAAACTCTTAAATGGTAGCGGTGGGATCTTTCAGTCTTACATGGTAGTGGTGGGATCCTTTACTCTTACATGGTAGTGGTGGAATTGCATACTCTTAAATGGTAGTGGTGGAATTGTTTGGTCTTTCGTGGTAGTGGTGGGATCCTTACTATTAATATGGTTAATTTGGGATCATTTACTTTCTACATGACGGATTGTTTCCCTACAAAAAATATAGGTATTGCTAACTTTTACATAATAGTTAACAGTTTATTTGGTCTCACATGATAGTACTTAGAAATGTTCAGTGTTACATGGTAATGATGATATTTTTTCAGTTTTACATCAATGTGGAAATATTATTCAATCCTACATGGTTTTGATGAATTAGCTGATTGTTCGTTCTTTAAAGCCCCTCTCGAGAATTTTTCACTGATATGGAAACGCAACCACTTGCCGGCTGAGGACTACAAATGTATATTCGGCCCTTACGGTCATTGAGCAATGAAGGATCGCTTTCGTGCCAGCACCTTCTGCGACACGAGACCTCGTTTAATAAACTTAATAAATTTATGGTATCATCCCAAGGAACAGCCTCAACGTTCTGCATTAAGATTTGAACTCGCGACGTAGGGATCAACTCCTTACTTCGAGACTCTAGAGCAGACGTTCTAACTACCTGGTTTTGTTGGTATTGTTTAGCAGCATTCAACATCGAACTCCATGCATATTACGTCACTTCCGCTTCACACAAGGACAAACTAACACACACAAACATACACAAGAGCGTTATTATATCCCATCCAACTCCGTTACGAGGGAATAATAATAATTGACCTTGTTGAAGAATATGATACAATTAGACAGAAAAGGGGAACTCTTAAATGATCAAAAGTTACGAAACTTCTCTCATTAGCCTAAAAGTTTTATACCGATACAGCGTGATGAAGAATGTTAGCCATTCTCTATAAATAGTCCAGGAATCGTGGGGCGATGTAGTATAACCAGAGAACTAAGTATGAGATTCAGATAATTGTATTCAGGCTGATCAACAAAATCAATGAAATGCTTCGTCAACATGGAAGGCTCCCTGGATCCTTTAATTAAAAGTCGGCGGGTTTAGGAACACATGTCCTAAGACAACGAACGATGGGAGTCCTAAAACAGTCTTTTAAGAATTTCTAGGACAGCCAATGAGGGAATTCCTAAAACAACCAATGATGGAAATCCTAAAACAACCAATGATGATTCCTAGGACAGCCAATGAGGGAATTCCTAAAACAACCAATGATGGGAGTCCTAAACAACCAATGATGGAAGTCCTAAGACAACCAATGATGATTCCTAGGACAGTCAATGAGGGAATTCCTAAAACAACCAATGATTGAAGTCCTAAAACAACCAATGATGGGAGTCCTAAACAACCAATGAATGGAGCCCTAAAACAACCAATGATGGAAGTCCTAAAACAACCAATGATGGGAGTCTTAAACAACCAATGAATGGAGCCCTAAAACAACCAATGATGGGAGTCCTAAGACAACCTAAAACAACCAATGATGATTCCTAGGACAGCCAATGAGGGAATTCCTAAAACAACCAATGATGGAAGTCCTAAGACAACCAATGATAAGAGTCCTAAGCAATCAATGATGAAAGACAGCCAACGCTGGAAAACCCAGGACAACCAATGATGAGAGTTCCAAGACAGTCCATGACGGGAGTCCTAATACAGACAATGATTTAAGTCCTCAGATAGCCAATGATTGAAGTCCACAAATAGCTTAAGATTGGAGTTTTAAGACAGCCTTTGATGGTAGTCCTAAGACAGCCTTTGATGGTAGTCCTAAGACAGCCAATGATGGGAGTCCTAAGACAGCCAATGATTGGATTCCTAAGACAGCCAATGCACAGATTCCTAGGACAGCCTTTGATAGGAAATCTAAGAAGCTAGCTAATGATGGGATTCCTACAACAGCCAACGACGAGAGCCCTAAACCAATCATGCAAATAGGAGTCGTCATAAGACAGATCTTGATGAGAGTTCTAAGACAGCCTTTGAAGGTAGTCCTGAAAGAGCCAATGATGGTCGTCCTACAATTATAGCTTTTGATGGGAGTCCTAAAGCAGTCAATGATGGGAGTCCTTAATCAACCAATGATGATAGACCTAAACCAGCCAATGATTGAAGCCCTAAGACAGCCAGTGAGGGGATTCCTAACACAGCCAATGATGGGAGTCTTAAGAAAGCCAATGATCGCGGCGTATTGGATAACCAGATATGATGCAAGATATCACAGAAATGGAATAAAATTCCAGCTTTGTATCTAATAACAAAGAATTGCGATCAATAGAACTACTCGTCAACTTCCTAATAAATAATCTTATGGACAAAGAGAGATTTATCATGGCTCGCAACTGGCTTCTAATCACTCTGAAATCCAATTCTTTGGCATGGAGACGATGGCATTCGATTTTTAAACTTTTAATGCCTTAGTTTAGATCCATCGTTAAAAATACAAATACACCTTAAAGAATTCAAAAGACCATAAAGTGACTACAAATGAATTCCGGGAGTGTTTGAAATGAAAACTTGCATACAAAAATGTGTGTCCATAACGACTTGGCCAAGTACCTTCCTGAGACCAATAAACATGGTGTTAGAGTCGATAGATCGCATTAAAAGCAGCCCTCGACAAGCGATCGCATGATAATCGATAGAACCAGCTCATTTAATAGGGCTTTCAATATGCATCTGTCTCGAGTAACCCTTAAATTCTGGATGAAATGGACAGCTAATTCTCTGCCGTGGCATATACATTTCCACAAGGAACTCTTATTTTCAGATGAGAAATATTTTTTTTCTCCGAAGAATAGGTCAGTTATATGCTTCTGATTGATACTGACAAATACATTGTAGACCATCAAAATCCTGGGTGTCGAGTGGTTACGACCCGATTCCGTGTTCGACCCGCGTGGTAACGACCCAAGTGGTTTCGACCTACTTATAATTATATACATACAGGTAAACAGAAGGGTTCACACTATAAGGTATGGTGTATACCTTAGGTATACACATGGTTACACGGTAGCTGTATGGCTTCAGGGAGGGATACGTGTCAATTATTGGTTGTCAACATTGAAGTCAATAGTAAACTTGAGATTGTTTTTAGGACAAGGATGCAATTAATATCATTTGAAATATATAAATAATTTATATTTGAACATTTTTCCTTAAAAACTAATCAGCCCTTTGTGGGATAATATACGAATTTATGGTCTATACATGTATATTAAATGGTTTAAATAAACATAATTATTTAGCAATATTTTTAATAATAAACAGTCACGAGCGGTTAAAAAAATCTGAATATTTTGAATTAGACCCCAAAAAATGTTTTTAAACTATCGAAATTGTTATAATTAATATTGCTTCGGAACAAAACCACTCGGGTCAAAACCATGCGGGTCGAACAAGGAATCGGGTCGTACCCACCCGCATTCAAAATCCTGTATACATAACGTGTACTTAATTACGATAATTTTGATTACTAACTAGTATATAATGTGGAGCTTCCATTTCACATGTGTTTCAAGGCTTGACAGTTTATGAACCTAACACTCAATGCTCTTCCCTTTCAAACAAAATCTCTTAAGTTCAAGCCGGGGTAACAATGAACATTATCCTCCTTAAACCAATTAACATCACCCGCTTTAATCCTAGGTGCGGAAATGACTAACGTGTTGCTATTTTTAGAAATCCTTTAAGCATATGAAGTGTGTACAAGACTCGGAATGCTTTTTATCAGCTAAGGCAGACGGTTCTTGTTTAGCATGGTTAGATTTCTGAAATATTTATACATGTTAACACTATTCATAGTCGCATATACTTCTTATCTCAAAGAAGATTTCCAGTGTTTGTGGGAGGAGGACAAAACTCAATCACGGGGGGTAACGAAATTAATTTCCCATATCTTAATTAATACTAAACATTCACCGACGCAGCTCGAACAGAAATCTCAGGCTTATACAATAATTCATTTAAAAAGTGCATCTTAGGTAGTCTAATCTGATCATATACACAAGGGTGAATCTGAGATTTTGTTCACACTGGTAAACTGGGTGACTGCTGTATCTGACATTACCCATAGTCTGTACAGAGATATGGCGGATGAATCTGTGGTCTGTTGCAGATCTAGAAAATTAATTTTCGGTGTTCCTACCAGCTTCTGCTTATCAAAGACATGATATTGATCAGAGATGGATGAAAGAGATGTTTATATTGTCGAAACGATTTCCCCCAAAGCGGATCTCACAGATTTACAGTTTCGATCTTGGTTCGCTATATCCCCAAACTCCACCACAGGTGTTTAAACAAGCTTTCTCTCCATTTCCGCTGATGAAATCATATATATTTGATTGAATGTCTTAAATATTATCAATGAAAAACAGTTAGTAAATTCTCTCTAACTTTAAAATTGAAAACCACGTTATCTAAATCTACTTCCGGTTTCTAGCCATTAACACCCGTGTTGATTAAACGCCGATTAGTACTATATGGTTTGGAAAAAGAATATATTTCTCTTAAATTTTGTGTGTTTATTTAACGTCCCTTCGAAAAAATTTACTAACATTGAGTTGCCGCTTGTCGGTGGAGGGCTGCCAGTCTAAACCTGTACTCCGCATTTATGGCAATTGAGCAATGAGGGATCATTTTAGTGGCAACACATCCGGAGACTCGAGACATCGGTTAACACGGTTTCATCCGAAGGACCGGTCTCTCTTTCCCACAGTGGGGTTCGAACCCGCGACATACTCTGCGAATCCATACTAAGCAGAAGCTTATATAACAATACAAGAGAAAAATTCTAAAAATAAATATAAAGTAGAAGACAGGTCTTAAAAATATATCGATTGTTTTTCATTGAAATGCCACATGCTTTAGACTTCAATTCTTTACTTATCAATAGCACATCATGTCGACATAACTAGATGAGAAAATAATTGATTGTAAAAGGTAGTATGATTGTATTAATGTATATAGCAATAATTAATTAAAACTTTCACCGTGCTCCACTTTAAACTTGTATTTCTTCAATAAAAGAGAGAAGGAAAGAGAGTTGAAAGCTCCGAAATTTTCTCATCATTGTTTTTTAGGGATAGGGATAAGTTAATTGGCCGTACTTTAGAAATATTTTCCGTTTTCTTTTTTTCAATATCATTTGCTTTATCATGACAATATTTTTTTTAATTCCTCTATTTATGTATTTATATAAGTAATACCCCCACCCCCAAGTGAAGCGCTTGTTCACAAAGTGCGATTGTTTAACTTAAATCTCTTTAAACAAATAGTAATTAATCACTTTCCGACCGTTTCTTTTTTTTTCAAACAAGCCCGTCTATCAACTGTAAATCATCCAATAGGTGTCGCCCCGGAGCCTCAAATAACAATAGGGCTTTCAATTGGAGTAGAATTACTAGATAAATTATTTATAGCAAAAGATGATAAAAATTAGAATCGATTCCAGAATCATTTTAGGATACCGCTAGATGTTTGATAAATTGCTTTAAAGGAATATTTAAAATATCAGATAAAATGATCAATTTCCAAAATTCATTTTGGTCGATTTGGATCCAATTTCCAGAAATGTAGAACTATATGATCCAAAGAGTACTGTGCTTTATAAAACTATTCCGGAGAGAGAGAAAGAGACTGAGTCTGAAAGAGGTCTATTCAAACTATTCGACTCTCATTAGAGGTTTTATAATTGACCTAACAAAAGTTGCGCCATTTAAAAATGTCAAACACATGCCTTCATTTCCCTTATCCTGGAAATATCCTTGGGTGACGTACTAGTATTCTGGATTGAACATTTCATTGGAACATTTCATTTTGATTCTGCCAGACCAGGTGCTAATGAGATAAGTTAGAATAGCCTTTTTTTATAAGTACATGTAAATCCTTCTACTGTTTTCTGTTACTGACTTTTTATCAGATGATTAATATTTGTTAAAAATCAAATTTCTTCAGAAAGAGCTGTAAATCGTTTGCTCTTATCGCAGTAGGTTTCACCTGCTGTTAGTACTAAAGCCATGTTCCATTTTAACAGCAGTGGTTTGTCTTGACAAATGACTTCGGTCCTTCTGGAAAAAAAAGCATGCAAAAGTGACCCCCCCCCCCCAAACTAAAGACTGGGAATATTTAACCTGTAATAAGTAGTGACAACTTCAGGTCTTCAGAAGTTCATTGTCTTTAGAGAAAGAATATGATTAATAACACTCTCATAAATCTAGCATGTGTGTATACCAAAATGTGTTTCATATTGGCGGATGAGGAATACCCAAGCAACTTATTGTTTACAGTAAAACAACAATAAAGCTAAAACCAACCTTACAGCAGACCCTGTATACCGATTTTATCTACTTAATTTTTATCGTAGGTCATGGGTACCTGCCATTTGCTAGTTCTTCCAAAAGAAGGTTCAAAGTCTTCCAACGATTATGAATAGAAGTTACAGTTGCTTATTTAAATGGTCAAAATACTTGCAATTAAATTGATCAAGTAATTTATCGTGGCTTATTGAAATGAATCGAAAATTAAATTAGCAAATTTGTAGTTTTAATTTTTTTTTCTTTTAACTTGGAATGAATCTCTTGCCTTTCAATCAGCTGAAAGTGACATTAAATCTACTGTAAGGTTGTTAAATGGCAGAACTCTGTCATTTAGACTTAATGACCTTTGCAGGCCTTTCAGTGACAATTCAGTTACATGAATGGTGAAGTTCTAATAGAAGATTACTCTAACTGCATAGAAATACCATGAAATTAGAACTCAATCTTTGGTGGACAAGCACTTTGACCAAAGATTTTTGTTTTCTTATAATATAAAAGTTGTTCGTTCACATCTTATTTCCTTATCTCTTCTCAAACATGAAACCAGAGGTAAAATTTTCGGTTTCGCGAGGAAATCATTATTTGACAAAAAAATTTGACTTACTTTATACATTCGCAAACTGCTTCATGGAGAAATTAATTGTACAGCTTTTTTCCTCAACTTGCTTTGAGAGAATTTGCTTAAGAAATTTAAGTCTTAACAAAACCTTACCCTTTTATGAAACCAATCTTACGCCTAATTAAGAAAGAAAAAAAATCCGCTTTCGAAGTTTGAATTTAATTGTCTTGTTTTCCTCTAATTAATATCTAAAGAATCGCAGAAAGGAAGAATCCTGCGAGATATACACGTAGAAATCAACTGAAGCCAAAATTAAAGGAACGTCACAATTTGAAATCCTTATAAAATAGCACAGCTACATGTATAGGCCAGTTCCCCTATTGCGTGACCGTTTAAACCTGTGAAAGCTGGATAGTAGTAATGCTTCTGACAGGTGCTTGTTTACTAATTCATTAATTAATTATGGAAACAAACAACTGCGTCGGTGCCTGATTGCATTATCTACGTAGATCATACTCATACAGATCCATTCATCCGATGTAAAATCCTCGCGCCTTTTTATCACGATAATCGTTCGCCCCCCTATTAGTCCTGTCGACTTTTCATTTCAGATATCTGGGGTTGTTCAACATTATGTATACATGCCCATTGATCGGCTTGATAACACGTAAAAAGGAATTCTAATTACACACAGCATCAGCACGGCATATCAACAGCGATAGCAGGTTATATTTCTTTGCATACCGGTATTTTAAAAACATATTCTATTTCAATCAATACAAAATCACTATCTTTTGATATGCTTTCCTAATAAATTATGTAAGTATGATAAAGAACTTTCATTTAAATCGAAATTCCAGGAATAAAGTAACAGGAACCAGAAATCAATAATCAGTATAAAATAAATATATATACATGTATATTAAGAAGAAAAAAACATAAAGTAAAAAAATTAAAAGTAATATTTGGACATTGAATTTTATTAAATTTTCATAGCCTGCTACATGTAAATGTAAAAAAAAAAATAGTAGCAGCTTTCGGATACATGCAGTCAGGGAAGTGTATACTAACTGGTCCAGTATATGCATGTACGTCGATTTTTTTTAAAATACATACCCCCCATTCCTCCCTAACTCAGTGGAGCTGATCTTAAAGAGTTCATCTCTACAGTTACATGTAATTTTACCTTGCATGAGCCCAAATATAATTTTACCTTCACATATATACCCAGAAATGATATAAAAGGTGTTAATTCACGATAATTTTCCTTCTTCCACTCAACCCCCTCTTACCATTTCCCCTCTCTCCATCCCTATCTCCTACCCCCTTTCTCTCTCCCCCCTCTTTCTCTCTGCTTGTCTACGTTTCATGTCTTTTTATTGGTGGCATCAACCTCGTCGGTTACTCCATAAACCTAGTAACCAATGCTGAATATTTAATGGAAGCAGAATACGTCGAGAAAATGATCACCAATTAAAAAGAAGACTCCTCTCAACCGTGGAGACCTCGTAGACGCTAATCATTCTAAATATCACACATGATGCTTCATTCTCATTTATTAAAAAAAATATTTGAAACATATGCACAGACAATAATTTTAGAAGATAAAAAAAATCTAGTCTGTATTTTTTTTATCTTAAAATTCTAAATCGAAATCTCTGTATACATATTTTTCTGTCGTGAAAACAAAACTTATTGACAGCTTATAGAATCTCGAGCTAACCCCCGACTGAGGAAAGAGAATCGATTTAGATCAATATATGTTAATTTTACACTTGAAGCCCCCCGATTTGTACAGACCTCTCGTACAATCACGGTCCCCACGGGGGAAATTCCAGCACTGGTCCAGATGAACCCGGAAACGCAAGGTCGAAAATTAGGGGGCCATAAAACTTGTCAGTAAAATCATAATCTCATCTCTAAATGGATACAGCGGGCCGCGTTCCCCCCGACTCGAGAAATTTTAAACGGATCGTGGGGGAAGCTTTATCTACTAAGATAGCGGCAGTAAAATAAAAGCTACCTACCTGTCAGGGTGAAATCTTTCCCCAGAATTAAGTAAATCCATAATTGCTTCTTTTTCAAACACTAAAGTCCTGGTGAACCGACTGAAAAGAGAGGAATATAGTGATTATAGATCCGCGTTTCAGCAGCCGGTTCCGAGTCTCTGTAGAATATTGATTGCGGGCGATTCCATTAGCTAGCGGAGATGGCAGCACTGCGTTCACACACAGAGCTCCGAATCCTCAATAGAGGAAAGTATTGATATCGGTGTATACTATTTTACTTTTATAGCATTTTCAATAATTTTTCTACTGCTTGGCTATCGGTCTTTTATTAATGATCCACAAAACAATATTTACTCATGGTCGGTAGAATATCTTTATCGATCCCCATTCGGTGACTGTTCGACATCTTTTAAAACACCTTAATTTAGAACAAATTTATATTATATTATTTTACCAAAAAATGATCTGTATAAACCTTTGTGAATTCTTGATGATGACTTTCTCTTTGAAGATAACAAAGACATCATTTCTAGCTCATAAAGCGTTTTATATATTGGTAATGGTATCGGTTTTTCCAGACGTCTCTATCTCGGAACCAGATGTTGAGGGCCTTTCAAGCATTTTAAACGGAATCGATTCATCGATCTCAACCACCCACCACACAATGAGCACTGGTGAGAATTGTTGAAGGGCATTTGGTGTCTAAAGACTTGGTAATGAAGTTGTCCATGACTGTTAACCTGGCCCATCGACCGTCCACTGATCTTCTGCGACAGCCATTAACTTCCCCGGAGTTGCGGGTACGACAGACCCAGTGGTATGTCCAAGGCTCGCAATCATAAACACATTTTCTGAAATTTCCAAGTTGTTCTGTTGGAAACCACTTAAATGTAGGAAAAGAGCGTTCGAATAACTATGATTTTCCCCCATTTTCTTCTGTTTTATTTCCTGAGGATGTTTTTTATTTAAATAATATTTTGGATGATGATGAAAATTGGATAAAATATACAAATGTGTTAAAACGTTCCCACTAGAACTATTCCATGTTATGATTAAGTATAAACAAATTAAGAATAACAGAACCATCAAAGGTCTTGACCAAAAATTTAACATGTACCACAAACAAATGATCCGTGTCGGGGATATCGGGGGTTGGAGGGCGTTATTCTCTTAGGTTGATAATTGTTTTATAACAAACATTCCAAGTCAACAGGAAAATCTGAGGCGTACACTGATATCACTGCTCTCACGTAAACACAAACAGAAAATGGTTGCTCGTATTTCTCTGTAAGTTTAAAATTTTAAAATTATTTAACATTTTTACTGGTTGATGAAGTAAGGATGTTTCTGACACAATGATATGACGTAGTCCGGGAAAGTTCGATATGACGTAAATATACTAGCATGTCACCTGCTAATGAAATGTAATCACAGTTTTTAAAATAGTTCAATGCGTATGTGTGACGTTAATCATATAAGCATGAAACCGGCTACTGAAATATACATGCAGTTATACAATAGTACATTAACAGGTATGTGACGTATAATATTAGCATAGCAGCTCTAAACAGCACTTTGAGACCAGTATCAAATTGACTCCTCCTGAAATATACAGTCACTATATTGTGACAGTTCTATATGACGTAAATATTTATTTTAGCATATCAACGGCTATTAAAGTATACAGTCCATTCGATGCTGGACAGTGTAATATGACCTACATAATTATTATTTCTAAAAGACCACATACCATTCAATTTAGAATAATCTTATAAGTCAACATTCAAAGAACTTTAGTTCTTCTCTTATAAACACAAAAAACGTTATCAAATGTGATTGTGACCTTTAATCCTTTCTCCACACAGTCAATTATGTCATTCAATCATTTAAAACAAAGAGTTATTTATCTCAATTTCTTAAAACTCATTTTCTTCTTCCATAGGTCAGATGGCGCAGTGGTTATCTACAGGCCCTTTCACAATTGGCGCACGAGCACTTTACAACACTTTGCGATCGGAAAATTTTAGCTTCGCACGAGCTATAGCATACGTTGCACGATGTCTCGCATTCATTGCATGTGTTTTAGTGGTCGCATCAAGTCTCCTCAAAATAGTCAACATGCCCACTATTCAGACGCGACCAAATGCGATAAAAATTATCGCAATTCAACTTTCCTGCCCAGAAAATTAGTACGAACGTCTTACAACGTTTTATGTAAATTCCTATGAAAAACTTAGTGATTTTGCACGATTTTTTAACAAACTTGATCGTAAGATGAATCGCAGCTGTCTTTGCGTGTGTTTTGCGAAAAAGATTTTTAAAGATTGCTAAAGATTATATATTCATGTAATCTTGCAACGTTTTACCATCATTGCTTGATTTATCACCTTCAATTGCCATGCTTTGCAACAGGCATATATACCGTGTATAATTATAAGCATCTTAACTATGTCAACTGAAGAGCGTCGGAAACGGGTGGTATATATACTGTACCCGGCCCTCTGACTCGCACAAATTTGAATCTACTATGGAATGCTTCCATGAGTTTCATCTTTCCTGCACCGCACGTCCAATTTTTTGTCGCACGTTTTTAACAAATTCGTCCGATTACCTGATCAGGGCGTGCAATCCTATCGCATTATCATACACCACTCGCTTTCATTCTACAACAGTCGCATATAGACGCAAGATATATCGCAAGATTTAATGCACAACAGTAGCTTATCGAGCAAATTTCGTACGAACACTTTTTGCATATGCGATTATTTTGGCACACAGTCAATTATGTCATTCAATCATTTAAAACAAAGAGTTTTGTCGCTTCTGCTCGTTTTCTTCCAATTGTGAAATGGCGCAGTGGTAAAGCGTCTGCTCTAGAGTCGCGAAGTAAGGAGTCGATCCTTACGTCGCGGGTTCGAATCCCACCGTACGCGTGAGACGTGGAAATTGTATAAACCGAGGTCCCGTGTCGCAGTAGGTGCTGGCACGAAAAAGATCCCTCACTGCTCAATGGCCCTGAGAGAAGAGTTTAGGACAACATTTGTAGCTCTCCACCGGCAAGTGGTGGCGTCTCCATATGATTGAAAATTCTCGAGAGGGAGTTGAACAACATACAATCAATCAGTGTTGATAGTAAAACCGGTTAAGTAAAAGCGGCAAGGTGTACGTAACAAAAACTTTTTTTTAAAAATCAACAAAACAGGGACCACTTGTCTATTACTGTGTGACCGTACTTGTCTGTTACTATGCGACATGACCTATATGATATGCTGAGTTAACAGCAGATGTTAAATAATTACTGTTTTATCTATTAATGAAGAATAAAAAAAATCAAAGCAATTAAAGAGGCCTTTCCAAAATATTTTATTATAAAAAAGCCATAACCATTGATTATCATTATTCATTTTAAAGTTACATTGACTCAAACATTTACATTATTACGACAATGCCAAGTCAGCCAAGATACGTATATCTGGTTGCTATCGTCTCCGGCGCAGTGGTGATGGATTGTTTCTTCCTTGTAGAGAATATGGAAAGTAACTGTATTTCTTAATGGTATTTGATCGTATGGTTTCTCAGTATTTTGATTCTGGTTGACTGACCGCGAGACTGACGACATGCCGCCATGACAGAACGATAAATATCAAACCGCCATCTACCCTTCTTCCGGTGCTGCTGAATTGAAAGAGGAAGTCCTAGATGACCTGCGATACCGAGCCTCTGATCCCGTGACTTGCCGGGACCTACATATTGTACATATATCGGGGCAGAAATCAATATACACTTCTGACAGATGCGTTCTTCTTCTGTAATATACATCACAGGGCCAGGAGACATCAAGCGTGGCTTTCATCCTCTGAAAATTCAAGGAATCCATTTTCTGGGTTAATGGCCTTCCTGTGACACAGCAGAAGCTTCCATTATAAATCGCTTTATAAAATCGGGGTTTTGACGATCCCTGTATATTGATCCAGTCAACACGTTTAAGAAGTCTGATTTCGACTTGTGCAGCATTTTTTTTTTCGGTTGCACAACGATGTACAGTTTAAGAAAACATGCTAGTACCTAATATGTAGTGTACTATATAAATTATAAGTGGTGGTCAAAGAGGTACGATTTCAGGTTTCAACTTCCCAGATGAATGTAACATTTATGTGTACACTGGACAAAAAACTGATAACTCCTAATTTTATCAATTTATTGTATGCTGTTTAACGTCTCTCTCAAAAATTTTTCACTCATTTGGAGACGCCACCACTTGCCGGTGGAAAGCTGTAAATTTTGTCCTATGCTTAGCACTCATAGCCATTGAGCAGTGAGGGATCTTTTTCGTGCCAGCACCTACTGCGGTTTTATAAGGCCTCATCCAAAGGACTGGTGTTCACCTCCCAAAGTGGATTTCGAACCCGGATTCAATTGATAAAGAAAAGATATTTCATTAAAACGAGTAGATGAATTAATATAACAAAATTTTAAAATATGTAATAAATAGAGACTTTGAATAGGCGATATATCTCCCATTTGAATAGTGATGACTCCGTTTTCGAAAGGTGAAGCCACCTTTTCGAATAAATGATATTAACGTACTAGTAGTTGAATATGTAATATTACCAATTCAATATTGCTTGTTAAAAAGATTATACACCACTTAATGATAACCAAAACATCACCTCATACTCCGGTGAGCTAAAATGTGCAGCAATGGGGATAAATTTTTTTAAACTAATTTTCCAAAAAAAATATACGTATCGTATTTATGAATAAATTTACTGCGTCACAATGCCGCCCACTTGGCGCATTGGTTAGAGCATCTGCTCAATAGTTGCAAAGTAAGGAGTTGGTTCTTACAATCCCGGTTACGAATCCCACTGCGGGACCGGTGTCGCATTATATTTGGTCCGCCTCGTTTAAAGGTTCGGGGGGACTTAATACGATAACATATAAGGCCCGCCTTTTATAAGAAAAGGTCCTTCGGAAGTTCTTGCACTTTGAAGATTCCTTGGTGCTCAGAAGCCGTAAGTGCCGAGTACAGGTCTAAATTTGGAGCCCTTCACCGGCAATGAAACAGGCAGGGAAATATTGAACAGTATTCAAGCTAAATCCATTAAACAAAACAAAATTGGTGCAGAGCAAACACGGACCTCCAAAAGATCAGAGGTGGGATCAGGTGCCATGGAGGAGTGAGCATTCCATTCCGACCGGTGACACCCGCTGTGAGTTCCTTGTCATGATAGGGAAATAACGGGAAAATCCGTCGACAATTCGGTGTGTATATAATACTAGTGAAGTATCTAGTGAACTAGTGTCCTGTATACGTATATTATGTCTGAGAAACGTAAGTAAGCATTTGATTTAATGATAAATTGTATTGCAAGTAGGGCATCTTAATGAAAGTGATAAGTTCTCGAAGGGACGTTAAATAAACAATCAAAATACGTCGCTCACACGAAAACCGATGGTACTATCCGTCAGATGGTAAAGTTTTTTTTTATATTCAGTTCCACAGGAAAAGTGTATTGTACCTGATTACTCCAATGCTGCTGATTGTAAATGTTTACGTGATTAAGTCCTATCAGGGAAAAAAAACCTGACTCTAAATAAAATTTTCTACGTTGTCTGTGTAGCCAAACAATAAAAGTTTACTTTCATTGCCCGAAAGCAGCATTACGTATTCATTTGGTAATTACTCGTCTGTGTTATATAATCCTTGGTTATTTTTTCCTTTTTGATTTACGTGTTCTTGCCGCAGTGTAAGATCTTAGTACCAAAGAACCTGCTACATTTTTTCTTAGGACTGTCTTTGATGTAAATGTTGTAGGGCATCTTCATGTAATGAAAGGTCCCCCACCGGCCCCTTCATTATACACATTGTTTTGCAACATTGTCAAAGCCTACAACGCTATTTTGCACATTAATTTTTCTGCAGAGGATGAGAGCAACAGGATATTTAATTGAACGAGAAAACGAAAAAGAATGTTATGTGTATAGATTCGAAAGAAAAATGAATGTTTGGTTTAAACGAGGAAAACATACTTGCCTGGAAATCATTATAATAAAAGATTGTCATAAAGATTATTTATGTAGGCTAGCAAAAGGGCCAACTGAGGATAAAGTAGTATCCTGTGTGGCATCTGATTAATTAAATTCATGGAGATCAGGGTTAAGTTGGGTAGAGGTTGCTGTTTTATATTTTCTCAAAAGTGAACAAGAGATCGGAGAGCCAGGTTTAGTATTATAGTTTGACCAGGGACACTTACAAGAGGCAAATAACCATGTTGTATAGTCTGGTTTAGGTAACAAGTATTACCAAGGTTTTTTTCATCAATCCAAAGAGGCAAGTGGTGGTACCAATTGACAATTAAGCAGCTAAGTTTTTCGTGTATCCAAGAGGCATTACCTGGAGTAAATGTACAAGCATTGCTCTTTGTGTGCTTAATTGTAGCACTAGGCAGGTGACAAAGGCATATCTGTTTATATTGAATACCGGCATCTTACACACTAGGCACGGCAATTGTGTTTGTGTGTCATCTCTGTAAGACTTAAGGAAACCAGGTTTTATCCTATGTAGATCAGATTGAGTGAACTGCTTTGGCTAAAATGCATTTAAGTTATCTGTATGGGGATTGTCAAAGTTGTTTGAGGTGAGCAAGCCTTAAGGTAGACCAATACAGACTTAAAACTATAAGCCATCCCTCTGGTATCTTTAAAATGAAAAACAATTTCCTTTAAAATTCTGTGGTAAACATGATTTTAGTTTAGCAAGTTGGTTTTAAAATTCTGTGGTAATCATGATTTTAGTTTAGCAAGTTGGTTGTCCTGGGTGTTCTTTCCATCCGTGCTTTTGTTTGATGCATGTAAATTTATTTTGATTTGATGTCTTCCTGTAGTAGGATAATTCCTCTCTCGTCAATACGCCGTGTTAATTAATAAATTCAACATCACCGATTTATTTATAAGATTTTCTCGTTACAGATATCCATGAGGAACCATAAAGAGCTCTGCTGGTAATGAAAAATCGGATAAGTCGGCAGGATTGACACGTTCCCAGTCCATTTTAGTACAATGTTATATTTCAACTAATCAAATTATGGATGTGAAATATGGATGAGACATTGCTCATTATAAAGGAAGGATTCTTGTCCAGTTCATAACTAAATAAAATATATTAAATATGTTTGTTTTATGTATCATATATTTAGACGTAACAGATTTAAAAGATCATATTTCTCTTACCTTCTCATAATTGTACAACTTTGAATATACTACTATATGATAAATAGCTAGGACTATATATTGGGGGAAACTGTGATGTTTGAATATATCTTCTTTTTTGCTTTAAACGATCACTACCTAACAATGAATTTAGTCAAAGTTTTTAACAATAAACAAGTTTAAAAAGTTTCCATTAATAAATTTGTATCCAAGTTTTGAAATGTAAGGAATAATCTTTTCCAAGTAAACTACAATTTTGTTAGCTTTGGAAAGCTTTCGACCCACGAACAGATTTAAGCAAATATCAAGTTAAAAAATTCTCTCTTCCAAAATGGCCAAAGCTTTTTGGTTTGTATCATATTAACTGCTTCAGCATATATGAAAATAAAAAAAAATTAAAAAACGAGGCACATAAAAATAACGAATATACCCCCCAAAATTAAGAGAAAAGCACGGATACAATCAGTAAATCTATTTTTATATTCATACGAAGCAGAAGAAAAAAAGCAAAACTTTTTACTGTGGCCTTCAACTCGACATTTAGAATATATTGACAAAGCAGTGTCGATAAACAATGGTTATTTCAATTCTAATTGATCCAGGTGAGCTTGAAATAAAAGATACCACAGAGTCTGTCACACCTGTTTCATATTTGGATATTTTACGAAAACGGTAATCTAACAACAAAGCTTTATGATAAAGGTGATGACTCTAAACCTGCAATACACGACGTCTCTTTTGATTCATTATTACCTTATGAAAATCAACAGTTATGTCTACATCATATTCGCACCAAACTTTACTCTGTCCCTTTGAAACTTTTAAATAGTCTTCTTGAAAAGGCCAAGAAAAGTCCAATTTTTGATTCTTCAACATCAGAATATAGGCTCGGATCTGTGATTATGGATATTGCAACTCATAGGCGTTTTTAACCCGCACGTTTTGCGGAAGAAAATGCAGCTAAAACAATCCGTCTTTTCCTTAAACTTAAATATGCCAATAAAGGAATTGACGCGGTTAATATAAGTAATATTCTTCATCACAAAATGGTCCAGTCTTGTATTCCACCATATTTCAAGTTAAAGACTACACCTTGTATTTCCTACAAATATACATCGACCATTGCTTCTAAAATTTTCAATTACAAAAAAAAACTTTACATTCTGAGTGTCTTAAACAAAACCTCCATCGTGTTCATGTTCTTTTTCGCCCTATAACTATAGTCCTGCTGGACACGTTATTACAGGTGACATAAATATAGTTAATAATGAGGACCTTAGATCCCTTAATTTAAAAGGTCCTAAATACAGGGAACCCCGATCCTTCAACTGGCGTCGGAATTTCTTAAATATTATGGATTCTGTTGAAAATTACGCCAGACGATGGGCCAGATATGAAAAAGAAGACGTTGACATCTTGGCAGAGTGGATTTAATGTATCAAATCCATGTTCAAGGCGCGTATTAAAAGATTAAGGGGCAATATGAAAACCATCTATCCTTCTGTGCTCAATAATCCAGAAGTTAAAAAAGAATTCGATACATTACATGGTCAATACGTACTGGTCCCTGCCGACAAAGCAAGTAACAACATTGTCTTTTTTTGTAAAGCTCATTATATAAATTGTATTTTAGAAGAACTTGGATTTAATTCTACAAGTGGTAATCCTATTTATACTCATACTTTCCTTTCTAAGGAAGAAATTTTTCAAAATCGTATGTCAGTTTTAAATACTTTTAATATTCCACCGAGCCAAAATGAAATTGAACTACACTATATATATTGGTTTCCGAAACTTCATACAAATACTTACAAACAAAGATTCATTGAGGGTTCCAGTAAATGTTCAACCAAGCCTCTTCCGTTACTCATCACTAAGATATTGACAGTAGTGAAGGAAAAACTTCAAGAGTACTGTGCAACAATATATTCAAAGGTGGTGTGAATCGGATGTGGATACTCAACAATTCCAAAGAACTTTTAGACAATTTGAAATCACAAGATTAAAAACTTACGACTGTTCAACTTTATACACAACCATTCCCCACGATAAATTAAAGTCCAGGCCTTTTGATATCATTGACAGCTGCTTTTTCAATAAAAATGGAACTCGTAAATTTACTTACCTGGTCACCGGTCATTTGCAAAATTATTTTGTTAAAACACATTCTGATTGCAAACACAGTTACTCTGAAGTTGACATCAAAGAGATGCTTGAGTTTCTGATTGACAATATCTATGTGGTTTTTGGAGAGCAGGTATTCCAACAATTTATTGGAATTCCCATGGGTACAAATTGCGCTCCCTTATTAGCAGACATTTTTATATTCATATGAAGCAGAATTTGTGTAAAATCTGATGCGTGAATAGAAGAAAACACTTGCTGTGGCCTTCAACTCGACATTTAGATACTGTAAATCACTTTTTATTCGCGAGAACTTTATTTTCGCGTAATTACGCGAGACGGTATACTCGCAAAAATTTCATTCTCGCGTATAATAGAATTCCTTAAGATTATATAGAACAACAAACACAATTCGTGAAAATTTTGTCTCGCTGATCAAGAGTCAATGACTATCTCGCGAAAATAAGGTGTCGCGAAAATTAAGTGATCTACAGTATATCGACGACGTTGTCAATTAACCATGGTAATTTCCATTCCTATGTCGGAACGATATATCCTGCTGAGTTTGAGATAAAAGATACCACAGAGCCTGACACATCTTTTTCATATTTAGATATTTTACTTGAGAAAGACGTTAATGGTAATCTGACAATCAAGCTATATGATAAACGCGATGACTTTAACTTTTCTATCGTCAACTTCCCTTACTCATGCAGCAACAAACCTTCATCACCTGCATACGGAGTATATATATCTCAGTTGATTCAATATGCCAGAGCATGCTCTACGTATGAACAATTTCTAAAACGAAGTAAATTATTGAAAAGCAACTTGATGAAACAAGAATTTCAACAGTCTCGTTTAAAGTCATCATTTCGTAAGTTATATCGTCGATACATTGACCTTTTCAGCAAATACATAGAGGATATTCAATGTTTTGTAGTTGAATATGAAATTTATTTCACGAGTGGGACAGGATTTTTTTATATTTTCACGAGTGCGAAGCACGAGTGAAAATATCGAAAAATCCTGTTTCACGAGTGAAATAAATTCCATATTCAACTACAAAACATTGAATTTTCTGTTAATTACATTTTCTTTGATTTTCCCTTTGCCAATGTGTATTTTTTTGTAATGCAGTCTTAGGTACATGACGTCATAGTTGAGCGGTTGAGACGTCATAGCTAAGTGAAAAACATTGTAATCATGAATTTCAGCAACATATTTGGGAAACTTTCGCAGTTTTATTCTATGACAGAATGATTTATTAAATCGTTTGCTATCTTATAACAGGTTAAGGAGTATTTTTACAACACTTTTGGTGAAGGGAAGGAAAATCGAGAATTTTCCCGCACTTCTGATATTCTTTCATATCGTCATTTTTATTCTATGGATAAATTACAGTATTTCACTGTTGAAAATGTAATAAAATTTATCATTGAGTCAAGCGCTGACTGACGTTTTTCATACTAATTGTTAGTCCATTATTTATACACTGAATTGACGATGGATTTTTCCGTTATTTCCTGATCATGACAAAGAGCACACGGCGGGTGTGACCGGTCAGCAGGGGATGCTCACTCCTCCATGGCACCTGATCCCACCTCTGATGTTTCGGAGGTCCGTGTTTGCTCTGCTCCTATTTTGTATTGTTTTATGGACTTTGAGACTGAATACTGTTCGTAATCTCAATATCCTTTCTCTAACATTTCAATCGTACTAGTATTCACTTACGTAAGCAGCACAATACTTTTATCACATGCATACAAGGTTTATACCTCTCAGATAATGCGATACCCAAGAGCATGCTTTACATTTGAACAATTTCTCAAAAGAGGTTAATTATTGACAAACAAATTGATGAAACAATAATATCAACTCATTTCCTAAGTTCTAAGGTCGATACAATGACATTGTCAGCTAATTCAATCGATTTATTATTATGTTGACTGACGTTTTTCATACCAATTGTTAGACCATACTTTACACAATGAATTGTCGACGGATTTTTCGGTTATTCCCAGATCATTACAGAAGAAAACAAGAGGCCCATGGGCCACATCGCTCACCTGAGAAGCTTTGACCATTTTGTTCTTTACAAGATTTCCCCCTTGTAATACATATTGTGACCCCACCCTACCCCACTGATCATAATGTAGACAATTTGAAATCTACACTACCATAGGATGCTTTAATCCCCATTGTAAAACTTTGATTCCCCATTGTTGCCCCGCCCAACTCCCGAGTGTCATGATTTTAACAATTTGAAATATACACTACCCCAGGATGCTTCCACATAAGTTTCAGCTTTTATGGCCCACTGGTTCTTGAGTAGAAGATTTTCAAAGATTTTTCCCTTATATTTCTATGTAAAACTTTGATTCCCCATTGTGGCCCCGCCAACCCCCGGGGGTCATGATTTTAACAATTTAAAATATACACTACCCCAGGATGCTTCCACATAAGTTTCAGATTTTATGGCCCACTGGTTCTTGAGTAGAAGATTTTCAAAGATTTTTCCTATATATTTCTTTGTAAAAATTTGATTCCCCATTGTGGCCCCACCCAACCCCCGGGGGTCATGAGTTGAACAATTTAGAATCTTCACTACCCCTGGATGCTTCCACATAAGTTTCAGCTTTTCTGGACAAGTGATTCTTGAGAAGAAGATTTTTAAAGATTTTTCTTATATATTTCTATGTTAAACTTTGATTCCCCATTGTGGCCCCGCCAACCCCCGGGGGTCATGATTTTAACAATTTAAAATATACACTACCCCAGGATACTTCCACATAAGTTTCAGTTTTTATGGCCCACTGGTTCTTGAGTAGAAGATTTTCAATGATTTTTCCTATATATTTCTTTGTAAAAATTTGATTCCCCATTGTGGCCCCGCCCAACCCCTGGGGGTCATGATTTGAACAATTTGGAATTTACACTACCCCAGGATGCTTCCACATAAGTTTCAGCTTTTCTGGCTCAGTGGTTCTTGAGAAGAAGATTTTTTAATGACCCCACCCTATTTTTGTCTTTTTGTGATTATCTCCCCTTGTGAAATTTTAACAATTTAAATTTCCCTTTACCCAAGGATGCTTTGTATTAAGTTTGGTCAAAATTGGCCCAGTGGTTCTTGAGAAGAAGTCGAAAATGTGAAAAGTTTACAGACGGACAGACAGCTAGACGGACGGACGGACGGACGACGGACAAAATGTGATCAGAAAAGCTCACTTGAGCCTTCGGCTCAGGTGAGCTAAAAAGCGGGTGTGACCGGTCAGCAAGGGATGCCCATTCCTCCATGGCCCCTGATTCCACCTCTGATATTTTAAAGGTCCTTGTTTGCTCTAGAGCTGTTCCTTATCTGTTTTGTTTAATGGACTTCTGAGCTCAAATCTGTTCGCTATCTCTATACACATGTTTATTAAATCAAACACTTGTAAATAATAAAGTAAATAAAAGAAAACAAATTACATCAGGAGAAAAATGGTACACGTATAAATAACAGCATTTAAATCAATAATATATAACACTACCTAAATTATATAATAAATGAAAAATAACAAACTACACTAATAAATAAACAAAAGTACACAAATAAATCATATACTACATTAATAGATTACAAAAAGGTACATTAGATATTCAATAAAAAAGCAAATTTCTCTCATAAATAACATTCTAGCAGTTAACTGCATAAATATAGCATATAACATAGCATAAATAACATAGCCCATTAATAAAAACAAAAACCATAAAATAAAAAATAACGCATTATTTATACAACTTATCGCTAACATACTGAAATATGAACAATATATTTAACTAATAAAGACCATAATATGCTAAATTAATGATGTTTTCAATTTTTGGTTGTAAGCGTCATTTAATTGGTTAAAAATTAATTTATATTGTATAACCCGTGTTGCCTACATCACAAAAGCGTACGTCATTTTTGAAAGACAAAATGATTTAATTTAAATATTTCGTGATGGAAAATGAAATTATAAAAAATGAATATAATACCTACCCAGTTATAAAAGTATAGCAGATTATGCTTTATTTAAACTGCTAAGAGGTTTATAAAAACTAATAAGCACGCAGAAATAATCCATCAATAAAAGAGAGAGCAACGAAAAATCTCTTTGGGTCGATATTTACAATGAGTTATCGAACATATGTCAGGTTTGATAATTTGGAGATCAAAGTTTCTTTACCAATTCGATGAAAATTATCATGTTATAGGATGGAAAATCTTATATATATATATATATATATATATATATATATATATATATATATATATATATATATATATATATATATATATATATATATATATATATATTTATATATATATATATATATATATATATATATATATATATATATATATATATATGAAACAGTTCTGCAAGCCTATTCTTATAATTATCTGAGTAGCATTTTGGTCATCCCCTGGTCTCTGTCTTCTATGAATTAAAGATTTCATTGAATAACATATGCGAAATGTGTTAACACATGGCCAATTCACAATGAAATGACAGTTGAAACACTTTCTTGACTTCATCAGCTGTAAAGTTAGCTATACGTATACTAGTAATTTGCATAGGTACGCTATTGTAAACTATATCAACTTTTATATAAATACACAACCAATTCCCACAATAATTTTTTTTTACAACAGAACTAACGACTAAGACCAAAAACTTCAGGTTATTATAAAATTTTGCAAAATTAATAATTATCTTTGAAATTATTTGTGTAAAAATATCTTATCACGTTCCTTTTAAAATGTTAAAAATAATTTTTGATATAATATTAATTAAACAGTTATATGAAGAAATTAATTTGGTCTTAAGTGTCGTAAGTCCTTTTGTAAAACGGGCCCCAGGCTTTCCGATATCATTGACAACTGCTTTTTCCATAAAACTGAAACTCGAAAACTTACTTACCTTGTTTTTGGTCATTTGCAAAATTATTTTGTTAAAAAGCAATCTGATTGTACACACAAGTACTCTGAAGTCGAAATCAAAAAGATGCTTGAGTTTCAGATTGACAATACCTATGTTGTTTTCGGAGGCCAGGTCTTCCAACAATCTATTGAAATTCCCATGGGTACCAATTGCGCCCCGTTATAAGCAGACCTTATTTTTTTTATTCATATGAAGCAGAATTTGTGCAAAATCTTATGCATGAAAAGAAGAAAACACTTGCTGTGGCCTTCAACTCGACAATTAGATATATCGAGGACGAATTGTCAATTAACCATGGCAATTTTCATTCTTATGTTGATACGATATATCCTGGTGAGCTTGAGATAAAAGATACCAAGAGTATGACACATCTGTTTCATACATCTGTTTCATATTTGGATATTTTACTTGAAAAAGACGTTAATGATAATCTAACAACCAAGCTCTTTGGTAAACGTGATGACTTTAACTTTTCTATCGTCTATACCTTCATCACCTGCATACGGAGTTTTCATATCTCAATTTATTAGATTTGCAAGAGCATGCTCTACGTATGAACAATTTCTACAAAGAGGTAAATTATTGACAAACAAGTTGATGAAACACGAAATCAGCAGTCTCGTTTAAAGTCATCATTTCGTAAGTCCTATGGTCAATACAATGACATTGTCAGCAAATACAATTTATTATTGAGTCAAATGTTGACTGACGTTTTTCATACTAATTGTTATCCATTATTTAAACACTGAATTGACGACGGATTTTTCCGTTATTTCCCGATCATTACAAGGAGCACATGGCGGGTATGAATGGTCGGCAGGGAATACTCACTCCTCCACGGTACCTGATCCCACCTCTAATGTTTTGGAGGTCCGTGTTTGCTCTGCTCCTATTTTGTATCGTTTTATAGACTTTTGATCTTGAATACTGTTCGTTATCTCCATATATTTCCTTTTCAGTTTACAACGTCTAAAGACGAACTAAAATGCGTCATCCAAAAGTTATCCAAAAGTAAGAGGGACAAATTGCCTTCATAACAAAACAACGTTAACAGTCATTTCACAAACTTGAAGTAGAGGGTTGAAACCCCATTGCGGTTAAAAAGAAATGGACACTCTTATTTACCTGTAACTCCTCTCAGTATGCATGTTTAAATAAAAAGGGCGCATGACTGGGTAAAATGACGTACTATGTTATAATAAGATATGACGTATCATGATTGTGATGCAATTATTTATTCTGTATGTAAACAGAGAATGGGAAAGGGGAAAGATTTATCACAAAGGATCGTAAATAGTTTTCAGAGTGGAATAAAACACTCAGAAATTGCAAAGTGCCTAGGAGTAAACCGATGTACAGTTTGTGCATTGATAAAGCGATATCAGGAACGGGGGTCGGTGGAGAATAAGGCAGAACGGGGAGAAAGAAAAAACGATCAATTTTGTGGTTAGTAAAAACACATCGTGTCGAACCTCTGAAAGATATCACTGCCAGATTCAACCAGTTTCGGGGAAATACTGTATCTGAAGTAACTGTTAAAAGATGTTTGTTCCGAAATAAATACCACAGACTGGTATGTGGACCAGGGGGAAAAGGCATTGGAAAGTTGATGGTGACTGGAATTGTGTTATTTTTTCTGATGAATGTAAGGTGATAATTGGAGAAAATAATCGCGTATATGTGTGGCGGAGACCCGGAGGGGAGTGGATGCCGCAATGCATTAGTCCCGGTCGTGGCGCAAGGGTTAGTCTTATGATTTGGGGGTGTATCTGCTGGAATGGTTCAGGTACTCTGACAGTTGTCAATGGCATTATCAATGCTGAAAAGTACAGGGAAATACTTGATAATGAACTGTGGCCAGTTGTTGCCCAGCATTTTCCAGAGAATGACTTTATTTTTCAAGACGACAATGCGCCAGTGCATCGCGCAAGGATTGTGCTAAATTTCAAAACTGAAAATAATATTCGAGGAATGTCGTGGCCTGTCCAATCCCCGGATGCTAA
The DNA here is from genome assembly GCF_032062105.1 of Saccostrea cuccullata. NCBI lineage: Eukaryota > Metazoa > Mollusca > Bivalvia > Ostreida > Ostreidae > Saccostrea > Saccostrea cuccullata. The sequence continues at coordinate 228,608 of NW_026932411.1, read as the reverse complement.
CATAATTGAAAACTAGTGTGCAAACAGAATTACCAACGCAGCGGATATAGAACAAGAAATTCGGAGAATATGGACCACCATCCCCATTCATTATATACGGAACCTTTACAGATCACTTCCACAACGAATGATCAAGATTATTAGATCAAAGGGTTATGCCACAAAATAATAGGTAAGTTTCATTAATACCAATCTGTTTATAATGCGGAAGTCAGTTTTTTATTTACCAAATCCGCAAGTTGCTATTAACTTGACGACGCCATTTTGTTTATAATATATTATGATCCGCCGTTGTAAGTCAAATTAATAAGATTTAAGTTGATATAGTCCGAATACAACAAAATACAAATACGACAGAAGATAGACTCTCCATCCACCCCTTGGCCTCGGCAACTGACCGGTGAAACAGTGTCGGTGGAATACGTGGCCTTCCAAATCCAACATCTTGATGGCAGGCAACAATTGTCTGGCGACCTCACCTGATCCTGCATCCCTACAATTTAATGTAATATGACCGATTTCTCCTTAATTAGCCAAAACCAATAATTCTGGGAGCAGACCTATCTCGCTTTTAAGTATAGCTTTCCTACATCCCGATTTGGAGAATTTTGCGCGCCGCGGACAATTGCAGGCAGTGATACCTATTTCATCAATGACTACACATTCTGGCAGGGATACAATTCTAAGCTCCCAAGCTCCGATTTATTGTCTGGGGAAGTTTGGAAAGGTGGGGATGTAAATTTCAAAACTCTTCCGTATAGATCTGCTGGGCGCTACCGGTCTGGCTCCTACAAAGAAGCCAATGCTGAGGCAACTCATAAATGGCAAAGGTATACAGCAGATGGAAATTACTCAGACTACCATGAAATGATCAGAGAACTGGTGTCTAGAGTCGCGAGGTACGGCGTTGATTCTTACGACGTGAAATGGAATCCCACTGTGGAACGTGGAGACTAGTCCTTTGGATGAGGTGGTATATTACAGTATGCTCTTACTCAAAAAGATCGATGCCTAACTACTCAAAGGCCAAAAAGTTGTGCCGAACACAGGTATACGTAAACAGCAAAAGTTGTGCCGAACACAGATATACGTAAACAGCAATTTTCAGCGATGGCGTCTCATGCACATGAGTGAAAAATTCTCGATAGGGCAAACAAGGCATTGAATACCGGCGATTATGTTTTGAAACAAGTATTCTTACATCTGCAGTGTTGTGTAAGAGCAAATTAAATTAATGCCATTTTCACGTGGTGAGTTTCATTTAAATTATAATGATATGAAAAAATAATGTACTTGAGGCATTGAAAGAGTGAAACATTCGGAAGGACAGATTAAGAAAAAGAGAGAGATTTCGCATTTTTTATGAATGAACTACATGGAGATAACAAGCAGTATTCAAACTCAAAAGCCCATTCAAACAATACAAATCAGGAGCAAAAGCAAACACGCATTCTAAAAATTCAGAGATGGGATCAGGTTACATGGAGGAGTAAGCATCCCCTGCCGAACTGTCACACCCGCCGTGTGCTCCTTGTCATGATCGGGAAATAACGGAAAATTTGTCGACAATTTAGTGTGTAAATAAATGGGCTAACAATTAAACGAAGAACTTCAGTCAGCATTTGACTAATGATAGATTGTATTATTTCCTGACAAGGACATTGTATCGACCATAGAACTTAAGAAATGATGGCTTTAAACAAGACTGCTGAATTTCTTGTTTCAACGATTTGTTAGTCGATACCTTACCTCGATCTTATAAATTGTTCATACGTAGAGCATGCTCTTGGGTATCATAATGCTATTTTTGCACCATTCACGTGCACATTGCTCACAGTTTCAATCGTTTATGAAATACATAATTTTGCAGTCGACGGCAATATGTACCGGTGGACAATATATGCAGTGATGGTAGATACATATTGTCGACCAGACCATATGTACTGAATGACAAGATTTAGTGTCAAACTTTTGGAACCAGGTGTATTTGGTAGAGGGCCTTTTGTCCAAATGTTCTGTTATACCAAACAGCTGACATACTTTTACTTGCTACTCTTGGTTGTAAACAGAATCTTTGTGGTTATTTATACCGATTTATTTTTGTTTATGATACATTAACACTTTTAAAGGGCTTTGGGTGGAACTGCATTTATTTTAAATTTGAATTTAAAAATAACTTTAAAGATCTATATCAAGTTACTATATAAAAACAAGATTATGAGATCAAAAAATGATTTATTTTTCTGGTCGTGATATTTTCTTGTATACAAACAATTTTCTTTAATTGTGTAATACACCCTGAATTTAAAGGGAACATAATTGATCAATTAAACATTTTTTAAAGGGTACAGTGAAAAGTTAGACCTTTAAACCCCCTCCCCTGCTGAGCAGAATATTTTCCTGGTGACGTTCATCCCACATTCAGTTTTTTGAATGTGAAAGTGTTAAACTATCTTTATTTTGTTATATATACATTTTAACTGAATGTCAAAATTCCAATAAAACGTGTTTCGGCATCACCGCGGGTAGACCACGTGATGTGTAATTCACTGATTACATCGAGATGCTGACGTCACTGTTTCCGCCTGTTCAAATAACAGAATTGATTTTGTCGCTTGTCTTGTTCAGTTGACCTTTCACCACAGATACCCAATCACAATTCATTTAGAAAAAGATACGATATCTTGTAGTTTGTTTATTTTCTCGTAAGATGTCTTTAAAAAAAACTAAGTATTCAGATTTATTTCTGTGACATAACTCGCGCCATCGGGGGCTTGTTGGTTCTAGAAAGGTTTAAAAACACTTGTATATTACGGTTAAGTGTATAAAAGTCAAATAAAGTATGTATAAATACGTATAATCTTCTTTGAGTGACCACTGAATCTGACCTTGAATAATCTCCTAATTAAAGTTAGACCTGAAAACGCCGACATGGAGGTAAGTTTTTGTAATTCTCTTTTTTGTCTCTGCATACAACTCTTCTATCTCTCACAGCTTCTCCTTCAAAGTAGTGTCATTTTACTGACTTGTAGTAAACATTTTTAAACAAGTCAAACGACATGATTACATGAATTTTTATCGTAATAAAAATTGGTTGCCTGTAGCATTAACAAAACGTGTATTATTGACAATCATTTTTTTAAAAAGTTTTAAATTGATTTATTTTTAACCCTGGTTGATGGACTGGCCACGTGTAAATTAAAAAATAATGATACGTGCTATGTTCAATGTATCTTTTAAAAAGTAGAGTTCATGATTTGACAGTCAAAATAAAAGCAAGTTATTGATGGGATTTTCGACACAGATCCGTTAATGTTTGCTGATCCATTTTTCTCATTAAGACCATATTAACAGAGACCCCATTCTTTAATGCTGTATTTGGCGTTTTGTTACAGAGTCAACTAAGACCGATATTTCATAGGGAGTGAAACTACAATTCTTATAATTTTTTTTAAAGTAGTAAAGTTTATATATATCAGAAATCAAAACGATTATATTTGTTATAAATCTACAAATTTTCAATGTGTTTTGATTTTAGCACAGTTTTAGTAATAGTATGTATTGCCACAAGTACATGTACATGTATCTTTATTTTATGTTAATGAAAAAAAAAACCGTAATATATAATTTTATTTATTGATAATAAATGTACATCTTTTTTTTTGTATGACAAGTCAAACGTTGCAATCTAACAAGTCAAACGTTCCAATTTAATATTCTTTTTCATTTGCTTTTAAGATAACGAACAGTATTCAAGATCAAATGCCCATTAAAGAATACAAAATGAGAGTAGAGCAAACACTGACCTCTAAAACATCAGAGGTGGGATCGGGTGCCATGGAATTAAATATTTAAACATCCTGCCTTGTCGGAACTGTATGTCACCTTTAACAAAGTAAATGAAATATATATACACAATATCACTCATAGGGTTTTTTTTTGTACAACAAATTAAAGATTGCTTGTACATATGTAAATATTTTAAATATTTTGAGGTGGTAAATACCACACTTTTCCATTCGTATTGTATTTTTTTTTTTATATTTTTGTATAATTTTCTCTTTGTATTGTATAAGTTATATTTGTATTCTGCATTATATAACATCTCGCTCATTTTCGACAATGAAATCGTTCATTACGAAATATAATCAAACAATGCTTGGATACAATACAAATGGAAAATTAAACAAGAAACTATACAAGTAAGAAATCATTCAATACAGGGAAAATATAGAATACAAATAAAAATTACCCAATACAAATGAATTTCTTTTAAAATACAAATTGTAAATATAGAATGCAAATAAATGTAATACAATTCATATGGCAAATTATACAATTCAAATGAACAATATTTTTATTTTACAATTCAAATGGAAAATTATAAAATATGAAAATCATTTAAAAATACGAATGGAAAAGATTGAATAATGCAACGTTTGACATACCATATATTTGTTATAACTGTTCTAAAATTATATTAGGCGACATCTGTTCAATACTTTATTCTTGTCCATGCACATTTTATAAAACTGATTTAGGTGGTCAATTCCTATTATGTCCTTCAATTTTTCCTAAAGAAAGGATTATATGCGTTTTCTTATCAATTCATTTTAAAGTTCTGTATTAATTTTATAGTCTAAAAATCATTTAACATATTTATTTTGAATTTCTAGTATTAGAATCTTAAAAAGAAGTAAATATATATTCATACCGGCACAAATTTATTTAATTATATTGCAATCTTGCAACTAGTTCCATATCGGATTTTAGGCTGGGGGGGGGGGGGTATTTAATTTTATTGCAATCTGGCAGCTAGTTCCATATCTGAATTTAGTTTTTTTCCCTTACAAATATTGTATCAAAGCTAATTTATTTCGTATAATTCTGAAGAATTTAATTCAAGTCGAGACACCTGTACTTTTACAGCAAGTAAGCTGAAATTTAAGATATCTAATGCCCGATTTGAATGTATAATAAGGAATTCTGACCAGTTCGAAGTGTCTTACATGTACTATATACTCAAATTGTAATTTATTAAATCCTTTGATTTTTTAACAATGGGTGTTTGAACTTCGAAACGTTGTTTAAATAAATGGTACCCAAAATGAAGAAATATTGAATGGCTTGTTTACCAATCTGCTAACGGCGTCTGTGCTTTCTCACATTATTTGCCAGCTGCTTGTGAAAATTACTTTTCTTACCATTCATGTTGTTATTCTGTAAGGAGGGAAATGCAATACTAATGCATAATTGCTGAAATTTTACCACCCTTTTCAGTTTTATTCTAATAAACCTACTGAGAATTCAAAATATTAACATTAACATTTTGGCAAATAGCATGCTTGTCCACAAGATGTACATTATTTAAACACTGTGCACGCATTTAAATTTGAATAAGAGAATCTATATACACTGAAATTACAAGTTTTTCTCTGCTTGAATTCCGATTTGTGTGATGTAGGCAAACAAGTAAATATACAGTTACATTTAGAAAATCCCTTAAAACTAATTGGATTTTATTTTTTCTTTAATAAAATAGAGGTACTGTAACTAAGCACTGAGCTCGCTAATGATACCCCGACCTCTCATGATTATAATGGCAAATGTCTCACAGAGCAAAACATGGACCATTATAATAAATAGGGAGGCGGGGGTATCATTTAGTGAGCTTAGTGTTCACAGTATCTTTACTTTTTTTAAAAGTCAAACTCGATTTTAAAATCACTTCTGAGAATTTTTTATGCTCGGTGGTTGCAGTAAAACTTGAAATACCCCATTTAGTATTTACATATATGATGGGGTAGTTCACAGCTTTCTTTACACGTTTATCGTGTTTTGAACTACTTATATAACTTACTTTTAAACAAAATTACCTTTTATATTGATTTCGTTTTATCAGACTTAAATTTCAATTACTCATAGAAAGGACAAATCTGATAAAGAAAATGGTCTTAAAGTCTAGGAGAGGATAGGACTTTCCGGTAAATTACATCAATCGCGTTTCATAGATATCCGAGATTTAAAACAATAAACGATTAATTTGCCAATTATAAATTTGAATATAAGACAGTTTAAAGTCAATTTAAACCCTTACATGGCATATACGCATTTCTACGCATCTGACTTGCAAAGCAAAATTCATAACAATGTGGAGATATTTGTTCAAAATCGGTGAAAAGTTAAATTTGAACATAAATAGTTAAAATCATGTAAATCTACACTTAATTTCGTATTTTTATTTTTGCTTATATACGCCGTACATAAGCTTTAAACAATATATAGCTTTGTAGAAACACAGAAACCAATCAAATTGCTTTCTCGATCATAACCATTGCAAGCTAAATTAAAATAAAAAAGAACCTAAAAGTACTGTGAGCACTGAGCTCACTAAATAATACCCACGCCTCTCATATTATTATTATGGCAAGTCCATGTTTTGCTCTTGGAAACGTGAGATAAGTGTCGGATCAACAAGTAAAATAGGAGGTGCACAATGGCATTATGTAATAAAGAGATAGATACCCTTCAATAATATAGAAATAATGGCAGTATTAAAGTTTTGCTCTGGGAAACCCAAAATATGTGTCCGATCAAAGAGTAGAATAGGAGGTGCACAATGGCACTATGTAACAAACAGTCTTTGCATAGAAACATGGAGATAACGAATAGTATTCAAGACCAAAAGTCCATAAAACAATACAAAATAGGAGCAGAGCAAACACGGACCTCCAAAACATCAGAGGCGGGATCAAGTACCACGGAGGAGTGGGCATCCTCTGCCGACCGGTTACGCCGCCATGTGTTCCTTGTCATGATCCGGGAATAAAGGAAAAATCCGTCTTCAATTCAGTGTATAAATAATGGACTAAAAATCTGTATGAAAAACGTCAGTCAGCATTTGACTCAATAATAAATTGTATTTGCTGACAAGGTCATTGTATCGACCATAGATCTTACGAAATGATGACTTTAAATGAGACTGTTGAAATTCTTGTTTCATCAACTTGTTTGTCAATAATTTACCTCGTTGTAGAAATTGTTCATACGTAGAGCATGCCCTTGAGTATCGAATCAACTGAGATATATAAACTCTGGACGTATGCAGGTAATGAAGGTATATTGCTGCATGAGTAAGGGAAGTTGACGATAATAAGATGAAAGCCATCACGTTTTTCATAGAGCTTGGTTGTTAGATTACCATTAACAACTTTTTCAAGAAAAATATCCAAATATGAAACAGATGTGTCAGACTCTGTGGTATCTTTTACCTCAAGTTCCCCAGGATATATCGTATCGACAAAAGAATGAAAATACCATTGTTACTTGACAGTATCTAAATGTCGAGTTGAAGGCCACAGCAAGTGTTTTTTTCTTTTCACGCGTACGATTTTGCTCATATTCTGCTTCATAGGAAGACAAAAATAGACCTGCTAATAACGGGGCGCAATTGGTACTTCATTCAGTTGTATAGCAGGAATTGTGGAAAAGAGATGGGTACCCCCAAAGCGTAACAGACGGACGGACATTCCAATCACTATATACTCTACCACTTTTCAAGCGGGGGGTTTGAAAATTATTACTGTTTGTAATTTAACAGTAATGAGAAAGAATAAACTTAACTATTGTTCGTTTCCTAAGTGGGAGAACAGTCGTCATCAGCGGTTATTGCCGTTGATTTCAATGGAATTTAAAAGGATAATTTCTGTGCAACACCTGTACGAAACATGTAACACTGTATGTTATGAACGGTCTAGTAGGTGGTGTAACAGTCTCAGCTTTATAAACTGACCGGATAAGTGGACGGCTTTTGCTGAGTAAGGGAACTTGGCACCGGTTTTTCATCCTAGAGAACTTTGCTATAGAACCATTGGCAAACTTTTCATTGGTGTACTTTAAAGATTCACTAGCTTCCTCAGCATTAAAATGCGGGGAGCCAAAAAAAAATGTCAGAGTAAGAAAATCGAAATATGAGGCAAATACTAATGACAACACAAAAGAACAAGACAGTACAAGATCGCAAGGGATATAACTGCTGCATCTCTCGCTTTGTAGCTACCTCGCGTTGTCTTTCTTGTTTTCACGTGCTTTCTCCCTCCAATTTTCAGTTCCTCTTTCCAGTTGATAGAAGAGAAACTATTTTTGTCAGTATGTTTTTTTAAAAACTTTTTACCCGCATATTTTTGCGTTTCTTGATATTGCAAGTCATTGTTCATTCATTCCATTGTTGCAATGCAGGATTTAGAAACTGTATTAGGCAGTAGTTATGTAATAAAGGACTCTTGACAATAACTCGCCACTTAGGGCTGTACAATGTATGACGTAGAAGGTAGACGGGGGCTTAAAGATAAGCCAATACCACCGGAGCCGGTTATTTCGATTTTTAATTAAACTTTTATTCTCATGGCTTAGATTTTCATTATAGTAAACGGTTGGTTGTATTTAGAGCACACTTATCTTTCGGAAGGTTGTAGATTTTTATCATTAATAATCTATTCCCAGACTTTAATTCAATAAAGAAAAAATTAAATACATGCCAGATATTACTTAAAAATAAATGCCAATATACAAAAGACCAATAGCTAAATTATTTTTATATATTTTTTTTACACCTGAGTGCTTAAGTTCGAGTCCCGGTGTTGTAGAGTAGGATTTCCCCATAGCCAGCTTCCCCCCCCCCCCCCCGGAAATCGTACTCTAGAGTAGGATTTCCCCCATAGGGGAAATCTCACACCAGAACCAAACTTCCCCCTCTTTCTTTCTCAGAGTAGGACCCCCCCCCCTTTGTTATAGGGTCAATATAAGCCACATCCGCAATATTTTTGTGAAAAAAAGATAAACGACTAACTGATTTTTAAAAGGTAAATGGGTGTTTTTTTTATCGACTATTGTAGGAATTTTCATATATTTCAAATCTTGGAATCTCAACCAAAATATATAGCTTTCAAACGAAATGTAAATATTCTCAAAATATGATGAAACAAACAAAAAATTGATGTCTGGATTGGTCTATATTTTTTCGACCTATTTTTGGTTGTAAATGATTATTATAATAAACTTTAAAAAATATTAAGAAATTGAATTAAAGAAACTTCCTATAATGTTCAAATTTCCACCTTTCTGTAACCCTTCTTATTAATCTACCAATATCTCCAGTCGTTTAGAAAAAAACATTGCGGAAAACTGTTAAAAATTGAAAAGGTCGTAATGTCTTTAAACAATTTAAGCGAAACGAAACGCAGACTTGAACTTTAACTCATTAAGATATACTCCTTTACCAAAAATCAGCTCAACGTCTTCAGGCATTTAGAAAAAAAGTGCGGAAAACATTTTGGGACACACACACAGACAGAAGGACAGATAGACGGACGGACAGATGCAGGGGAAACTTAAAGTCTTCTCCAGTTTCATCAATTTATTTGATTTAAAAAAAAAATGGTTTGACGGTAGCCAAGAAAAATTGGATTAAAATTTTCCTGTTAATTTTTCGTATACGTATGTTTAACACATCTGGTCACCATTTTGAAGAAGGGACACTTGTAGCAATGTTCCAACCATTCCTTCTCAAAAATAAGTGCAGCAATTATATTCACTGGGGGGGGGGGGATTGGCTCTAGGGCAAATCGCACTCTATAACTACTACACAGAGTAGGATTTCCCCCCGGAAAATTGACTCTGGCGTGGAATTTCCTGGGGGGAAATCCTACTCTAGAGCCAGTTTTCCGAGAAGGAGGGATTCTATTCTAGAGCCAGTTTTCGGGGGGAAAAGATTTAAGGGAGGGAAACCTACTCTACAAGACAGGTATAATCTTGACTTTCGACAAGACTGTAAACCAAATTCTAATGACAATGTACAAGTGGTTCTATTCAACGCTTCTATAATGACAATGCATAACTATGACGTACTGCTGGTGCGCCCTTATTATGACAATGCAAAACTGCTTATGACGCTCTTGTAATGGCATTCGACAACTGGTTACGACGCTCTTGTAACGGCCATGAACAACTGCTTATGACGCTCTTGTAATGGCCATGAACAACTGCTTATGACGCTCTTGTAATGGCCATGAACAACTGCTTATGACGCTCTTGTAATGATCATGAACAACTGTTAACGAAATACAAATAAAGACAATGCCTAGCTGACGGGAAGCTTTTATGATAACAATGCACAACTTCTACAGTGTAGAGGCGCCTCTCTTATGACATAATGTAACTGTTTACGGCTCTAATGACTGACAATGACGGGTTCCAGCACTTTTACAGCTCGTTATTCTAAGGAACCATAGTTCCTTGAAGTAACTTTGATACTAGCATCTTGTTGAACATTCTGATAGGTTTTAGCTAAATTTGCTTTATTATGCAAGTTGCCATTGAAAAAATTAAGCTACTATCAAAATTGCATGAAAAAAAATTTCTTTTCTCCAACATTAAGCTAGAAAATGTTCATACAAATAATGTATCTATTGTCTAACAACAGCAGTGTTCAATAACAAAATGATTCATAGCATTTAAATTCATAATACATGTAATACACAGTGTCAAACTAGGACTCTGAGAACACCATGAACATGTAAGTACCTTTCTATTTTTTTCCAATTTGACTATCAAGAAAAATATTAGTTTAAAAAAATTCCAAATCAAGTGAATGCCTTTTGTGTGGTTTTTACGATGAATTAGGAGAGGAATGTCGGTAACACATCTGTAGGGTACAGGACTTTAATTATCAATCCCCAATTGACCAGTGGGATAAACAAATAAGCAAATGAAATCTTGAGGTTGTTTTTGTAATGCTTTTTGTCACCTGCATGAAGATAATCTACTTACCTGCCCGGATAACATATAAATATCGAACACAAATCAACAGAATAGGTAAAAAATAATTACTCCTCAAACACCGTAATGTAATATGATAATTGTATGATTTATACCCCGTCTGCTTGATTTCATCTGTAAGTTCGGGGCATTATTTGCAGGAAGTGGACTTTTAAATTTTGAAAGCTTTGGAGTAAATATTTTCGATCTTTCTTTGGGAGACGGTCCTACAAGAGTTAAATTTGTGAAACTGTTCAGTTATTGACACCAATTATTTAAGTTCGCTTTAGTTTATTATGATGGCCGAAACTAAAATGGAATTTTCTGATGAAAAAATAATGGCATCTCTGATGGTAAGTCATTCCTTTAAAAATTTATTCCTTTCCTTTAACTTCAAGAAATTTTGGGACGTTAAAGAATTCTTATTCCGTTCGATCGAAAGATGATTTCGTTAAGGACAGTTGTTTCGACATTGGTTTACTATAGTATCCATATATAATTTCCTTTTGGAAAGTTGTTTCGACATTGATTTACTTGTATTTTTGACCAGGTAGCATAATACCTACTTGTACTTATTCAAAGATTACATTTATGCTGTTAACTTAATTGAGAGACGAAGTTCTTCTATACACCAAAGTCTTGCATGAAGTTCTTTATCAACAAATTAACTAAAATTAATGTTCTCCAAACCTGCAATCATTATACGAAATGTACCAACCATATACGCTTGTACTTTTAATTCGTCTTTTACAAACATCTTTGAAATGAAAACACATGCAGCCTTGAAGCTGCGATATTTTCATACACTATAACATTGTTACTCTTGAAAAGTGAAAAAAAATTATTTAATTCTTTGATATCTGCCGGATTGTTTTCATTAAATACTATTTGGTGTCAATTTTATTTTGAAAATTAATAAAACTTGTAAAATTAATAATTCCGTATTTTATCTACATGTTTCTCTTGGAATGGAGGAAATATGGAAATCTGAATTGGATACCCGTTTCCATCCATTACATTATCATTAAGTTTGATAATTTTCTTTTCAGAATGGGGAGATAAATGACGGAATAAGACAAGGTAAGAACATTCAACATATCCTCGAATAACCACAGAATTTATATTGTGCACCCGTACTGTATTGCCTTTAGCCTTATAGAGATAACGAACAGTATTCAAAATCCATAAAACAATACAAAATAGAAGCAGAGCAAACACGGACCTGCAAAACATCAGAGGTGGGATCAAGTGCCATGCAGGAGACTAATTTTATGTGTTTTGTAATGACTCTTACTATAGATCTCCCAGAATAATTTTATTTTATATCACCGATGCCTCTTCTTCTCCAGAAATCCGGGAGACCTTTGAGTTGTTCGATAGTGACCGAGATGGACGGGTAAGCACGCAGGAGATTTCCGTCATCATGAGATCCTTTGGAATGTTGGTATCCGACCAAGAAATGGAGAAAATGGTGGCGCGATTAGATGCTGACGGTAGGCATACAGGGTTTCTGATTTTTAGAACAAAGCAATGTTTTACAGGAAAGGCTATTTAAAATTTTCAATTGTGGGGTTGTAAGCCAAGATCGTTTTGGATAAATTTAAAAGATAGGTCGTGAAAAGTATGATTGAGACTATGCGAAAGATTTACCTCATTAATAAAGGATTAACATTGTCCAAATAGAATGAGTTCGTACACCATGATAGAAATACTGTATGTGGTTGTACATTCTCAACAAGATAATAGAGGAACTCAGCTTTGATACACTGAAAATATCTCAAAATTTTTATGAATTTACTATCTCTTTTTTAGGAAATGGAACTGTTGAGTTTAGCGAGTTTGAGAATTTTATGTTGACCAGTGGCGTCCTGGACAAAATCCCTGACGAAACGGACGAGAGCCTGAGGGACGCGTTCCAGATTCTGGACAAAAACAATGACGGTTACATAGACAAGGACGAACTCATCTACTACATGACAAAATTTGGTATGAGTTAATTATAGTAACATTTTATTTATCAAGACCGAGTGATATGGAATAACACAAACTTCTGATAGCTAGATGACCGTCAAGGCCCATATGGCCCTCTTGTTCAACCAAATGTACATGATCGATCTAAGAACTTTTTTAAGTTTTATAAACTATAAAAGTACATATGACTTTTGGTATTTCAGGAGACAAAATGGCCGCAAAAGACGCAGAAGAAATGATACAAGAAGCAGATCAAAATGGCGACGGACGAATCGACTACAAAGGTATATTACTAACGTCTTATCAAGAAGCATATCAATAAGAGATGATGATTTTTTTTAGATGTAGAACCCTACAAATAAAGTTTTGTTTATTTTCAGAATATGTTCGCCATATGACAGGAAAGTTATAGTGATCTACGATAAAATCGTTCGACTGTATTTTTTATGTTTATATAGACGCACGTGTGTGATCGAATACATGATGAACTACCAAACGGCTTTTGTGACCGGTAGTTCTTTGTATGCAACAATCAATTAAAACACTAAAATACAAATAGAATGTATCTACAAAAGTCCGTGAATGCGTATAGACCTGCGTGTATATGAAATGCAAAGTGCTGTTTATATTCGTTTCTTAGCTATGTGTGTATGTTTGTCTTGTGAACGTCATGTCCAAGTTTCAAAGAGCAGAAGAAATTACGTGGACTTACTAAAGTTTAATTCACCATGGAGTTCATCATCCATATATATTTGTAAATACTAAATAAACCGGCTCCTTTTCAAATTTTTATGAGTACTGTAACATCATCAGTTTGTGTACGGATGCGCCGCCATACAATTTCCATCCAGGAGGGAGATTCTCAGCGTGTGGATGGATGAGGACTGTTAACGGATAACTTATAGTAGGATATCATCTATTGTGATGGTCCTTGATGAATTCAGAAACGTAGTTCCCAATAATGGTGCACAATGTTCTGTGTTTATCATAAAGTATTGGTGTAAATGTATTAGAAACTAAACGTACATTATAAGACGAAAATAGTTCCATTTTTTCCTCGTAAGAATATATATTTTTGCATATTTATTTATATTGATAAATGTACAAAACAATATAAATTAGCATATTTTGTATATGAATTAAATGTCTGCTATTTTAATGAATATTTAGAGCCATTGTTGGTGAATCATACCAACCGATTGCATTCTTTATTGCATTCTATATCGTCAACCAATTATTATATCAATGGATTATAAATGTACAAAACAAGATATTTAATCTTGCAAATAAATTAATTTAAAAGATTGCAGCTTCTGATAACGTAATAAACCCTTGTACGGTGAATCAAAAGACGGGATTGTTTTTTTTCACTGATATAAATTATCAAGTACGCACAGATGGATTTCCAGAAATAAAGACACGCGTTAAAAAAAATTAAATCGAAATTTTTTTCAAGAATAATTAAGAAGCAATAATTGAGTTATGTTTATTTATTATGTATAGAACAAATCTGAAGCTTCAATATAGATTCTTAATCACATATTTAGAAGATATTGGATGACACCATGACTATTCATAGAATTGAATGTTATCTTACGGATCGTTATTTACTTGCGTTTTTCATTTCCGAGATTAAAGAGTGAATTGTATCCAGAACGCAAATATCGTCATTTACAAAAAACAATTGTTGATTGGTCGACCTGGGTGTACTGAAATCCAATCAGAACTCTGGAAAAAAATCCCTATTTCTATGAACACCGTATGCCAAGGGTTTATGAGGAGAGTAGCGTATCAGAAACCCTTGGCTAGCGAAGATGAAGATTATCTGTTCAAACAAATGTTACTATGTTTGCTTAACAGGTCGACAGGTAAACAGGAAGACAGGTCGACAGGTTGACAGGTCGACGGGTAGACAGGTCGACAGGTCGACATGTAGACAGGTCGACGGGTTGACAGGTCGACAGGTAGACAGGTCGACGGTTTGACAGGTCGACGGGTTGACAGGTCGACAGGTAGACATGTTTATTGGAGATGTATACATCTAACTGTTATCAGACATTGCGCATATGAAAAGAGAATGGAAATTACACTTTTAGGCATTCAATGTACATGTATATGTACATGTATCTTATGATATGAGTGACCCCCCCCCCCCACCCACCCACCCATAAGATGATACTTGTAGTGATATAAATAAATAAATATACATTGAATTATAAAAAAAAAACTGTCTTCCTGTCGACCTGTCGATCTGTCAACTTGTCGACCTGTCGATCTGTCTACCTGTCGACCTGTCAAACTGTAAAAAAAAATTAAAGTTTGTGTTGTTATTTTAGATCTATTCTTGGTTTTTATCATACTAAATTATTTCAATCAAAGTGCTTGTAAATATTCATTAAAAAGTAATTTGCATTTATTGTGTTGTACATATATTTATATAAGAATACAATTGATATAATCATACATGAATATTTATGAACTTTCAAAAATATTATAAAAACAAAACCGATTTGCTGCAGATTATGTGAATGGGACTATTTTCGTCTTATTTTGTACTTGACCCGAAACTACACGTGATGTACAAATTGTAACATATTTTCTAAACGTTTGGTTTAATGTGCTGTATCGCAACAACAATCATCCTCTATAAATCAGAAGTTGCAGTTAAAGTGTAACCGTATATGAATGTTATTACTCCTGAATAATTTGACTGGATTTCAATACCTTATACTTACCGGTATTCTGAAAATGGATAGGGTGGTAACATAATCTAATGGCAAGTCCTCTAAACCCCAAAATAATTATCGACCCCCTTTTCAATCTATTGCATTGGATGAATAGGAAACAATTATATTTATTAATGCTTATAATACTACTTTGTGAATAACCCCGATTTTAAAATACACAATTATCTAAATAAATATCTTTCAGAAAATAGATTTCCAGGTTTTAATAAGGAAATAAAAGATTAAAGGGTCATTTTTTTTCTTTTGAATATATAGATAAAACAAGGAACTATAAAATGTATCAAAACACGTGTTTTTGATGATAAATGACTGAATTAGGCCATTGGGTTACAATTGTTTTTCTCTGAAAGATTGATCAATTATTTGTGACTTGGTCAACAATCCTGTATCTATTTTTACTGAATATGGTCTTTTTAAAGACAATTTCCTGTTGTGAAAATTAATTTCAGTTCTATTGCATAATGTCAGATAAAACTCGATGGAATAATGTAAAAATAGAGTGTTTTTTCTTATTTGGTTCAATGTCAATCTACAATTTTAAAAATTCCTTTTATATATATGCAGAATATCGCAAATTCGAAACCAGGTGTTTTGTTCATTTTCTGAAAAATAAAATTAAAAGAATATATTTAAGCATACAGAAAATACCTAACAAATAAAACGAGAACCCACAGTCATTGAGTCTCTTTACTACAACTTTTAAGGCTTGATATTTTAAGAAATTTTTAAGGATTTTATTTTTATTTTAAGAATTTTAATAAATCATTATAAAATATGAATATGAATATAAAATTTGTATCCAGTGTATTATCAATACATTTTATATTGTACTCTTTTTACAAGTTAAAATAAACAGCATATCTTACATTGAACATGACCTTTTCATTAACATCTGTACCTGTACTTTTTATATATAATTAATACATGATTATGTATTACCTCATATGTATTTATGAATTCAATATGTACAAATGAATTGTTTGTCGTATTTATTTATCTGACCTGTCTCATGTATCACTTTAAACTATAAATTTATGTACAATTACCCCATTCTTTGCCCATCCATGTACATGTACATGTATATTATGTGGGATTTCCTTTACTTATGTATAATAATAAAGTTATTCCTCTGTGCTAGATGGGATGGAATATTTTCTCCTCATTTCTCTGGCGTACTGGATGTAATGCACCATAAGGTGTTATGAAACCTTGTATAATTATTATAATAATTTGCTCCAGGTAGAATAGTTGATATTACACAAGTCAATACGTACAATATGTACCTTGGTGAACATATAGAGCACACGTACACCTAGCATATAGACACCCTTTCCCCCTATTATTTATTACTGGCACTTGTTAGCAGTTTTTTTTAATAACTTTGCAAAAATTGCAAGTAAAATCAAAATCCTACATTGATTTATTTTTTCCCTTGGGCTTCCTAGGGCCTTAGATATTAATTAAGGCAGCTGCATCGGCATGTGTTATTCCATATGCTTGGGATGCATGTATCGACTTCCGTGCAGGGACAACTGGGAATTTGTCAGTAATTCACGAATTTCATTAGTAATGCGAACCGTACGAATCGATAAACTCTGGTATTACTCATAACGCCCCACACAGCCGAAGCTGTAATCACCCGCGGAAAATGAATGGAGGAACAAATTTTATCTAACAAATCTGCGTCCCTCTTAAACTTGTGTTTGGTTTTATCAGGAAATTCAGCTCGGAAGAGTGAAGAGCCGGACAATATATATATTTAACAAACATCTTCCCTCGTAAACAAAGACTGTGTCATCCTATGTAGGAGGGGACCGCATCAATCGATCTGAAGTCCAGGAGGCGGTTTGTTTCCACGCGATTTGAATTGCACACCTGACTTCCGTATTATCGAGGATCAATGATCAATAAAAATGGCACTGATTAAATCGTTGTCGGATGATAATGTGATCTGTTAATTAAGTCGATTGCGATTCTATTGTCCGATAGTATACAGATATTTGTCGGTGATTTAATGTTTGATTCGTTTGTGTGTGTTTTGGCTGAGACATTGATACAGAGAGCTGCCCAATTCCTGCAAGTGTGATATGTAGGATGGAAAAACATGGATTTAGTTGGAGTATCGTTTTGATTTTAGATTTAATTCTCTTTCGCGTGGTGCTTGGAGAAGAAGGTGGGTTGATGCGTTTTCTTACATAAGTGGTTTTATACTGTACGAAATGAAAATTGTGGTAAATTAGCACACAGCCATGTGTTTTGAGATTTAAAAAGGCACACTTTTCCAATTAGCTGCAGCGAAGTTCTAAATTATGAGTATTAACCCAGCGGATGTGGTGTATCAGATTCTGGTGACCCGCTAGGGATGTCACGGAAAAGACACCGATAGTAGCTTAGAGATATAGGGGAGAGAGACCCATTTCCTAAAAAGATCGATTCTGATACAATTTAGAATTCTTTCTAAATGAATCACCAATAAGAAATGATGTTTCAATGTTTTAATTAATGATTGGACCACCCAAACTCGGAAAGTACTTTAAATTAACATAGAAATGAAATTACTGATGTAGTTATCCCCCCCCCATCCTTTTCCAAATTCTCATTTACTGACCTAATTAGTTAAAATAAGAGGAAGAGAACACAAGAGTGTACGTAATAATTGAAAGAGAAGGATGTAAAAAATCCAGTCGATGGCTCTAGAGATCCTCAAATAAAAGGCTTTCAGCTTGTACGTATTAAATTTATGAAGCCGACAAAGATAATGTTATAGTGCGCTAAATTGTAGAAATCATTGATTTAGGTCGCTGTGTGCATTGTCACTTCCTTTGTTCTAGCTTAGTGAGTAGTAGTTAATTTATTGCTTTATATAGTAAATGTCATTTCGGTAACTGTAATTCGAGGCAAAACAAAATATGTCCCTACATTAAGAGCGTTTTATTAATGATATCGTTAGGACTTCTTTGCGAACTAATTAATTATTGTTAAAAACTTAGTGTCTTCAAACTAATACTATTGTTTATAAATGTGTTCAAAATGTCAAAGAAATGTCTAAATTGGGAAGATTTTTGTTCAGCGCTTCACAACGAAGAATAGAACTACTAAAATGTGTGTAGCTTATAATATTTATGTAAATATTTATTGTATAACTGAAAGATTTGAATATGTATATTTTGTTTATAATGATTGACTGATGTTGCCATATGGCATAAGGAAATAAAAAATTGAAATTAATTAACCATATGTCCGTACTTAAAATAATCAAAATAAATAATGTTTATTAAAAGATCATTCTCAGCCGCTTCTCCATTATAATCGTATGATAATCTGACACACTGTATATTAAGTAATTATTATATAAGATTTAAGTAAAGTGAGTAATTTCAGTATATAATACTAAACTGTGTTTTTAAAAATAATTTTACATTTATCTACAAAAATCTTTATAATGGTTTTTGTAGTAGTCATTTGCCAATAAAATCTGCATGATGACTATTTTTAATGAAAGTAGTCACATATATATTTCAGTTTTTTTATAGTGAAATAGAAAATAAGTCATAAAGACACCTACGATATATAGGATGAAGTAGTATGTGCATGATGTTGTACGATGTTTCTTTCAAATCCCCGAGAATGCAAGAATGCTAATGTTTTTAGATTATATCTTGTTTCAAAGCGTGTGTTTGACAATTTTTTTTATTGAAAAATGAAGATCAGGCACATGTGAATGTTGCCGATAAACCTCTGATAAATGCACATGAGTATTTGTAACAACAAATTCCATCAACAGAGAGTTGACATAATGGGGCTCTGCATCTGGGAACTCTAATTAATGATCACTGTCTTTCACTATGAAATCGGCTAATTTTGAAATTTATGCTTCCAGATTTCGAAAGCCATGGACAACAAACGTTCTTCATCAGCTATTAAGAATTGTCCGACGTTATAATATTGATGTATCAAGATATAACATTAAGTATCTAGGACAGACTACAACTGTTGAACAGACAGAACTATTTCAGGAGGTCTTATCTGATGGTCTACTGAATCTCAAAGCAGCTGATCTTTCAAAGCAAATAGTTCAACCTTTGGTTTACATCTGTTCTTAGGGGGGTAAAGGTCTTTGACAACAAATTCTCATATGTTTCAGGAATGTAAGATTCACGACTCAATTTATAAATTCCAAAGATGTTGATTAATGTTTGAAGTGAGAATGACACATTGGTCTGTAGAACACAAGCTAATTCAGAACATATGTGTCCCCTGCTGAAGAGCATGCGCGGATCTAGATTGAGAGTCGGGGAAACTTTTAGAAGGGTGGGCGGGGTCATAGAGATGAATGGCTTTGACCTTTTGACCTCAAAATCAATAGGGGTCTTAGGCTTCAGAGATTTGTTGATGTTGAATTACTTCGGAGAAGCTCAAAGGCTTCTCGAGAAATAGCGCGAAAACGACAGACAGACAGAAATGCAAGTTGAGTAAAGTTGTTGTGAGTATTACAAATTTAATGCTATACTAATCATATTTGAATTTGTTATGCAGTGGGCATACTGCTCTTTGCTAATGGAACAAGTGTCCAGAGATCTCTCTTGGATGGCTCCCAGAGGCACGTGATCCCATTGTCCAACATCAATAAAGCCAAGTTTGTGGAGTATGACCCTCAAGAAAAACAGATCTACTGGGCAGACATAGGAACCAGAGAAATATGGCGCTCAGATCTTTGTGGCGAAGGTAATACTTGATATCGCGATTACTTAACTTAGCGGAACTCTTTCGCGAAGGAGGTAGGAATCGTCTGTTGGGTGGGGGCAATGTGCTATTCAATACAATGCAAGATCGATCATTGTAGCATTTATAAGGACAGATAAGTAAAAAAAATCCTCAAACAATCGCTGAACCAGATATATTTTTGAGAGGAGCTTTGTCACATTTTTAACGATATTTTTATTAAGGCGAAAATCGGTAATTTTCCTTATTTGACGATGAAGTTCAATATCCAAAACATGTTTTCGGCATTACAGGTCACTACTTAAACAATGTCATTTGCCCCCAGAAATTTAGTTTTTCCTCCCCCGCAAAAGAGCGGTAATATATGCGAGGTACTCATTGGTACATATTACGTATTCTATGACCCGTTAACAGGTATTTTTTCCTTATATATAATTGTACTTTTAAAATAATAATACAATTATATTATGAATAAAGGATACTCATAGCATATATAAGAATTTTACATATATGTGTAATTACGGTTCTGTGACATTTTTCTTACATGATTTTTTCTACAGAGCAACATCGAGTTTACAGTCTTAACGCAACATCTTCTACATACTTTATTAGTCTGGCCCTTGACTATGAAAAGCGTACAATTTACTGGACCAATACCGGATATGACGTCATAGAGCGTGCAAATCTGAACGGAAATGGGCACATAGAGATAGTAAATGAACGGATTAGCTCACCTGCAGACCTAGCGATAGACATTAGTAATGGGTTTGTACCGTTAGTCTAGGGAATGTCACTGACATCTCATCCCAAAAATTCATTTTTTCATTTCTTTAACAGAACTGATTATAAACACCAGAGGATTTATCTGCATGGAAAGCATGCACTTTCAATGATTAAAACATCTCATGAAATCTAATAAAATACGGAAGCTTTTCAGGAGTCTCTGCGTTTTCAAACTTTCTCGTCATGTCGAAGAGCAAAAGAATATTGAACTTACCATAAGTGTCTATAGATTATTATCGGATAATGGCTGTATACTTTATGCATTTAGAAATTTGATTCTATATGGCGATTGCTAAAACACTAGAATAGAACGCAATTGTTGATATTATTTGACTATCACTAAAATTAGAAGACCAGTCTCCGAAACTAATCCCCTCATTATTTTTGACATTTGCCCCTTCTATCTTAATTAAAATATTCCTAGCTTAGTTCTTTTTAATAAAGAAAATGTATGAGAAAAAAATCTGAGTTTCTTCTAAGACTGTTTTAGTTTGACCCAGTAGAGCCACTCTCTTGTCAGATTTGATTTTTTTGTATCGAGAGAGTTATTTAATTCTCCGTTAAAATTCGGTTTTCAAGGTACCTATACTGGTTGGACGGTGGATTACGTCCCAAAATAGAACGAATTCAGCTAGACGGAGGAGCCAGAAGAGTCGTGTTCGATTTGCAGAATGACTACCCTAGCGCCCTCGCTTTGGACGTTAGCAGACAAGAACTGTTCTGGAATGATAAAAATGACCCGTCTATGTGGGTCGGCAAAACGGACGGATCCAGCAAACGACAGCTAGCTAGTAAATCAGTTCATCCCTTTCCAGGCATGATTGGATTATCTATTTTAGGTAGAGGGAATAATGCCTACTTTATTGTTCGATTATCTTATAAATATCACTATCAATGTTCGAGTAGCTTATCTATTTTAAGTAACATGTAACATGACGCTACCTTTATTCAACCCGTTTACATTAAACGAAAAGAATGACTCTCTAAAAATGTCTAATAAGAAAGAAAATCTAGGACTGATGAATCATTTTTTAAAAATTAAATTATTTAATACTTCTTTTACTCATTTTCCATTTCAACAATAACATATTTCAAATTAAGCCCGTAAAGTATGTCAAATTCAATTTTGTTTTATATTGATTCCGTGATCTATTTCAAATCTGTTTTCATAAATAAAAACTCCATGGGATTTTGCCCTTTTTGTAGTAGATAACTCTTATATATACAGATGTTTGAAATCTGAAATGCAATTTTATTACTTTAGCATAAGTTTTAAACGTATATAGTCTAGTGCTCAATGAAACAGAAGTCTAAATTTCTAATACTGGTTTCAGATGATTATATATACTGGGAAAATTATTTCCTCAAGAGAATTGAACGCATGAGCATAAACAACCCAAAAACAGTAGATATCCTCCTCAAGGACGTCGGCGACGTATTGGAGGTCAAGGCCATGAAGGTCGAGGCCAATGATTTACTTTGTGAGTAATATTTTATCCGGTATGAAGATTTCGATTCTACTTCATACAAATTATAAACAGAAAGACGTGCTTTATTCGAATTGCATGTCATAATTTGGATGTTTTCAGAGTTACATGTCTTTCAATAAATAAGTATATGACTGCCTCGGAAAATAAAATGTCAAGAGGTATGCTAAGCAGTAAAAACTTTTTGAAAGTCAAATGTAAACTAACATTTGTTAGGCATTCTAAAGAGAACGGATTTTAGATTTACACTTTATACCTACAAAATCATCTTTCTAGAACTATGTAGATTTTATCTGAAAATAAAACTGCGCAATCTGTGTTTAACAGGCGCTCCAGGAGCTCCAATAGATACTAGAGTAATGGATGTGACAAACACAACTGTCACCCTGACGTGGGAGGCTGGATACGACTGGGGAACATCTCAAAACTTCAGAATAGAGAGAAATACGTCAACTGGGTGGAAGCTCCTGGGCCAAAGCATTCCATCCAACAATCAACAATCATTCAACCAGAAAGTAACCGGATTAGTTACGAATGAGAGTTATGAAATCCGGATCAGAGCATGCAACACAGCGAAAGGATGCAACAAGGAGAAGTTCGATGTTGTACTCTCTTTCAAAACGAAAGGTACCGTAGGCTTTCAATATACTTTAGTTTGAAAATGTGTACTACTCTTTCTTTCAATAATCTTTCCATTTCTAAATCTATATTCTTCATCACTTCTCCTTTCATTAGACATTTAATCTTTTTTTAAAAGATTTAATAGACTATACTAGCTTGTTGCTTTTAATTTCAGTGGAACCTTTGTAGTGCATTAACAATAAAAAATTAGAATGTTTGTATAGAATGTTTACAGTTAGTCAGTTCATTATAATTACTACATTTTTAAACCTGCATGGGGACGCCATTTTATATAATTACACTCTTTTGTCTGCCTATAGGATACCCGGAAGTATTAGTTAATCCGTATGTTTTTAACGTGACCAACACAACGGCTACACTTCTGTATACACTCCCAAATTACAAACAAGCTGACCTAGTAACATTGGTTGTTCTGGTCCGGAATCAGGGCAGACCGTGGGAGTCATTCACGGAATTCAAGCCCAAAATGAGAAGTGATTCAGGCGAAATCTTTGTCGAGGTGTCCCGTTTACAACCCCGTACAAGATATGAATTTTTGGTTAGACCCTGTAATGCTTATGGATGTAACCCAAGGGATCCCGAAATACTACTGGTCACTACATTCGGTAAAAAAAAATTAGCTATTGGCTGCAGTTTTTTGAAAATTAAGAATCTTGATATGGCTAGTATTGTTCCTTTTCTTCAACGAATTTTGAAAAAAAATTAATAATTTCATAACAATAAGGCTTGCAAATATTTAAAACCCATTATGTTCCCAGGCTACCCGGACCTTCCCGGATATCTTCGTGTCTCCAAAATAACCAATACGTCAGCAAGAGTAGTATTTAATTCAAACTTCTTAAACACGCCAACTAAAGTGATGATCAGTGTGGAAAGTGAAGGAGGTATATTGCCACCAGGGGCTCCCTATACTGTCACAGCTTTAGAGGGTAGAGGGTAGAGGGTAGAGGGTAGACATTGATGCTCTTCAGCCCAAAACAGTGTACCACGTGACGCTGAAGACGTGCAATGTTTACGGTTGTAACCCAAGTCATACAAAACCATTTAGATTTGTAACTCGAGGTAATCACAGCACCACACTGTCTCAAATTTGTCAATCTAAGTCATACAAAATTTTCTGATATTCACAGTCAATGTCAAATCTTAATTTCCAATCACAATTATGAACAGGGGTACCTGACAGGCCATATGTTTTCAAGGTCACAAATAAGACATCATCTTCTGTGACCTTGACCTGGGGAGTGGCCTACAACAAAGAGGAACAGTTCCATAATTATTCCCTCCACGTAGCTGTGAACAATGAGAACTGGACCACAATCGAGAGTTTTGTGTCCCCTGATAGGGGCGGACTTATTAATTATACATACAGCGGGCTAAAGGAGAACACACAATATTCCTTTATACACTGTAAGAAATGTGTTTAGAATTCAAACACTTTTCTAAACACTTTTTTGTCACCTTCTTTTTTATATGTTTAATTCCTAAACATGTTTAGTTTCTAAACACGTATGAGAAAGTGTTTAGAATGGAAGCACATAAGTGTTTAGATTCTAAACACTTTCTCATACATGTTTAGAAATTTTACATGTTTAGGAATTAAACATATAAAAAAGAAGGTGACAAAAATCAGAAAAGTGTTTGAGTTTTAAACACATTTCTTAATTATGTGCTTACAAATTGAACATATCTAGATTAAACATATTAAAACAAGTGTTACTGCAGAAAAATATAAACACTTGTAAATTTTGGCACAAAGAGCATATTATTTTTAATACACATAATATTGTCAAAATTTTCAAATTATTAACCGATATAAATTATTCATCATAAGGCCTCTGGTTGTTTAGATATGTAGATACTTTATAATTGTGTGATGTTCTTTTTACTCAAATTTAATATTTTGATCTCTATAAGTTTAATCAGCATGAAATACATTGTATTTATAATGCAGGTATGGGCAACAAAAATAAAATAAGCTAGCAATTTTATATCAAAACTTCCTTTAATAATGCATTATTAAAGATATTTCAATTAAAATTATAAAATATTTATTTTATATAATATTTTGCATATGATTAATTAAGTGTCAATCAATTATCATATGTCAGTCATCAAAAATTGATTAACTTTCAGCATTAAAGCACTACATAGCAACATGATATAATATCCCATCAGCTGTGGTAATCCATTTCAAATGCACAAGGATAATCACAAAATGACAATTTTAGGTACATGTATTCAAATCCACGACATTTTTGATGAACCCAATCTTAAAAATTGTTGTGTTGATCATGCATTTGCACTGTGAAACAGATGCAGGTACTTTGATACATACATGCTTTGAGTTTTGTGTTTTATAAAAGTACTGTATGATTGGATGACATCAATTTTTCAAGTCGCATTGGAACTATGCTTAAATTAAAATAGTTATTTTTGATGAAATTCAATGTAACCTCCTCGCCTACAAGTCTATAAACGACCTCAAAGGCACTGTTTACATTGCTCATCGTGGTTTAATAATGCAAATCTTAATAAAAAGAAAACATATTAATATATTGCATAAAAAGATGCCTTTCAAATGATTTTCAATATTTCTTCATGGTTATCCGTTGGGTTGTCAGTATCTCTCATCATACCTCTCTTAAGCCTGTTTTACTAAGTACTTTGTTCATTCTTAACGTTCTAATACATATGTGTCATTAAATGTGCCAATTTCTAGAAATAAAAGTTTAGAAGGTTGTTATGACTATATGCAATTTTTACAGTGTATATGTACGATAAAATCACTTAGAGCTCAAATTTACATTTTTAATGTAGATTTTTCTTTTGTCCTAATGTAGAAATGTATACTCTCCTTTGATGTTATATATATACTTCATGAATTATATGCATAAAAATTATCAGCAAAAATGACTTATAAACAGAATGTGTGGTTTTATTATACAAATCGAACACGACAATGACATCTTTTGTGTGAGTAGCATTTTGTGAAACTATATATTTGTGTTTTATGAGGATTTCGGAAAAGTGCTTTGATCATTATATGATCAGCCTGTTCATCATTCTAGTTCTAATCATATGTGTCATTAAATGTGCCATGAGAAATAAAAGTTCTAAGGATGACTATATGCACGTTAAATATAACGATAAACCAGCTCAAATTTAGTTAGTGTAGATTTTTTAATTCAGATGTTTTCATGTCTTTTTTTTTATTATACAATAGAGTTGTTTATGTATGTGTATGTCTACATGTTGTTTATGTATGTGTACATGTGCTCCTTCTTTTGCATGTTGCTGTGATAACGTATCTTGTTTTATGTTATGCTGATTTGTCAAATGAATTTTTTTTTACATTTTAATAAAGGATTTTATACGTAACCTTTGTTCTAGATAAGTTGTAGCTTACACTAACTATTCTAGTATTTCCCTGAATCCATTGTCTGGCGTCAGGTGACTCCTTACATGTACAACGTCACAAATTAAGTTGACAAAGATTCGAATTTATTTTATTCAAAAGGAACGGTGTTACGTCTTCGCTTAAGACCAAGTAATTAGGAAATATTGGAAACTAAGTACAATCTTTTTGATATCTTTGGTAGAACTTGTTAGATAGGTCAAATAATAAATTAGCTCTGTCCTTAGAACAAATGCATTTGTAATGTTTTGATAATAAAATAATATAGTAATAATCTGTTGCCTTAAATACAAAATATATGCCCCCGTAATCGAAAATTCTAGTGTACAAATGTAGATATTCTTGTGACAAGCCCTTGTAACCTTTCAATAGGTGCATATATTTTGAATTTAGGCTTAGAGTTAGACCAGTTTTAAAAAATCTTTTAACTTTGTGTGACTTTTGAACAGTTAGCACTAGGGCTATCATATTTCACGGGTGTATTCCTTGTGATAAGACCGTTTTTGATTACAACAATTCTGAATAATACAATTTTAATTGAATAAGTATTAGAATGTTCAGTTAATAATTCAGATATTTGACAAATCAAGTCATCTACATAAAATGAAAGGTATGACAATCAGGCTGTTCAAAATGCTTTTTTTTTTATTTCAAAGTATTTAAATCCTGTTTTATGCTGGAGAAAATTTAATCATTTTCTAGTTTAATTAAAACAATGAATTAAAATACTACTCGTCAAGTACGTAATAGCATCAATGGAAGAATGTCAGCTATAGCTATATATTAACCTTTGGAACACCGCCATCTTTGGAATGTATGGAAGGCTTTTTGGGAGAGCCAGTCTCGGGTTTGCAGTCCTGGTTTCGTATTCTTCCTACGTGGTGGGGAGGATGTATCTTCTCGGATCTTGAAGCAAACATACTCGTCACCTCCAAAATGTTGATAGCTTCCCCAAGGTGTTCGTCTCCTGATTGATTCGGTTTCTTCTGAGGAAGAGGCTGATCTTCCTCATCGGTGTCTGGTTCTTGTTGAATCCTCTCAGCGGGGAATGTTCTAGATGGACCTGCCATTTGGTTTGCTTGCCTAAAACAAACACAGTACACAATGCAGCTGTATTTCAGGAAATATTTGCATATTCATCAAGGGAAACACACAGAATTTAATATTTAAAAATATATACTGTAATTGTTTAATTCGTTCTTTATTGTGTCTTACAACGTACCAAAAATCGGATACTTTCATTCTCTTTTTCGCTTGCTTTTTCTTTCGATACACAATAATGATTAGCAAAAAGGCAATGCATATGCATATCAAAATAGCCACAAGTTTTGCTGGGTTAATTGCGCATGTGTAACCGGCTAATTTATCCAGACAGTCATACATTAAAGGACACGGGTTTGGAATACATTCGTTGATTTCATTTCCACAAAACTGGCCCTCATATCCTTTGTCACAAATACATTTAAATTTCTCAAACGAAGCGGATCGTATCTTGTCATTGCAATCAGGTCCGTTTGGATTTATTCGCTCGCAACTGCCATGGACGCATGGATTTTGTAAAACAAAAATTTGAAACCATACGGCCTTACTGTACCATTTGACAGAATCGTACACCAAAAGTCCATATTCTACATATCCGTATGCTAAGACATTTAGTTTAAGGTACAGGTCAAATGATTTCACTACGGTTGGAGGAGCTGTGGAGTTGGTGAGGAAGTCTAACAAGAAAGGATTCGGACTGTCTGTTTCTTGTAGATCAAAAAGCATATTATTAGATCCATTGCTATAAACTTGATACGTTAAGGAATCGTTCTGGTCAATATCGAAAGCAACGAAGGATCCTATAAAATATTCGGCATTATTGGCTTCAACTATCACATCAATCTTGTTCTGTGACTTTGAGTCAAATGTTTTGTTGGATGAAGTGCCAAAGAACATTGACGGGCCATCATTAACATTTTCTATCAAAATATCAAATGTTAAATTAAATTGATTCACTAATTCTTGCGAGTACTCTGAAATGGTTTCTGTGATGCCAATATGTATTGTGTCCTTCCCAAAAAAATTTGGATTTGGTTGATAATCTATCGTTCCATTTTCAGTGATATTGGCAATTCCGTGAAAAGGACCACCTATCAAATTAAAAGTGATGTTATCATTCTCGCTGTCCTCCCATTCAATGTTATAATGAAGAAATCCGTCCTCATGGATTGTCTTTTCGGTCTTTTTTATGATAGGCGATGAGTTTTGGAGTTCTTTCTTGATAATCACCAGTGCATATTGGCGTGGTTCTGTGAGGGTAACCATCTGGAATGTTTGCCTTTTGATTCTTTCATGGTCAGGATCATTTATGCAAATCTATAGAAGTACAAATTAAAGACAAACATTTTGATGAAAGAGATCAATGTTAACACAATTACAATCTTCGTGATAAACTTAAAGACTTAACTTTTCTATCGGTAGCTTCCCCTACATGTATGTATGTAGCATAATATATCATTATCATTATGTCTCCAAAAATATTCGATTCATGCTCCACATACGAACAGTTTCTGAAAGAGGTGAGCGGCTGACAACTAACTTGATGAAACAAGGATATTAACAGTATAATTTAAAGTCAAAATTTCCAAAATTATATGGTTAATATGTATAAATATAATCACTTAGTCAGCCAATACAACAATATATCATTACATCGAATATTAATTGACACTTTTCACACAAATTGTAAGGCAATTATATTCATATGTAGGACCTGTCGACAGGGGATACTTACTACTCCAAGGTACCTGATCAAACATCTGATATTTTAAGAAGCCCGTGTTTGCTCTGCTCCAAAGAATTGTTTCAATATAAATAGACGCTCGAACCTGATTACTACCGTATAAGTAGAATTTTTAGCGAGGATTTAATTTTGGCATTATTATCGATAGTGATGACATCGCTAAAATTGAATATCGCTAAAAATTCATTGCGTATTATTTCTAATAGCTTCTATAGACTTTAATTAGCATTTTAAAATCGCTAAAATTACTTCTCGCTAAAAATAAAATACCAGATTTTAGGTAGAAATCGCTAAATTTGCGTCTCGCTAAAATTTCCACTTATACGGTATTTGTTATCTTCTTATTTCATGAACTTTTTTAAAAAATATTTTCTATGAACGATTCAGATTGCTATCTAAAATCTCCTATGAGACATATCTCTATGCACTTTTTCGCATTTCTTATGAAGAAATTAATCGAATTTGGCGATATTAAGATCAAAATAAATTATTTGTTTCATAAACAAGGAGTGTCTATCAAGAGGTCATTAGCAACAACCTTCACAGGAGTCAATATGAAATTTCTGTTTCTCATCAGATTTTGTCTATATACATGTGTTGTTATGTAAAAGAAAAGATGCATATTTTGACCGCACTCACACCCAAGTGACGGTTTAGAATGAAGTGACTCTATCTGAAATGCTTACTTATTCATACGATTAATCATGGTCTTGCTGTTCTTAAGAAAGGGATTTTACATGTATTTATATATCCTTTGAACAAAACTTATCTAAACTAATTTAAGTAACTTCAATATCAATTGAATATTCACGGCTCTCCTATCCTTTTTCGTTCTTCATATCCTCATATGTTAAACTCTGAGAGTTAATTGGTCGCCCTGCTTGCTGCTGCTTTTTATTTAATTTAAAAAAAAAGTTTTTTCCCCGGAAATTCTCTTGATCCAACAAAAATTCTTGGGGTCATGATTTGAAAAGAAAAAAAATCAATTTACACCACCTGCAAAAGTTAAATGTAGGTTTCAGTATTTGAAGCAGTTCTTGGAAGGATTTCTTAAAGAAGCCGCCTTTTCACTTTACGATTCTTAACTATCTATATTATCTTCATTTGAATTCTCTTTTACCCCATCGACCAGGTGCTTGTTGGAAGTCGAAAATGTGAAGAATTATAAGACGGACAGATCTAGTCAGAGGGACAAAATTCGACCAGATGTGCTTAAACGAAACTTACTTTTCCTTTTAATGTGCCCTGTTCGTGATTGATTTCGATATCTTGTTTACAATGGTCATCGAACATTTGCCATTCTTCTTTAGCTTAAAAGAAATAAAGACATAATTTGATTTTTAACAAACAGAGGAAAGGAAATTCTTTCAAGAAAGCGTAATTTGACTTCTCATTTGAAAATTTCAGGCACATAGCAACGGGGGGGGGGACATTACTTTTACTATTGGAAATGATCATTAAAAGGATGGTTGCCCCCCCCCCCCCACCACACACACCTTATAGTACAGTAAGTTAATATCAAGGAAAATGTAGTATAGAAAGCGGGAAAATTGGTACTGAAAGAAGTTGGCATTGAAAAAAGTTGGCCTGAACCCCGCCCCCCCCCCCTTCCCCCCTCCTCTACGAAATAGGATTTTGGAGTTTGGGCAATCCCCCCCCTTTTTTTTTAAAATTTATTTATTTATTTTTTTTTTTTTTTGCTTTTCAACTTTTTCAGGTAAGTCAAAAAAGTATTTTCTCTGGCTGCCACCCCCCACTTTAAAAAAACGATGCTACATGGCTGAATTTGACAGTGTTTGCTCTTGCATAAATTTAGACGTTATAAGACGTTAATTTAAAGATGATATTATTTGGTTACGGTCATGCTTGCTTACTCAAACCGAATCGTCGCCAGCGCGGTGCTGTGGTTAAGCGTCTGATATAAAGTCGCGAAGTAAGGAGTTCAGATCCTTACGTCGCGGGTTCAAATTCCACTGTTAGGCCTGGAGACCTTATAAACTGGAGTCCCGTGTCGCAGAAGGTACTGGCACGAAAAGATCCCTCACTGCATGCTCAATGGCCATAAGTGCCAAGTATAGGACAAAATTTGCAGCTCTCCACCAGCAAATAGTTGCGTCCTCATACGGGTAAAAATTCTCGAGAGAGACGTAAAACAATATTCAATCAATCAACCGAATCAACTGCTTATTTGAGAATTAGGCAATGATACCTCTATTCCATATGACCAGCGTAGGTTGTGTAGACTCCATCAAGTCGGATTTGTTGACAGTCAAAGTAAAGTCTATCCAGCGATTGATAACTGCCTCGCTGTTTGGTGACATGAAGAAGGATAAGTCAGAAAACTTCAAAATTCTGTGAAAGAAAAAAAGGTGATGTCTATAGAACATTTGTTGCTTATATCTGGCTTGAAGAGATTTGAATTATTGATCAGACTTGGATTCTACAAGCTGTTTTACATGCCCTACCTTCTTTGTAGTGTCCTGGATGTTTGAGAAGTAGTAATAATCGGATCTACAATATACGGTTTATAATTGGGCCCACTAGCAGAACCATAATTCATTCTGGTGTCGTTTCTAGTTAGTACTCCAAAAGATATGTCCCCTTTGCTTCCTGCAATAAATAAAGAAAATAAAACTCTACTGAATTCTCAACTTTTAATTTTTATATTAGTAATGGTGTTATATACCTATTTTCAAAAAGTATTCCTTTTCCTTTCCGTTTGCATCGAATTAACGTTTACGTGTAAATTCTGTGTGGAATAATGTTTTTAATGTGACTTTGAAAATGTTACATTTTACATTCTAGGGAAACATTTTTGAATATTTATAACAAGAAGAAATCAGAATTCACTATTTGTACGCACTTTTGATTAATTGAATCAGATTTACTTTTAGAAACAAATAACATTGATGTGCCTTCACTATACACATAAAATATGTAAATTATTTCAAAATAATGACGTCATTTCGAAATGCGCATTACTTAAGTCTAAATGTTGTTCAACTTGAATGAAAAACATAGACAGGCAAAGCTACAAACCTGCAGAAACTAGAAGCTAAACCTAATTACTAATCTGCAGGAAAATAATAATTAGGGTTCCATTACATAAATATCAAATAGTTTTCTGTCAGTGTTAAAACTTACAGGAATTTGGGAGACTTGCCTTGTAATTTTATTGTCAGATTGCTGTTCATTGTGTTGTGATGTGCATCATCTACAAATCTATCATTAGTCAAATGCACTGTGTGAATCTTTCTGCTATGAAATGAGACTAAGTGGTCAGCTGGTCCTGCCAAAAAAAAAAATATTTTGTAATACATTTATCACATGGCAACTAATTAATTCGAAAAAAAAAGAAATCTAAGAACAATAAACTCGTACGTATATAACAATTTGCATCTAGCGGCAATTGGCTTGACAAGTGAGATCTGCTTACGGCAAACAGTCCCATGTGAACACATTTTCCAGGTTCAATGTTATAGAAGGCATTCTTTTTTGCTTCAGCTATAGATTTATTGTCCCATGTTTTCAGAACAAATTTTGCGAGAGTTGTGTTAGTCTTCTGGTTATCCAACCACATTCTCCCATTCACAATAGCAACTGAGCGCGATCTGCTATTTCCAACTTTCACTTTTTCTAGAAGATCTCCTTCTCCATCGTGAGAACCAATCTGCCACTCTGTTAACAATGATAATAACGAGAGCTCAATCCATAAATCTCATATATGAAGTTTCTTTCAAATGCATTTTTTATATTATTATTTCTTTTTATAAATGTTGGTTCTCTGCATCAAAAAAATAAGGATTGCTCGGCTATTGAACTAGATATTTTTCATTGTATATTTGCGATTATTTAAAAATTGAAAAAAAAAATTACCATAAAATTCAGCGTCAGTTGTATGGGGATTCCATTGCACACCAATATTGTTCTGAGACGATAGATATGTTACATTTCGAGGTGCATTGATGATTGATGAACTTTTGAACAGGACAGCTGTGTCTGTCTTTGATATATCCGGTGCACGTAAATCAATGGTAACATTGCAGAACTCTTTCGCATGTAAACCCCCCGAGTTATATGCATGTACTGCTATGAAGTAAGTAGTAAAGTTCTGAAGTATTCCTTCGAGATTGTCAACTCGAAAAGTTGTATTTAGGCCGATGTTCGTTTCGTTGAGAACACTAGTGTCATTTACTGATACCCCAACAGAGATTACATATCTGATTATTTGACTGACATCTTCGTTACATTCCCAAAATGCCCCTAAACTTCTCAAACTTTTTTGATAATTAGCGGGCTCTGTCATAGAATGGTCAGGATCCACACACTTCATCTTTACGAATTCTGGTGCTGTAGTGTCAATAGTTATAGCAGGGCTATGGACAAGAACCTCAAGACCGGCCCGGTTTATTATTATAGCATTTACGAAGTATGCAGGACTTTCATATGAATCAAAAGCACTATTCCCGTTGCTTGTATCAAACATTCTGTTGTGTACTCCTTCATTTGCAACTGATGCTGATAGCAGTGTTAAATTGGTTATCTGAATTGGAATAATTTGAAATTGTTCTTCTGCAGAACAATTTTTGTCGCATAGATGAGGGCAAATTTCAATGCAAGGCTGACAAATTTCCATCACCAACTGAAAAGGTTTGATATTGTCCGTTCTACTGATGCTATCCGATATGCCTGCCCAAATTTCTTTGATATGACTTTCTCCATCGAAGAACGACTTCCCATGTTGGCAATCATGGTCAATATCTAAGGGCACCTGAATGTTCGTAAACCTGGAGACACCATAAAATGGATGAAATACATCAGTTATTGGAGGAAAAAAACCATCATTATTATTTGTTAGTAAAAACATGGACCAGCTTTTTTGAAATACAAGGCCAGTAAACTGCACTAGTTCCTGTTGATCAATGAAATATTTTACGTTCCATTTAACTTCATGTCCGCCTTGATCAGATATGCTTTCCAATTCGAAGTCGATGTCGACAAAACTGTTTTCTTTTTCAAAATTCAATACTCTAGTATGAATCTCATATCTATCCATAGCCCAAAGGACAATTTCTCGAATGCGGGCATTCGGATATCCTCGAATTGCAATTCCTATTGAATATACATTGGGTGATCTGGTGGCGGTGCTGGTTGAGGAATTTGAATCGATATTAATCCGTTCTGTAAAATGTAAAGGGATATGGAGAAGATCAGAAGAAAGACCAATAATTGTGCTCATGTTCTGACCAGGTAAGGGGTTAACTCTATATGAATACACACCAGTTTTAATATCTAGTGAATCTGAACGAACTCCCCCTTTTATAATTTTTTGCAACGTATCGTCGTGTCGAATAGCAATCTCAAGATGTTCCAAGCTTATATCTGTACATTCTGAGGAAAAATTTGAAATTGAGCTAAATGCACTGAAAGGAAACTTTTGCTGTCGAGGACATTCATAAACACGTTTTGTTTTCGCAACTGCAAGGACAGCTTGAATTTCTGATTGGGAGAATTGAAATGGCTTTGATCCAGTCCAGTCTAATCCTGGTTTTATATCTCCAAGCAAGGGTTTCGTCATGTCAACATATATAGGTACACTGGTTATTATAGTACTTAACCCTGCTCGATTTACAACCTTTAATCGAACAAAGTAGGGGACATCACTCTGGAGGTTCAATTGATAAATTCTATAGTTTGTTTCATTTTTAATTTCTGTTCTTATGATAATGGTTTCCTCTACAGATGTACATTGAGGCTTTGAATACAAAGTTAAAATATACATTTTTATTCCACTTTCGTTATCTAATCCGTCTTCCCAGTGTACCTCTAGGCTAGTATTATCATGAACGTAAATGACAGACGTCTCTTGGAAGGATCCAATGAAAAGTTTTCTTTGTAACGGAGGAGTAGTATCAATTGTTAACGAATCTCCAGACACCACGGAACATAATGCAGATTCATCTTTAGCAATAACTGTAATGAAATATTCTGACCCATGCCGAAGCTGCAAATTTTCTATTGTTACATACGTATCTAATCCGCAACTCTTAGGCAAGAGTACATCAAAATGTCTTGCATATGCATCACCTAATGCAGAGCAGTTAGATGTTTCATTATTTATGAAAGGTTTAGAAGACCCAACAGCCACGTAATATTGTCTTATGCCAAGATCTGAACCAAAACTACTCCAAAATACATTTATTTTATCTGTCATTGCTTGAAAACGATCATAATGTATTTTTCCCGGTGTAATTCCGTTTCTGAAACCAACCCTCACTCCATCAGATGTAGATTCCTGTTCACTTCCAGTTTGACTGATAGCCTTTACTGATACGTAATAAGTAACTGTTTTCTCAGTCAAATTTAGGTTGGTAAATGTGTGTGTTCTATTCAAACCTACGTCAACGAAAGTATGAACATTACTCCTTGTATTACTGTATCTTCGATCATTACCAATGGCCACCATGTACTTTACTATTGTTTGGGTAGGATCCTTTCTCATGTCGTTTCCAAATTTATCCCAGTTTGCTGATATTTCCGAAAATGATGCCTGGTAATCTAGATCATCACTTAGTCCATCGCGAACGAATCCAGGATCCGGTGGTTGTATTCGAACAGCTATTCCATCTGATCGTGACAGAAAAGTTCTTTGAAGAGCATCAGTTATGCGAATTAAATTAATATACGTTTTTCCATTTCGTAAGAGAAGTTCATCATTAAAGAAATGAGTGCTTGCTCCCGGGATATTTGTGAAATTCTGAACGACATTGCCCTCAATGTCTTCAATAGCCCATTCAGCTTTCACTACTCGGCACAAGTCTGAATAAATCCAATTTCCGCTCATTTCCGAAGTTCGATGCTGAAAATCTTCATCATAAATCGGGCTATATCCATCAATCACTGACAATGAAGGGTTTGGACTTATTGCAACCGGGTCAGAGACAACTGCTTTAAAAAGTCCAACACTATTAAACACTCTTACTGTCGCATATACCATTTTCCCGACTGGTAAAACTACGCCATTTAAAAACGTATAATTGCTGTAGGGTTCTGAAGTATAATCCATTATGTTCGTGATTCCAGGTGATGTCCCGAGTCCTACTTGAATTCTGGTGTAAAAAGGAGAAAAAATATTATGTCTCTTATTGGAAAAGCAAGTTGATGAAACAAGAACATCAGCAGTCTCTTTTAAAGTCATCATTTTGTAAGTTCTATGGTCAATACAATGACCTTGTCAACAAATGACATTTATCATTGAGTCAAATGCTGACTGAAGTTATTTCCCGATCATGACAAGGAGCACATGGCAAGTGTGACCTGTCGGCAGGGAATGCTTACTCCTCCATGGCACCTAATCCCAGTTTGCTCTACTCTTATTCTTTTATCATGGATTTTTGATCTTGAATACTGTTCGTTATCTCCAAATGCTTCATATTACATTATTTTAAGGAGAATTTTAAGTACGGCTCCGTGTAAAAATCATGCAGATAGTACAGAAAAGGTGATTCATCGATAATCTTCAAATTCAATAAAATTGGGTTTAATATATTCATTTGGGTCTAAAATGAATATAAACAGTTGATTTTGTTATAATTCTTCTTTTTTCATATAGCCAGGGACAAAGAACTTGAGGTGTAATTTTGTATAGATAGTGTGCAAATAATGCCTATTTCAGAAAAAGAATATCTTTAAAACCCAAGATGTACAAAAACTTAATATATAGTTAAAGTGAAAATGGAAGGCTTGATAAAAATTTACTTTAATATTTTTGTGCAAACGAAGTATTGAAAAGATACAAGGTATTTAAAATCGAGAATTTGTTAAGATTCTTCAAATGAGTTATCTCCCTTTGCAATTTTACATAGGGGGCGCTAGTAAAAAAAATGGCAGCCTCCATGGTTAGCTGTACGCTGCAAAGTTATTTTGATGCATCTTGTGATGTTTATTGCAAAAAATATGTGTGAAGTGACATAAATTGGTTGAAAGGATTCTACAAGAACAGATTAGGCATAGTTTTCGGGCAAAAGTATAGCCATGTGTCGTGTTGATTAGTATATTGACCATGTTGACGTTCTC
Source organism: Saccostrea cuccullata (assembly GCF_032062105.1). Taxonomy (NCBI): domain Eukaryota; kingdom Metazoa; phylum Mollusca; class Bivalvia; order Ostreida; family Ostreidae; genus Saccostrea; species Saccostrea cuccullata. The sequence continues at coordinate 191,165 of NW_026932411.1, read as the reverse complement.
CCGAAATGGTACTCGCCTACTGACACCATTGTGATCTATCTCGGAAGTTTAACTTCTACGGTAATCCACCAGAGTTCAAGAGTAAACTCTCAGAGAGGGGTGGCAGTCCGATCTTGTCAGCTTACTCGACTTGGAGAGGGAAAATAATGTACATTTGGACAGTTACATTTGACCAGGTAAGATCAGGTCTAGAACAATTTCTTGATTAAGATAATTAATTTTGTAGCTTGAAAGAGCTATGAAGCTTTAATATGTTGACGGTGCAACCGTTAAGGAGGGCGCAGATACTTATCCATTTTCATTTAGATTGGACATGTAAATCCGCACGTGACATTAAGTGCGTATTAGGGCCGTATCAATATATCGATATATCGATACGTATCGATATTCAAGAAAAATATCACATCGAAAAATTACATCCAATACGTATTGTACAAGAAGTTTTTTTTATTAATTCTGCTAAAAAGATGGGAATTTTAATCAGCAAAGATTAAATTTCACTTTTTTGAATTAAAACTGATCAATTATTATAGATTAATAAAAGAAATAACACAGTTTTTATAGTCATTATAAAATACATAACAATTTTATTTGAACATGTTGATTTTACAGTCATTAAAAGTTTCGATTGGAAGTGTTTTATTTACTGACTATGGGATAAGAACTTTGAAATGGGTAATAAAACACTAATTTTTTTATGAAATCCATGATTTAAATGATTAATAAGCCTTTTTTGATGGACTTGTTTTAGAATCCAATATATCGCATATCGCTTTAAAAAATATTGTATCGTATCGTATCAAAATTTTTTGCTCAATACACGGCCCTAGTGCGTATTAGACTCTGACGTCATATGACGTCGTTTGCATGTTGCTTTACCAAACCGAAGCCTGAACAAGGCTGATTTCAATCAGTTTATGACTATCTTTCTGCAATAAACAGATAAATTCATTAAATCAAGACAAGTTTATTATTCGTTTAACTTTCGTTGTTATTCTCACGAGACCGATGTTTTAGAGTTTGTGTACGAAGCGATGCATTGTGGGTCTAAATTACTGCAGTAAAAAATTCTATGGAATGAATGTATAGTTGTCCGAATTCTCTCTTTGCCCAGGCGTTGTCATTAGAGCTCGCAAATACGTGCATTGCTTTGCAACCCTCGCTGCACTCGCTATTAATCTATTCAAAATAGCGTGGTAATTAAAGCTTATGATATATACAGTCAAAAGTATTTCACAAGTCCTATATGACAATGCATTATGAGTCTTAAAAAACATTTTCTTAACAGCACGGGTACACTACCGTTAATGGAAGGCAATTTTCAGCACAATATTTTTGTCTCTAGCATTCTACAATTAATTGAATGAGTCCCCAAGCATGACAGTCTACTATCTGTTAATACAAATCAAAAGCGACACACAGTTTTCGTCGGTTTACTGCATACTTTATTTACTTCATCACCAAAAACAATATAGTTTCTTTTTTACTTTATACAGCCAAAATTGAAAGATTATTTTCCAAAGACACTGCTCAATGCTCACATTTAAAATTGTAGTTTTAGTCTAAAACTTTTAGATGATAAATACAGTGGACCTTCAGATATCCGGACGCCAGATATCGGGATGCTTCAGTATCCAGACAATTTTTCATTCTGACGGAAATTTTTAACATTATTTTGTCTTGTTTAACTGGTAATTCAGGTATACGGACACTTCACCTATCTGGACAATTTGACTAGGAACCAAAGCATCCGGATAAATGAGGTACCACTGTAGTTGCTTCCAATACGTACCGTACAAACCTTGTGCACACTCAAAATATAAAATTACTTAGTAATTCTTTTTTACTTATTTTAAGTAATATGATTACTTATTATGATTGTCAATTACTGACTATGATTGAGTATTACTAAAAATTACTAAGTAATTTATGAATTACTTAAAATTCCTTATTGTAAGTAAATTAATTACTTAAAGTATATTAAAATTCATTCAAAAAATTAATTTAAGTAATTTTCAGTAAAATAATTTACTTAGATATCCATTATCGCCCTTGAAAATATTTTTAAATAAAACAAAATATTAATAAAATGTTTATAAACAATTCTGCATCTGAAATTTCTGTAACAATTAAATAACTTATACATTAAGAGATATAAATATCTCAATTTACACCGTTTAAAGAAACCTAGTATAAATGTTTTAGGTAAGCTATTAATAATAATTAATGAAAATATTAGCAATCGAAACTAGAAATCAACATCCTTACGGAAATATAGGTAACAATGAGTTAACTATGAAATGGTCCTTATTATTAAAAATCTGTAAAAGCTCTATACTCAGAGGAATCTTACACCTTAATAATGCTTTTAAAGAACATCATAATAATTCAAATTTTATGATCAATAATTATGTAGATGTCTACTCAAAACCACTTCTGAATTACCCAGAATGCTTTGTATTTCAAATACTAAGTAATTCATTTTTTTTACTTATTTTAAGTAATTTATTTACTCGTTACTGCTTCCATAACCATAAAATTATATTACTTAAAATTACTAATAAATATGATAAATTACTTATCATGATTGCTATGGTGACAAACTTTTTTACTTAAAAATTACTTAAATTAAGTAATTCGTTTACTTGAATTGAGTAAAAGTAAGTAATATTTTTTTTGGGTGATGACGTTTGCATGTCCAACTTTTGATATTTGATTGAGGGGTTAAATGATAATTGTGCACCTTGTACTGCTGTCTAAAACTATGTAAAGAAAACTGATAGCCAATTTACATGCAAATTTATGCTGACGTGTCGTCAGATAATCTTGTGGTCTAGACCTGTTTAAATAACTGTGCACTCCCCTGTGTGCGATGAGGCATGAATAAGTATGATTGTATGGTTAAGGCAGTGTTTAAAATAACTGTTGCTCAACTGCCTGAGATGCACAAATTTTGTCACAGGCAAACAGATTTGTAACAGATTACAGATTTGACACCTGACTGGACATGAAAAACTTTTCAAAAACTTGACCTTGGTCATGACTTTTGAATGAAAAATAAAGGGCTTTTCTCATTGGTATTCAAAACCAAGGCGCACATGGATCTTAAAAAATAGATAGAAAACTTGGAATGGTTTAAGTAACAATCTTTTAAAATCTTCTCAAGAACAGCAAAGTGATGATATGGAAGCATTCTCTTGTGATGTAGTGTATAAATAAATTGGTTAAGTTAAACCCCCCTTTGGGTAGGATGGGGCCACAATGGGGATCAAAGTTTCACATATTGCAATACACTCTGTATATACGGGAGAATCTTCCCTAGAACAGCAAAGCCATGATTAATAATGTACTGATATGGAAGTCATTGGAAGAAGCCTCAAGTAGTGTAGATTCAAGTTTATAATGCTGTTTAAATTGTACTAAAGTTAAAACCGGAGACATATTGCAAATGATGAAAAATACACTAGTAGAAAAGATATTTCACATACAGCAAAACTCATTTACTAAGAACACGGATATAGCGAATTCACGGATATAGCGAAGTTATTTTAAATCCCCAGCTATATAAATTTAACAAATTCCTTATATGGATATAACGAGTAACGGATGTAGCGAAGTAATTTCATAGGTCCCGTTGACTTTGTTATAACTTTGTTTTATACCCCAATTTATTTTCACAGAATGTACACGATGGGCTGCATAATGGTTTTGAAGGAAAAGGTTATACTATTTATTACAGACAGCAAGAAAACATCATTGAACACCACCAACTAATAAGACTCCAAAGGTGGGAGAATATATGTCATGCAACCATTTTAGATTTTTAATGAAATTACTGCATTGTATCAACTTTATATTCCATGTAAAGTAATTTATAAAATCAAAATAACCATTTAGTACCTTAATAATAATGTAGCATAAACTAAAGAGTTCTAAATTGATGAATGATAAATACATAATCATTTTAATAATCGTAATAATCATTTTAGGATTAATGGAAAATAAAATATTTAAAGCTGTCAAAAAGCAAAGATTAGAGTTCAGTGGATTCCATGATGGTACTTTGGATAATGTTAATCAGGCAGCAATTCTCTTCCCAAGGATCTTAAGTGCTTTTAGAAGAGGCTAATAAACAAAGGACAGTCACTTACTACAGAAGAGAAGCAGGGGGGATTAGTGGTATGACTGCACCTTACAAAGATGTAAAACTTTTGAAATTGTGTTTACATATACAATGATTATATGATAAATGTATCTAGTAATCAATATTAATATGATTAACATTTTCAAATTTTTTTTTACAAATTTTTCTGTTCATTAATGAAAAAAAATAATTTGTGTTGTATTTGAATTTGGAAATGTAAATGAATTTATTTTGAAATGTAAACTAATATTCTTACATGTAAACATGTACTGGCGTGTGTACATGGTGTATATATTGGACTCTGACAAAAGATGATGCTACTTCTTTTTATGGTGAAATTATTAATCACAATGATTTTTGTGAAATTTTCCATAGGGTATGGTATCTATGAAATCTACTCAGCCTTTTTGTTTGGCTACTTTTTAAATCATAGATATATATTATTTTCTTGATAACTGAAATCCTCAAAAAATGATATTTTGTTGTTTTTTGTCAACATGAATTATCTCCCCTTTTCAGCTTGAAATTAGAAATAATACTGTACATAGATATAATTTGATTAATGAAAATAAATAATTGTGTTGTATTTGGATTTGGAACTATAAAGAAATTGTTTTGAAATGCTATTTATGTTTTAACATGCATAAATATATACATGACATTTATTCGACCTTGACAAAGTTAATTTCCCATTTTTTGTATGAAACTCTTCAATGGCTTTTGGAAATTAATAATCATTTGCACAAAAATGTTTTTAATATTTTATTTGCCATAAGGTCTATAAAATAAACACTGCCTTTCTGTTTGGCTGAAGTGTTTTTTTTCTTTAATTTTTTTTATCATATAGCTGAATTTAGCTGTAAATCCTTTTAAAATTGAAAATTTCAGTTTTTCTCGACATGGATTATATCCCCTTTTCAGCTTAAAATTAAAAACTATTACTGGACCTGGTAATATTTGGATTAATTATGAAACGTAAATAATTTAATTGTATTTGAAAATGGAAATGTAAAAAAATGGTTTTGAAATGCTATTTATTTTTTACATGCAAACATATATGGCATATATTGGACTGTGACAAAAAAAGTGAAATTACCATTTTTATACAAAATTCATCAGTTGTTTTGGGAAATTAATAATCATTTGCACAAAAATGTTTTAATAATTTTATTGGCTTTAGACTATAGTCTCTATGAAACTAGCATGGCTTTTTAGTTTGGCTGTAGGGTTTTTAGAAATTTTTGATAGAGAAAAATCCTCAAAAATGGATATTTTACATTTTTTGCCAATATGGATTATCTCCCCTTTTTAGCTTAAAATTAGAACACATTACTGGTCATAAAAATATTTTGACTAGATATGGATAGTAACTACTTATGCTGTATTTTAATAAGAAATAAACATAAATGTGTTTTATTGTTTAGTTTTCTTTTCATTTAATCTTCATTATAAGTATTTTTGCCTGTTTTTAGAGGAAATTTCAGCCATTTTTTGCCCAAAACAGTTTATCGGTTGCCATGGATACCAGTGGCAGAATTTAAAAAAAAATTACAATTTTTTTGGAGTATCTTAGCATACCCTACCAACATGCAAAGTTTGAAAAAATTCTGAGACCCCCCATGAATCACCCTCTGCATGATTTTTACACGGAGTCGTACTTAAAATACATTTTCATAAAATAAATACATTGTAAACTTTATATCTGCTTTACCTATGAAGTAACCAGAATGTTGAATTTCATCCGAATAGATGCAATCATATATGATTAAATATATCACACATTAATCTTTCGTCAAAATTATAATCTTTTTTTAGCTCACCTGAGCCAAAGGCTCAAATGAGCTTTTCTGATCAAAATTTGTCCGTTGTCTGTCGTTGTCGTTGGCTTCGTTGGCGTTGTCGTTGTTGTAAACTTTTCATATTTTCATCTTCTTCTCAAGAACCACTGGGTCAATTTCAACCAAACTTGCTACAAAGTATCCTTTGGTAAAAGGAATTCAAATTTGTTCAAATGAAGGGCCACACCCTTTTCCAAGGGGAGATAATTATGAATTGAAAAAAATTAATGGCATTTTTAAAAAATCTTCTCAAGAACCACTGGGCCAGGAAAGATGAAACTCATATGGAATCATCCTCAGGTAGTGTAGATTCAAGTTTGTTCAAATCATGACCCCCCCAGGGGTAGGGTTGGGCCAAAATGGCCAATCAAAGTTTTAAATAGGAATATATAGGAAAAATCTTTAAAAATCTTCTTCTCAAGAACCACTGGACCAGGAAAGATGAAACTCATATGGAATCATCCTCAGGTAGTGTAGATTCAAATTTGTTCAAATCATGACCCCCAGGGGTACGGTGGGGCCAAAATGGCCGAATAATGTTTTACATATGAATGTACAGGAAAAATCTTTAAAAATTTTCTTCTCAAGAACCACTGGACCAGGAAAGATGAAACTCATGTGGAATCATCTTCATGTAGTGTAGATTCAAGTTTGTTCAAATCATGACCCCCTGGGGTAGGGTGGGGCCAAAATGGCTGATCAAAGTTTAACATAGGAATATACAGGAAAAATCTTTAAAAATCTTCTTCTCAAGAACCACTTGACTAGGAAAGATGAAACTCATGCGGAATCATCCTCAGGTAGTGTAGATTCAATTTTGTTCAAATCATGACCCCCAGGGGGAAGGGTGGCTCTAAAATGGCCAATCAAAGTATTAAATAGGAATATATAGGAAAGACCTTCTCAAGAACCATTGAGACAGGAAAGATGAAACTAATGTTGAATCATCCTCAGATAGTGTAGATTCAAGCTTGTTCAAATCATGACCCCCGGGGGTAGGGTGGGGCCAAAATGGCCGATAAAAGTTTTACATAAGAATATCAAGGGAAACCTTTTAAAATCTTGTTTTCAAGTACTTTAAAGCCATGCTTAGTGATATTTATAGGGAATCATCCTCAGGTAGTGTAGATTCAAGTTTGTTCAAATCATGACCCCCTGGGGGGTTAAAATTAAAGCCCCCCCCCCCAGCAAACTTTCAGTTCCAATCTGATGTGATTTTTCCCAGCCAATTGCTCAGGTGAGCGATGTGGCCCCTGGGCCTCTTGTTTCTTATCTTATTCATTTTGATTTGATAGCCTCAAATGAATACAGAATATTGTAATATAAAATAGACTATTAAAATTATAAGAGTTTTCTTACTTATCCAACGCAGTTTCTTGATCTTTAAAATTTTGAAGAGCTATTTCTGCAAAGGATTCAGGTTGCTGGCATTCTTGCTTTCTCAAATTTCCTAGTTTTGTTGACGTTACAAAATAAATGTCACCCCCTTCTGGCTCAGTTCTGTCAACATCAACTGGGAATTCTAATCTAAGAAAACTACCCAAGATGTTGCAAATTTTTATTGTAATGTAGACCTTTGAAATTTCACGGTCTTTTAAGATTGTTTTAAGATCTCGAATCCACGTGTATCTAAACTTTGGAATGGTAGTAAAATTCATAATGTTATATTTCAGATGATGAGTTCCGACTGCAAGTTGCACGTTTGATATTTTACTCTCATTTTCTATCAGCGTGAGCCAAGAACACTTGACAAGAGACATTGCAACAGATATCACTGGCGTGCATTTAAAATCGACAATAGACGGTATTGTGCTATCTATCATTATCGGGGGAGAAATATCAGAATTGCTCAGCCCTGCACTATCTGTGGAGTTAATTGTTAGAAACAAAACCTGTCCCGTCTCCAGTTGGACACTTCCAGCAGGCAAAGACGTAAGAACTCTGTCACTTGAATGCCAGAGGTCTTCGGAAAATGGCTCTTTTCGCAGAGATACTGACTGGTTTGCGATAAATGACAGGTCATTTACTTCCCACGTAAGATCAATGGAGTCGAGAGATTTTTGAAATATCGCTGTATTGAGTGATGTAGGTTTGGTTTTGTGGATAAATGAAATTTTGGGAGGACGGGTGTCAATTTTTATTCCATTTGAAGTGGAAACGATGTATGACTCGCGGCAATTATGTCCTGTTTTTGCCCTTACAGTAACAAAGTATCTTTCAGCTTCAAAGAGCTTCAGATGTATTTGGGCATGGCCAACAGTTTTGTTTCTCATGATAATTCCATACTCTGTATATGGAAGAATATCAGTGAAATATGGCTTGGAACCTACAGCCCAGTTGTAGCCTATAATATTACAAGCCTCGCTTTCAAATCCAATGAAGGACATCGCTATAGATGTTTTATCTGTTTGGTAATCTTCGTCTTTCAAAAGATTTCTACCGTCGAAAATTATACCGGGGACATTTTCTCTTTGAACATATATTGGCTTAGATTTCAAAATCTTTGAAACAAGTCCTGCACGATTTTTGACTTTGACTGAAACGATATAAGTTTTGTTTGATTTTGAGGTTGGTACCATGTTTAAATTTTCAATCAGAGCAGAGGTTTTTTCACCATCAATGGTGAACCAAGGGAGTTCTTCTTCGATGTTACTTTCAGTCCCAATGGCAACAAAAATCTTCTCCAGGTTACTTTCAAAATCACGAGCTTTCCAGCTTATGGTCATGCTTGAAGGAGAATCGTGCAAAATATATCCGTTTTCATCAAGCTCCTCTTCCTCTTTAATTTCACCGATGTGAACCTGAGTTTAAAGAAAATGATTCAAGTTTTGCAAACCAGACATAGTTGCATTGTATTTTTTAAATTATGAATTCATGTTTCTAGTTGTTGAGGAAATAGAGAGTTATATATGTAAGACTCCAAAGTCCGATGGTGACGCCAAAGTCCGATGGTCTCGCCAAATCCCGATGGTCTGCACCAAACCCCGATGGCTCGCTGTCTTCACGGACGCCAAAGTCCGATGGTAACGCCAAAGTCCGATGGCTCGTTTCCTATGAGACACGCTGCACTAATGTGCGATGGTCTGACACGCCAAAGTCCGATGGTGTGGAGAAACAATCAACGTTTATGACGTCACAATAATTCGACGTCGATCCTTGACGCCACTGTCCAGCATTCAAAAAGCAATCATTTCTGAATTTGTCCTCGAAAACAATTTTATTGATTTTGCTTATTGTTTGCACCTTCCAGAGATATAAGGTTTAGTCCTCGCACACCACTCGATTGATTAGGTTTAGTCCTTGCATTGCACAGCCCGAGAGATTCATGGTTAGTCCTCGCATACTAGTCGAGTGATTAGGGTTAATCTTGCACCCACCCAAGATATCTAGGTTATTGTTGATACGCACTTTTCGAGCGTTTAGGGTTAGTCTCGCACCTATCTGAGAGATATAAGGGTTAGTTTTCGCAAATCTACTTATTTATACTTATTTTTAAGAACTTGGCATGGCGCGGCATTGAGGTTTGGCGCAGTGGTACTATGACGTCATAAACGTTAATTGTTTTCCGCACCATCGGACTCTGGCGTGTCAAACCATCGGGGATTGGCGCAGACCATCGGCCTTCGGCGTGACCATCGGACTTTCGAGTCCCATCGCACTTTAGAGTCCTACATATATATGGATGGTATAATTATCTCAAGGGAAAGACGTTTAAGATCATGTTTTTCATAAAGTTCAAGAACGAGATTTTCTTTAGAATAATAATTTAAACAACAAGGAATGATCTATGAAAACTTGAAAAGAGGTTCTAATCTAAACCCCCCCTCCCCCAACAAAAATGTATGCTTTACATGATGATTTTGTTACTTACTTTGATAAGTGTTGGTGGTGTTATGTCAATCACAACACCACTGGATTCGTGCGTTGTAGAGAGGTCGGCTTTGTTTATGGCTGTGATATGCGCAAAATATTTATAACCAGATGTCAAAGAGAGGGATATATTGTATCTTTCAAATCCTTTGGAACTCCTATCATGAACGTGATAATCCGTATTTTCTGGCCATATCTTTAATTTCTGTCCGGCTTCCAAACGGTTTATAACAACTCTGTATTCTTTAACGTCTGACTCCTGGTCTTCGAATTTCCAACGCAGAGAGATATGTTTATCGTCAGCCTGGTATCCGTTGCCAGACAGACAGTCATTTATAAGGAGGACATTGGGCGGTGTATGATCAACTAAAACCCCATCAGAAGATTTCAATGATTTTAGTTCTGCGCCGTTTTTTGTTTCAATTTCAACAGAGACAAAATCAAGATGATGAAGGGAAAAAGAATGATCTTCGAATATTTTTTCCTGCTCCATATTAAACGATTTTTTCAACTCTTTATTGACATAGATGTTCACTTTGTAATCTGCTATGTGGCTTTCTAGATCGGTGAAATTATCCCAACATGCGCGTACAGTTGCCGACTCGGATGTAAAATTTTTGTCGAAAGTAAGATCAATGCCATCGTTTACAAATCCAGGATTAGGCGGTGTTATATCAATTAAAACTGTAAAGGAAAATGTTTCTAACAATGTTAAAATGGGTGTTGCTGGGCTATATTTGAAATAAAGTTCTAATTGCACAGCATTTAAATTTTCCCGTAATCCCTTTATCAAACTTGATTACTTAAGGTGATCCTACTTTACCTTACAATGATTTGCAGAAGTGCTTAATACATTCTAAATGTAATGTAATGATCATATTAAATATATCATCATTTTAACCTTTCTTTTATTAGGAATCTAATTAATTTTGATACTTCTGAATTAATAATAATGCCTACGTGCGCGAGCAAATTCACGTTAAAACTGAGGGTACAATAATTGAGTTACTAGTAAGGAGAATTCATACCTCCGTCTGAGGATCCGTTTGATTTCTTGGAATTAAGAGCATCATTAAATGCAATCACAGTAGAATAGTAGGTTTTGTTGTGCTTCAAGATTGCTTCTGCACATCCCATTTTTGTGTGGTGACTAAAATTTCTAAATTTAACTATATCATCCTGTTCCGGAATGCTGCCAACGCCCCAGATAAACCTGAAAAAAGTTCATTTAATTCCTTAATGTAGCATTTTGTGTACGTTGTGTGTTTATTCAGTTGATTTGCTAAAAGTACCCAACTTAAGTCGGGCGCTTGGTAAAGGGACATTTGCTTCCAAATCTGTATCGACTTAGGTTTAAAGTAGCAGATGTTCGAACCACAAACTCCCGAGTAAAGTGTTCGCACTTTTCCGATTCTCCTACCGTTACGGTATCTGCTTTGTTCCATTTTTGACAAATTGATCGGATATTGTTTATTTTCCCGTTCAAGATTTAAAAAAAATATAATGACAGGTCACTATTTTATCGATGATGGACTCCACATTACTGCCTAAAAGAAAGGCCATTGAACAGTAAGGTGTTATTTTTGTGCCATCGCAACTCCAGACAAGGGCTCATCCTACAGACCAGCAATTTTTACTTCATTGTGGCAAGCTTTTGGCCAAAAAACAAAAAAAAGTTGCAACCTATTTTTTATCGACTTAGGTCAGTCGGGTAATGACCATAGTTTGAACTCAGGACTCTCCAATCACAATTCACTTTACAGTAATTTACTAGTAAAAAATGTATCAATGTTCAATGTCAACTTAATGAATTTACTTTAAAAAAAGTTTCCACTAAATTTGTAAAATTGTGCTTTAATTTCAAAGATAATAGAGGTAAAAATAAAAATTAACATACTCTTTGATTCCAGATTCAGGATCATAAAAATGAGCCCATTGCGCACAAATTTTGTTAGTTTCGTGCTGATATTGAAGATCACGTCGTAGTTTGTTTCCATCACTAACTACTCCAACAATAGGCGGAGTTTTATCCACCATGATTGGCTGTGGCGCATGCCCAGAAGCAAATTGATCAACTGAAAAAGAAAATAATGTTCAAGGCAAAGGAAGTTGAGTTTGTATGGTCTCTAAATTGGAAAATAATCATGTAAAATAAGAATTTTAAATTGTAAAGACGAATTATTAATACATGTATGCGAGAGAATATTCAATCAGATAAGTAACAATCAAATCTTAAGCTAAGTCGTGCTTTTATTTACCATTATTAACTGCTCTAACTCTTATCCAAGCCGGAACTCCGGGTTTTAAATCCAAGTTTTCCACCACAAAATATGGATCAAATCTGTTCATGTGATTTCTTCTGACGTATCCACGCACTTCAATGTCGTGTTTAGATTTCCCTAGTCCAAAATCTATTCTGTTAATACCCGATCCGTCATCCGACACGTTATAATAAACGGCCAAGATGTCGAAATCTTCGTCAAACATTACATCTGGAACTTGGTGAAAGATTGGAGGGGAAGTATCAATGATTAGCGGTGTAGAATGACAAACTGTAGTTACGAGGGACCCACCATATATGACATTGTTTAAAGCTTGTACAGTTACGTAGTATTTCCCATCTTCCAAATGTAAATTATTTTTAACTCCGGTGTTGGTCCAAAACTTTGGACTTGAGAGAGTCGCGTGAGGGTCATTATACTTAACAATATCGGTTCCACATGGCTTTCTTCCAGCAGCCCAAGTAAAGCCAAATATCCCACTCTCCCTGTCTTTGAACCCGTCCCAGTTTGCTTGAAAAAAAGATATGTAGTGTATTTCAAAAAGTGTTAGTGTTTTCAACTTGTACTGGCTTTACATTATGCATTCCCTAAAATTTTTCACCGTGTATCTTTAAACAATTACCTGATATATAATGATTAGAAATTGTATATTTCTGTTCCACTGCTGGGTGGTGACCATTAAAAACGGTTCGACTGCCAACACCATCTATAATAAGCCTGGATATAATGTTAAATACATTTAGAAACATGATTAAAATCATATGAATGTTAATATCACTTCAATCATTATAAATTGCTGGTTAATTCAAATCTGCGGAATTACTTGTTCCACATTTTGTGTAATCAAAGGAATAATTTCTCCCACCTATTAAACAAATACAATTTTCAAGAATGGACGATAATTATTTGGAATGTCAATAAGTACTACTTTCTAACCTATAAAGTACTTTGATATTGACCCTCACCTATGGTTCTCTTTCCAGGTAACATCTTTACATCGTTGCGTAATAGCAGCATTACAACCATCGGGCTTTATAGTATCTAGAATTTTTAATCCAAGATTTCCTGGTTCAGGAGGCGTGAAATCTATAATGGTGCCTTTGGTGGAAAGAATGGATTTATATCCAAGAGTGTTTGTTACGAGTATATTAATGTAATAAACAGTTCCATGTACAAGAGAGATGTTTTTGTATGCCACGTGGCCATTAAACCCAACGTCTATGCGCTCATAATTTCTATATGCTCCCATTTTGTGCAGAGAGGCAAAGGGTCCTTCGATTACTGAATGCAGGTTACATGTTTGGGTGTAAGCGTCAAAGTCGATTGAAACGCACTTCTCACCATATTTCAAACAAGTTGTTGCACACGAGATTTCATTGTTTTCGACAGTTTTCTTCAGAGCTTTTGCTGATAACTTACCCTCTCTTCCTTTTGAGAAATTTTTAGATCTGATAAAATATTCGTATTTGAACCAGAAGAGCTTAAATCTAACTTATCCCAAGGAATCACCTCGCTGCCATACGGACCAGGACTATACCCCAATGCTTTCACATTATAATCTATAAGTGGTGAATCATCTAGAATTATAACATCGGCCTGGAGAGAACTGGGATGAGATGTAAAGGGATATGCTGCCTCTATGCGACCATCAGGATTTGTATTATCGTATGTTTGCAAACTGCATTTCGCAACGGTTTCTAATCCTTCAGTGTTTTTGGCTTTGACCGTCCAGTAAAGAGGGACTCCATTTATAAGTCTTGCAGGTGACACCAGACTTGTGCCCTGAAAACTTTGCCAATTCAACACATCAGTTCCTCCTATATATGTTCCAATGGCATAAGATAATTTTAGATCGCTTCCATCATCTTGTGCGTATGCCTCCAGGTGGAAAGCTGTATCTGTGACATGTCGACCGGAAAGTTGTTTAACTTGACATTCTCTGTCAAATTTTGGTGGTGTACCTGTCTTACCAAACTTTCTTTTTGTGAAAATATTCCACTTGATAGGAGAGCAACTCCAACTCCAAAAACACTTCTCAAAGATGATTCCTCCAAATACTTTTGCCCAGGCGCAGAGTTTTAACTCTAAGGGAATTAATTCAACATCCAGTTTTTGGCTGTCAAAAATTAAGAAGTTTAGTTTTTAAAGCAAATAATACGTAATTAGTTAACATAGTAATTGGTAGAGATAAACAAAACAAAAATATACGAAAAACTTAAATTCAAAAACAAAAAAAATTTTAAAATAAAAAAAACGAAAAACTTAAATTAAAATAAAAGAGAAATCAAATTTAAAATAATGACAGAAAAATAGTCTTTATTCTGCAGGTGTTAAATTTAAATGAATTAATGAAAACAGGAGATTTTAAAAAGGATTTTGCTTACACAATTTCAATTGGGGACTTGGACTGTTTAGTTTCGGTTGTAAAAGGAAATTTTGTTTTCATGATATATCCAATTAATTTTATTCCTCCGCTTGCAATGAGAAGTTCAATTGACACCCCACCGTAAACTTGACCCGAAATCCAAGGAGCAATGGTGACCTGAAAAATATGATTTATAAATTATTCAGATACAGTACAATTTACGATCCCTGTGATATAGACATGAGTTATGTGTATTACGATATTGTCCAATAAAAAAACCAAGGAAGCCTCAATTTGATACGCTTTAAAGAGTGCAATTTATCTGACATACACCATAGACAAGTGGTGGCGACTCCATATGAGTGAAAAATGCTCGAGAGGGACATTAAACAACATACAATTAATCAATCAATCTAAAATACATGTTTCAAAATTTTTCACTTGTTAAGAGTGATTATCTAAAGCTAGAAATGAATATTCAGTTAATTTTATTTAAATGTAATTAATCGCCAATTCCTCTCTCGGATTTATAATGACATTATTCAAGCCAAATATAAAATTAGCCTATGATGTGAAAATCAGATTAACGGTGAAGTGAAAAAAAATGATCTGTGCATACTGTTTAACGTTATTATTTTGAATTTTGTAACATGAAATACGAATTTTTTTTCCATTTATTACGATACAATTTTCATCTCGTTAATATTAAACATATACATTAGCCAATCAAAACGTGTTTTACAAAACAATTGCATTAGAATTCAATATTAATTTTACTTTTTTATAAAATAAATACATGTAATTTAATATGGGATAAGTTATACTTTTGAAAGGCAAAGACTATATTTTTTTTCTCGAATTTTTGAAAAGAAAAACAAATAACAGATTCTTGAACTAGTTGTCAAACATGAATAAGACAAAATTAAAGATTCCAATGATGTTAATTGGCATTTATAAATCGTTTCTTACTATTGAAGTGCCACTTTTTGAACGAACATCACAGAAAATAGAAAGTCCTATGGCTCCACCTGCACCAAATTCTAAAACCAAGTTGAAAAGATGTAAACAAAATTCAGAGGAAATGAGTCCGAAGGTTAAATAGATTATTACTTTACTGTAGTATATACTGCATACTTTGGTACCATATATTTCTTGAGAAGATAATATTAAGAAATAAATATAAAATGTAATTCTAAAATTGGAATTAAAAGTAAAATATATCAATCACCTTTTATCGGCTTGAAAAACACAAATATAGCCATAAATCGTGTTCGTATGTGGATAATCTTTGAGAGCCAAGGGCTTATTTCTTTTAGGATTCTCATAATTTTAAAATTTATTTCAAATTTTCCATACCATATTAATAGATTTATTACCGAGACGTATGCCTATTGGACCCACTCCAAAAGTGTATCCAACTTTAAAAATCGTCAAATCAAGATGTTTTTCTGGATCGTCACCAAGATCTCTCTTGTCTGATGTTTTGAAAAATTCTGTTGTTGTTGTACTCTTTGGGGTCAAACTGTTCATGTTTAACTGCACAAAAATATAAATAAAATCAAATTAGAAAATAAGCTGAAGATTCTTCTTCTCCGTATCTTTTCAATATATTTCATTCCCTAATATATTTGGAGAATACAAAACATGTCCTTTTAATTAAGTCTTAAGCTCTAAATTAGTAGAATACTATATGTTATAATATTTGTTTTAAAAAAAAAACTTTATGCCTCCTATGAGAAATATCAGCCTGATAGTGCAGTGAAAAATAACCAAACACAGATATGCAGTTTTGTCGAATATGTCATTGAATTCAATGACATAAAGTAAAAGGTAAAACAAATCATTAAGGTGGATCACCTAATATTAAACAATACAGGTTACAAGTACATAGGTGAAAGGTACAAGTGTGATCCCCCTGAGACTGACTAGAAATTTACATGCAGTGAACATATCAGAGTACATGTAAATATGCATATAAAAGTATAACATAAATGAGTAAATCCTTGGAGGCGTCCAAACAATTGCGCCAATCCAAGAAACGTATGACAAGTTATAAAATAATATAAAACCAAAAACCCAAAAAAGGGTGGGTGGTGGGTTTTTTTTTCAAGGCACTACCAGGCTAACAAAAATGGCGCAACAAAATCAAGGATTTTGATTGGGTTACTCTGTCAAGAAAAGCAAAGCTTGCGATTTCGCAATGAAAGGTTATTTGATAATTGCGCTGCGATAAAGGCGCATATCCTGCAGACTGCGCAGAGATATGCGGAATTATCCTAAGATGTAAAATATATTTCTCATAGCGGCATAAATTGAATTATCTGTGATAATATTGTTGTGTTTGAGTATATTTTTAACCTTATCCTTTATTCCTTCCTTTGCTAGATTGAAAGTATCAACAACAGATGACGCATCTATGTTTCTTCCTGATAGTCCAGAAATGAAATCTTTCATAGGTAACTGTTTAACAGAATCCATTATGTTCCCTGTAAAGGACAGGAAAAAATAAACGCTTGATATCGTACATGTTAATAACAGTGCTTATGCTTTATTCTCTTTCCCGTCTGCAATTTCAAGGTTAAGTAGGGAGTGTATATGTTTTTATCGTGATTAATTTTAGAAGAATTTGATATCAATATTGATTTTAAACTATTGAAATCAAACTTATATTACTAATATAAGTGCGTGAATTTTTATGAGTTTGTCATTTTCATAACATGTCACCTTCATTTATCAATAAATAATTGGAACCTTCATTTGTTGAATTATTACATCATTTCCTTTGATGGTAGACCCCATTATAATTCTATCATCCTTATAATGACCTTGAAAGCAAACGATCGCATTTTAGCTGACTTGTTACATGTTCATTGTCAAGCCTTTATTCTAATACTGAAAATGACAACGGAAAGTTTCGCCTACCTGATAAACGTAGGGTCAGGGATCAGGGGTCACATCCTAAACGCTGGATCTCTACCTTAGAACTCTCAAGGTTCCAAGTTTTATCCCCTCTTTACATATTCACATTGTTTATGAATTTAGATCAATCGCTATTCGATTTTTTATCGTTTACATTTACATTAACGTGGTGTCGCCCGCGTTGCGCTGTGGTTAGAGAGTCTGCTCTATCCTAAAAAAAATACTATATACTAAGTAAACAGTTGATCCTAAATGTCGCGTGTTCGACGTGGCACGTGGAGACAAGTTTTTCTGATTGGACCGTATAAACGGAGTTCCAGTGTTGCAGACGGTACTGGAAGGAAAGTGATCCCTTACTGCTCAATGGCCCTGAGTGCGAAGAAAAAAATTTGCAGCTCTCCATGACCAAGTAGTGGCATCTCCATATGAGTGAAAAATTCTTGAGAATTGCAGCATACAATCAATCAATCATTCATTTACCTGTGAGTAAAGGTTCCATTCTTTTCCTCCTTCGAACGTTTTCTAGGAAAATAAAACACTACACGCTTAATGATTAATGTGAACATAAACAAGTATTTTATGTATTAAATAACCATACACACAAATCTAAAGCGACACTTTGTTGTTTTTTTTAAATGAAGAAATTGGCATGATTCACACCTTAATGCTAAGCATTTTCACCTTTTGAGTTCGTAATGTTCAGCTTAAATGTAAGGTTATCCAGAAGATGTACACTTGGAAAACAGGTCTGTGTGGATAAACTGCATATCTTCAATGACAAACTCGTCCTTACGGTTTTATTTTTTGTCACTTCAAAAAATCCCGATAAAATGGCACTGGATTCTTTGTTTATGTCGATTGTCTTTCCCGGTATTTGTACTCGTCCGTCTTTAAAATTAAAAAAGAAATACATTGATGCAATGCTCATCTAAATCATTATGTTCTGTTGGTCTAGTCATTACATTTTTTTCAATATGCATGTTTTTCTATTCAAAATGTTTATCGTCATTTGTGGTACATGTACTATCATATGCATAGGGGCTTGGTTTGAACATGAATGAACCACCTTTACTTGTCAATGCTTCCATATATAATTATCAATATATATATATTCTTTAATGCTTTTATGTTAGTTAAAGAAGTGTTCTACAGGTGTCCCCCCAATATATAATCCCATTTTGTCTCCATTCTACCGCTGGACCATGATCTGAACATTTACCATTTCCAAGACTACAATTTCCACCTATATACCAGTTTTATTGACCTATTGATACTTGAGAAAAATATTTTACAAGATTTCTCCCAAGATTTGGCCAAACCCTGCTCCCGGGACAATATATATAAACAATAAAACGTTAATCTTCAACTACAACTTTCTGGCCATCCCATTGAAAATGTTAGAACAGAGATATTATTAGGTGTTCACATTGATCATACTCTTCAATATACTTCGCATGTAGATGCAGTTTGCAAATTGATGCCAACCCCAAGGCCTTCGACAAAGTGCCACACCAGCGGCTGGCTAAAAATTTTCACCACTATGGTATCCGTGGCCCACCCTTACTTATAAATTATTTACCTTACGAAAAATTAAAAAGTTTCTACCATTGAATACTAGAAAGCTATTTTATAATGCATTTATTTTACCATCAATTTTATATTGCCTTTCTATTTGGGGTAACTCTCCTCAAACTCACATCGATAGAATATACAAACTTCAGAAACGAGCAGCTAGGATTATTTTAAATGAAAAATATGATTCACCTTCAATGCCATTGTTTAACATTTTAGGCTGGTTAACAGTTTACGAACTTCTATATTTACAGAAAAGCATTCTAATGTTCAAAATATTTCATCATATGTCTCCGGATTATATGCATGATTTTTTTGAATTTCAAAGTTCTGGATCATACACATTACGCTCAGAGACAAATTCAGAACTTCGTTTACCAAAATATAAAACAAATTTATTCAAAAATTCTTTACAATATTCGGGGGTTATTATCTGGAATGAGTTGCCTATTAGTATTAGGAATTCCCAATCCCTTGCAATATTTAAAAGTAGTGTTGAAAATTTTTTACTTATGAAACGTACTGGTTCTACATGAAATTTATGTTTTCCTTTCTTTTCAATGAAATGCCAATATTTAATTTATTCTATTGTAACAAAGTGTTTATATTTTATTGTTTCATGTTTGTAATTATTGTCTTTAATGTATAAAACATTGTATATATGTTATAAAGAAGGCCCTGAGGAAGACTAGTGCTTGCACTAATCGGGTTACCTTCTATAAATAAAGTATTATTATTATTATTATTATTATATTGACTTTACACTACAGAGGTAACTTGCAGGTATCCAAGTTTTTTTGGCCCAGTAAATCCGAAGAATTTAAGATTTAAATTTTTTCCCCATTCATTTTAATGTACATGTAAAACTTCTCTATTGTGGCCCTATTTTTTTCCCTTGGGATCATTAAATTGAATATGTTTCCCTTTCTAATTATTTCCCTCTGTGATAACTACTTGAAAGTTAGCGGAGTTGATTTCTTCATCATTCTACCGTAATGTAAATTACCCCCGGTAGGCAGATCGATAGGTCAGGAGCTAAGGAGGCATAATATGCATGCAAATTTCGTTCGCATCTGACTCTGTGTCTGACACTAAGGAGACCAAATATGCATGTAAATCTCGTGCGGCTGCCTTTGTATTTGACGTCAGTGGGCGAAGACTATTGAAACTGATATGGGAGTCCTCGTGTAACTTAAATCTATGCCTACATTTTTAAAATCTAAATGTACAATTTTATTTCAAAATGAAATGGAAATATACGGAATCATTGTCTATTTAGTATAGTATATACCAGGAACATCAACGATAGTGGGAAACATGGGATAATTTATATATAACAAAATTCGCCCGATATGCAAATTATCCCATGTTTCCCACTATGCATGACATACTATACTAACTAGACTGTGATTCTTTACATATTTTATAGCTAAACCCCTTCTACCGTTTTTTTTCCTGATCAAGTTGTTCTGAAATGAAATATATGGAGATAACGAACAGTATTTAAGTTCAAACGTCAATTAAACAATACAAAATTGGAACAGATCAAACACGGACCTCAAAAAATCAGAGAGGTGGGATCAGGTGCCACGGGGGAGTGAGCATCCCCTGTCGACCGGGTACAGCCGCCGAGTACTCTTTGTTATCATCGGAAAACTGAGAATAATTCGTCGAAATGTTCTATCAACTTCAATTACAATTTACCCAGTGGTTCTTGAGAAGTTGAAAATGTGAAAAGTTTAGATAAACAGACAGACTGACTGACAGACGGATGTCACTGACTGACACCTGACAACACAGAAAAGCTCACTTGAGTTTTTAACTCAAGTGAGGCAAAAAAAAAATCAAGTGAGCTAAAAAGGCAAAAAGGTAAATCATTCCACAGGCTTCATGAATAATTATAGGTGCATGGACACAGATTTGAAGTCAATATTTTCTGTATAATATCACGAGTGATATCTTGTAATAGCATTTTACAAGAAAATCTATTAAAAATCTTATTACATCTAAAAGTGATTGAAACTCTGCAGGTATCGTCATTCCGCGCTCAGTGTTATGTAAAGAGATTTGCAAATTGATCACACCCGTGAAAGTTACACAGTATTTGTAAACAGAGCACAAGCTCTGTTATTGTTGATGTTTACGATTCAACGGGTGTGTTCCTTTGTTAAAGTCTGCTCACCACAACTGCATGAACCGACAATATACTGTGTTTATGTTTTGCTTTCAAACATTTTCACTCTGAATTTTCTGGACTATAGTTTTAATATTTTTCATTACTAAACAACAAGTTTGTCACTTTTCCTAAGTATTAAGATTAAAATTAAAATTCGTTAAAGTGCACGGATGTGTCAATCAAACCCATCCAAATATTTATATTTCAATAATTTTTAGATGAAATAAGATTTTTAATTTATTTTCGTGTGAAATGCTATTAAAAAAAATAAGTAGTGATATTATGTATCAACTTCAAATCTGTGTCTCTGCACCTTTAATATTTAAACAAAAATATCTGTGAATTTCCTAGCCTGTCAACCTGTAAAATCACGTAGTTATGTACGTATACTAGATAAATATACATACATTTTAATCAATGAGACATGTACAATTACTTGTTTTACAGGAGTTACATAAAACTTGACGTTTAGGACCAAGATAGTAAGCCTAAATGATACTTGCCTTGTAGACGCAACTCTTGTCTGTAATCTTGAAGCGTAATGGAAATAATTCCTCTCTGTGGATTGCAAAGGATCGAGAAAGACAAAATTTTTAATGACATACCGAAAGGTATATTGAGATTGCACTGTAATCCCATGCAGTGTTCAACTGGAATACAAGTATGTCCGTAGCCTTTGGAAATGCCTTTTCCGAAATTGTCACAAACTGTACAAAAAGTATGAAAGACAAGCCATTTTAAATTAAAGTGTGGCATAGATATTATAAATAAACTGAATACTTATGAGCATAATTGTGTACCCATTAACAACATTTTCAAATACGTATAACTCCGCCATATTTTTTAAAAACAGTTAAAAAAGTAATATGAAGAGTCAATATATTAACCTTTATAAAAGTATACTTAAGTATTCATGGTCTTTTTTTTAAAATTTCATTGTAACTAATATGAGAGAGAAAGAGAGAGAACCGTAACTAAAATTACCTTTTTCAGGAATGCTGTACAAAAGTGAGGTCATGGACATTTTATCACCATTTAATTCTATCCGATATTTTTTTGCGATATCTTGAAAAGTTTCATAGGAAGCGGATATTAGTGATTTTGTTGGTAATATATTAGTCGTGTTCGAAAAGATGTTTACTAATTTATTCAGCTCTGGCAATCTTGAACTTATTTCTTTTGCGGCATCAGTTGCTGACGATAAAAAGTCTTCAACCTTCATTTCACCTATGTTAAGTTTCCGAAGCAGACCTCTGAAAAAATAAATAAACATGTATCATCCAAGACTTTAGTCATATTTTGTATTAAAAAGACTTTAAGAAACTGATAAATAAAAGAAGTGATATTTATGTAAATGCATATACTTTTTATGTTCAATGTGAATTTTGCTAATACATGTATCTGCAAAATTTTACCCGTCAAGACTTCTTGAAACGAGGGGTGAATCCTTAAATGACTGTGTTATCGTCTGGGCAACAGATTCAACATTTTGAAATTTTGAAATAATGTCATCAACACCTGAAAAGGATGTTTCCTTGAGAAGAGAGCTCACAGATGAAATTGACTTGTTTGGCATTTGAAGGGATATTCCAGTGATTTGTTCAACTGATGCAGCCCCTTGCTGAATGTCTGATGCGACACTTGAGAGACCATGCATTATCCCATCGATTCCTCCACTCTTAGTTATATTCATTATATCACCGAATGTTTTTTCAACGCTTGACGCTAAGCCTGAAATCCCTGCTGTGGTCTTTTTTATTTGAGCAATAGTGGCTAATACATCATCCGACATTCCTAATTCTGTAAATAAATCACTCATTTCAGAAACACCCGACTCTACACTTTTTGCCATTCCAGCAATATTCTTTGAAATACTTTCCAGGTCGAAACTTTTACCCTCCATTCGTCCAATATCATGCACAATAGACCCTGCTGTATGCGAAACTTCTGCTACTGTCTTTGCACCGGTCTCAATTTGGCCCAAAACGTTTGTGACGTCACCAGACACCCCAACCCCGCTTAAAAATAAGTTTAAAGATTTCGAAGTATCTGCAATTCCACTTGCAATACTTGTTGCGTCCTTAAAAAAGTCTCCAGATCCACCATCAAAAGAATCAATAGTTGTTTGCAATGAGGAAGTTAAGCTAGAAAAACCATTAGCATCTTTCTGAATCTGACTGAATATCTTAGTATTCTCTTTTGAAACTCCTATGTCATTTAAAAATGAACCTAACTTTCCAGATAATACACCAATATTTGTGGAGACATCTTTTAGACCACCTAAAAATGAACCATCATCCTTACCAACAGAACCAAAATCAGCCAATGTATCAACAATGCCTGTAACATCATCTGCCCCCTTCTGAATTTTATCAAATATACCTGTTACGTCAGAAGACACACCAAGATCATGTAAAAGGTGACTGGTTGTTCCCGATATTTCCCCGACTGTGGAGGCGATAGTGTTTACGGTATCCTTAAAATCTCCGTTTAAGGAATTCCCCGATGTTGCGTCCTTTATAGTATTCAAAACACTACCAACACCATTTGTAACAGATTCGATAGTCCCTAAAGCATCAGTGAAAGAATTCGATATTCCAGCATCAGTCAAGACATTTCCAATGGTGCCTACAATTTCACCAGTATCTTTTATGATATCGCTGGCAATGTCAAGGCCATCACCTTGACCCAGGTCAATGTCACCTAAATCTCCAGCAATATTTAAACCCTTTCCAACAGAATTAGCCACGTTAGAAAATGTAGCAAAGTCGTCGGTAATATCTTTAGGTAGACCTACTTCCGTTAACAAAACTCCCACACTTCCGCCTATGTCTCCCAACCCTTTTGATATGGTGGAAAGTGATTCCATGCCTGATTTAAAATCAGAGAAAGCTCCGTCGTTATCGGCCATATCAAGAAACATATTTCCAAGATCACTAGCTGTATTTATAACACCCATAAAAGCTTTTGCAATTTTCCCAATTTTTCCAAGTATTGGACTGTCCGGCAAGATTTTCATTATAATATCAATTGCATGGGATTTTACCCAATCAAGTGCCCTTTTTGCAAAATCCTTTATTAATTCCTTAAATCCTTCACCCAATTTACCAAGATCATTCACACCAATATGCTTAAAAGTAAAGTCTTTGCATTCTTCTTTCCATTCAGGTTTTAAATCAACATTGTCTACGAAAGAGGACGGATCAATGTGATTAGCGGATTTTATCTTCTTCATAGCCAAATGAAAATATTCATCTTTGCATCCATCTCTACCGGCAGGACTAGCAATCGGTACACCAGCCTTTACGAACGTTCCAGATTCATTTATTTGTGTCTTTATTATGATGTTTCCGAGAAAAATCTCGAATTCTCGCAAATCATCAACAACTGGTCTGATTCGAATCTCATCTGATCTATTTCCTCTAAAAATCATTCCATTTACAGGCATCACAATCTGGAAAAAATTAAATAATCTAATTTAAATCTTAAACTTTTACTTTCGAAATTGTGAAACAAAGAATTTAAAGCGAAAATCTTGATAGTCCGGTTTCATGAACCTGTTTCTTAAATAATTGCCTTGATTAAGAAATGTAGTCTACATCACAGCATGTTTTCTGTATCAAATAATTTGAGAGACATTAACCTCGAATGCAGGTTATGATGTTATACTGATACATACGTAATGGACGTTGAAATCAAAACATCGCAGTTATCACGTTTACATTGATCACGTTTACATTGACTATAAAACTTGCGAAATAATGACTTTCAACAGGAGTTTTGGAAATTTATTAAATTTTATGAACAGACTACTAGAAATTTGCAGTAACAAAATATGAAAGTAAGCAGTCTGTTCAGTTTTGGTCGATATTTTCCGCTTCAAAATAAATTTTTTTCCCCATAAGTTCAAATTAAAGATTTAACTTTTTTTTAGGTTAGGTTATTTTGGAAGAAATAAAATATAAAGTTATTTTTAAAAAATGACAATAGCTTTCATTAAAATTACATAAAGTTCTGTGTCGGTAGGATATTTTCCTTATAACATAACCATCCTCATTTATTCAAAATTCGAAATAAAACATGTAGGCAATATTTATGAAAAATATAAGCAGCGTTTTCATCATTTCGTAAATTTTATGGTCGCTACAATGGCCTTGTCAGCAAATACAATTTATCATTGAGACAAATGCTGACTGACGTTTTCCATACTTATTGTTAGTCCATTATTTATACACTGAATTGACGACGAATCTTTCCGTTTATTCCCGATCATGACAAGGAGCACACGGCGGGTGTGACCGGTCAGCGGGGGACTCCTCCATGGCACCTGATCCCACCTCTGATGTTTCGGAGGTCCGCGTTTGCTCTGCTCCAATTTTGTATTGTTTTATGGACTTTGATATTGAATACTGTTCGTTATCTCCATATCCATCTTCGAGGTGAAAGTACACTTTTAGGTAGTAAGAGGTTGCAGGTATCAAATTTACTTCACGTTTACTTAAAAAAAAAAATTAGTATGACACTTTTTGAATTCAAGCTTGGTTGCTTTTCGTTTTTTAAATACATTGGTATTACTAGTGTACCAGTATTCGTAAAATAGACTACGACATACATCCCAGTTTCTAAATAGTGAAATGTCTATTCCAGGGTTATTTTGATATTTAGAGCCTGTTTTTGCTGGCCAGACGCCACATCCACAATTGTCATCGCAAACTCGTCTCTGGGATGGAAACTTTTTATGAAATTTTGTTCCAAAAACTTTCTGGACGTCTGTTTTTACGGTCTTGGTTCTGGAAAATTATGAGAAAACTATTGGTACATCATAGCAAAATGTATTTAAAAAATTTTGATAAGTGCAAAACATTGGGTTATGAATTCGTTCATGACTTTCACGACCCCTTTTTAAAATGTAAAAATACACTGTTATAAAACATATAAGGATACATGAAATATAAGTATAAATAGACACTGATCAACACCCCCCCCCCCCATAAAAAAAGATTTTCGACTTTGAGCTCACTTTTGATCTACTTTCAAAAACGTGCTACACTTTTCCCTTATCAATTCCTTTGGAAAAAGTGAGATTGAGATCAAAAGTGAGCTCGTCTAAGTTTTATGGCCCCCAGGCCTGTTCTTACCCAGTAAACAATAATCTGAAATGGGATTGAATTTCAAGTAATATTAATATTCATTTCAATTTTACTTACATGTCTTGCAATGAATCATATTTAATCTTCAATTTCTTCATGTCATCCATTGCAACTTTAAGACTTTTCATGAAAGGATACACAGTTTGTGAAACATCATCTAGGTTTTGTGAAAGCTTTATTATGCTCTGTTCGATGTCTTTTAAAGCTTGCTCAGTCTGTGTTAAGAAATAAAAATAATTCTTAAAATGAACTTTGAATCCGTTACTATATTCTGTTTAAGCAGATTTGTATCTTGTCCAATATTGTCAAGAGTGCAATATTGATGTACTTCAAATGAAAATATTAAAAAAATATATATATACAAAGCTAAAAACTTAAGGAGGAAAAGAAGCGGGACGATGACGTGATCAAATCAAATGGAAAAGCCTTTGTCCTTCAAAGGATTTGATCATGTGACCGACCTAATTCATTTCGAAATGAATTTTTGAGATAGGTACTTAATCTTTTTTTAAAGCTAGTTCTAGAATGTACATGAATGACTCTTGATATACATTTATTATATTTTCTATAAATTATGAAATATTTATTCTTTTGTATAATTATATAAAGTGTTTTTTTTATTTTGTAAATAACAACAATGAATTTTGAAATTACAAAAATCCATAGTAATTACACAAAAATAACGTATATATCAGGCAATGGATATTTTTAATACTTTAGTAACATGTACCTCTCCCTGCAGACCAAAGTCGTCTCCTCCCAGTAAATGTTGTCTTGTACTTTTTATTGATGGGAGAAGGTCTTGCAAATTCTCTTGAAATGCATTCATATTTTCTGATACTGAAAGCCACTCTGGCAGAGATCCTAAAATGTAATAAAATGTCGCCCTTCCATCATCAAATTATTGTTGATTGAAGATTTAAATGCAACCTTTTGTTAGTTCAGGAGTTGCATCAGATGCCCCAGTGTCGAATGCTTCATCATGATTGTAATCCGTTGAGAATCCAAAATAAAAAAAAGACCTTACTTTTGTGCTTAAGGTAGGATTCCTCTCATATTTCAATTTTAATGAAATTGCCACAGAATCAAGAAGACTATTTTACTTATTGATGGAAGCAGTGAAATTAAATTTGACCGTTTTATAGTAGAGAAAAGATAAGGTCAAGAACAACACCTTTTTCCTGAACATTGATAATAAAAAATACTGTTGCCAGTTGTGTGATCCTAAACTGTATTGAAAAAAGTTGAATGTTTTTCTTTTTACATAAAAAGATTTTTCCATAAAAGGCTATAAGATTATACTACTAAATTGACAAAAATAATTTAACTAAAATAGATATCGTCTAATGCAAATTTTCTCCACTTTCTTAAATTTTTAGGATATATGAGTTATTTTTATATGCTTCCTATATTTAAATTTTTCTTGTTTTCACACATTGTAAAGTTGTGAAATAAAGATTCAAAATTATACAAAAACAAAAAGCTTTGATCGTTTACTAAGAGGAAAAATGCTTTTTTCTGTATTCAGATTGGAGCCTTATAAAAACTAACATAGCTCTTGTTTGTTGGAAAAATCGCATTTATTTGATTAATCTAAGGTTTTCAGTCCTTTTTTATTAATCAAACTTACATTTGAAAAGTTCTTCAAGTCTTTGATTGTGTAAAAATTATAACTTAATTCATTGTTCTGCTATGATTGTGAGAGGCAGAAAAGAAGATATTTTCATACTCCACCATTCCGCCATAAAAAAAGTCCCTGCTTGTTTTCAAACGTGGCTTAGTATTTCTATTTAAAGTTGTACAAGTGTGACGAGGAAAGAAAAATATGGTCTTTTAAATTTCTTATACCTAAATTTATGAAACATATACCCCGGTAAGCAAATGTACTTTGACTTTGAATATTTCATTTAGTCAGAAACCAGAGAAGAACCCTACCTTAAGGGGAGGAAGGACCTTTAGCTGAAAAAATACCTGTCATTTAATTTTTTTCATATTTTGTATATATCTTATTTAGTATGTCCCACATACTATAAAGCAGACATATCAATAGGTTTCTAGACTTATTTCTGAGATATTGAGTGACAAATACCATACCCCACAGTGTCTGGGCGGAGTTTTGATTCTCCGTGTTTCTGGGTCCATTACTCGGTCGATAATTGAATTTTTTCAGCATAGATAAAAAATACCAGCGGAAATGTATCTTTTAAAATATTTTAGAGTATGAATAGGGTTAAACATTCGAAAAAGCAAGATTCTTTTGTAACACCACATCTGGAGACGGAAATTTACGTACTTTTTAAGACAACTTAAACAATAAAAAAAAATTAATTTGCAAAAAATCCTATCATTCAATATTTGAAAATTTACGTCGAAGTTCAAGTTCGTCATTGTATTGATTAACTGTAAATATATCGATTGGTGAAGCTAAGCTCAATATTGCACGGGGCAAAGTTAAACGAGACATGATCATGAGTAAAACGTGTCATGTTTACATTTCTCGAGTACGGGAAAACCCAACTATGACGTCACACATTTCTGAAATAAGCGAAATAAGACATACCCACAAAAGATTTCCGTCAACAACCATGTAAAAAATATTTTTGCGTTCTGAAATTCACAAAATACCCCACCATGTAAAGATTATGGCCCGTTTTTATGATTTTATACTACCTGTTTTCACCATGTATGATCTTACTGTACTAAGAGATCCACTATGACGTCATAGGCGCGCTGGACGCGCAGTGTAGGGGAACGGAAGAGTGGATTAATCTATTCCGTAATTTGATAATATTTGCCAGAAATTTTAAATGTTTTAAGATATCTTTATACTAGATGGTGAACGCAAACAAACAGTCAAAAAATTATACAAGTACTGTGGTTTCAATATCGTTTTGTACATGTTTTATCAGAGATTATGACGTAATTCAACTGAGTCACATGACCATACATCCTTCGTCCCCTTAAGCTGCTAATACGTACCGGGGGGTATTAATAAAAAGTTTGTTGTATCGACAAGGTTGTAGATTTATTTATATTCAAGAGGCTCATGGGATACATCGCTCACCTGCAAACTGTGGCGAGGAAAAAATCAAAAATTCATCCAGTACAGAAAAGCTGTAAGGACAGACGAGACGTTCCTCAATAATATGAAAAATTTTCCGAGGTTTTGTCAATGAATTATTACTACTTTAATATGATTACTCTCCAAAAATTGAGGTACATTACCAGGGATCTGTGCAAGATAGCAGAGGATGATGATATAACCCTTTGGGGAAAATATTTAACTTGCCAATATCACATTTTTTGTGTTTTGAATTTTTAAAGACAATTAGAAACCTGTTAAGAAATCAAAAAGTAATTAAAAATTTTGATATTTTTTCATATATTATGAAGATTTACAAACAGATATTTGAGGAACGTATCTTCTGTTCTTAATGCATTTGTAGTCCCAACCTACTCCTAAAAGGGGGTGGTGGTACGATTTGTTTCGGAGGTCCGTGTTTGCTCTGCTCCAATTTTGTATTGTTTTATGGACTTTGATATTGAATACTGTTCGTTATTTCCATATCCTTCCTTGAATTAACTTGAATCTATATTAATGAAGAATGCTTAATACAGATTTCTTTTACTTACTGTGGTTATTTTCCCTATATAACATTCTTGCTCCACCCTACCCCCGGGTTTCATGATTTGAACAAACCTGAACCTACACTACCTGAGGATGTTTCATTACAAATATAACCGCGGCTTTGTTGTTTTTAAGAAGAAGATTAAAAAAAAAATTTCCTACATGTATATATTCATTTGTTAATCTTTTATCGTCCATTGTAGCCCAACCCTACCTCATGGGGTCATGATTTGAACAACTTGCATCTACACTACCCGTGGATGCTTCCATATATTATAAATATGACTAATCATGACATCCTTGTTTTTGAGAAGAAGAATTTTAAAAAATATTTCCTTTATATTCCTTTTTCAAAATTTGATCGTCCATTATGGCCCCATCCGACCCCCGGGGGTCATGATTTGATCAAACTACTCATGATCATGCTTCCTGAGGATGCTTCCATATAAACATGACAAATCATGGCTTTTCTGATCTTGGGATATTTAGAGATTTTTCCTCTATCTTCCTTTGCAAAACTTTGATCGTCCATTGTTGCCCCAACCTAACCCTCGAGGGTTATGATTTGAACAAAGTTGAATCTTCACCACTACCTGAAGAGGATTCCGTATTAATTTTCTGACCCAGTGGTTCTTGAGAAGAAGATTTTTAATCATGACCATGTGGTTCACGAGAAGAAGTCGAAAATGTGAAAATTTTACAGACGAACAGACAGACAAACAACTGACAAAATGTGATCAAAAAAGCCAGAGTTTTGAAATTGTTCGATGATTGATTATGTTCTTTCGCTTAGAATCAACTAGAGACATTATGCAATTTGACCAGGATGACAATAGTAAAAGATAATCGACAAAAGAAAAGTGAAAGTCAGCTCGACTTATTCTATGATAAAGTATTGACTTACCGATAGGAAATTCCAAAATCCGCTGTCAATTAATTTGAATTCGGTGAAATAAATCCAATCAATGCATAAATTTGAAAGACTACTTATTTATAAAACTGTAATAATATACTGGAAGGGAAAAAAAAAGAAACGCATAGTAAACTTTTGAATGAAAATAAAACTATTTTTTTCGAATATGATTTCCAGATTTGATATCAAACATTTAATTCATCTTTAATCAAAAAGTTACCAAAATCTTATTTGACTTTGACTGATAATTCATGAGTTATTGAAATTGATATGTTGATTCCCCCCAAAAATTAAAATAAAAGTTCTCATCATCTCCCTTGTGCAGCAATAATATTTTTGCATATTATTACATGTATTATGTTCTCATGCGTTTCTTTTTCCTTTCAGTATATATAAATCTTAAATCTAAAGCCCACCGAAAAAAAATTTTCCCTTGTATAGACATGTCCTTTTTCAACAATTTATCAAAATTTACCCATCTGGGATTTGTCGCGTAATGATGAAAAAACCCTGAAAGATTTTATAGAATATTTCAAATGCAGATTGTTTCTTGCTAAGTTAACTTTAATCAGATAAGGTTGAGCGTTTTGATTTGAACAATTTCAAAGTTATGTATTTTATTATTTGTTAATTTATCTAGCTAGGTATTTTATCCACACTTCATATTATGTTTAGTTCCACATCACACACAAGGTACAAATATACATAATTACCCTGATCTGCAGATATAGTCTCAATTATTGCTGTCTTAGCTTCAATCAATCTTGACAGAGACATTTTCATCCTGCAAAGAGTATATATATTATAAAGATATGTTAATGCACATAAAATTCAATTGAAATTGTGATTTTGAAGCACAAACACAGCAAAATGCCTGGTACGTTTAACGTATATGTGATATGTATATGTTTCTGAAAACGTGTTTTTGCAGTGCTCATACGAATTATGTGAATCGTAGGTTTAGAAACCCCATGTAACATATGTTATGTGTAACCATACACAACACGTTCGTGGTACCATTAGCTGTGTATATTTTTGAAAATCATTCACTTTCTTTCTCCCTCTCGTTTGCTATCGTTTGTTCTCATATTACAAATCAACGAGGTGGATATCCTTTTATTTAAATAAATGTTCACCTTAGCTTTGATTCATCAATCTCTGCAAAACTTTGTCTTGGATAATCTGATAATTTTTTCTGAGCTTCTATAATGTTGTTGAAAGAGTCAACCATTTCTTTTTCAGCATATGGCAGTGTAATCATTGCTGCATCTGAAACCCTCTGCAAATGCATCAAGGTATTATTTGAAAAAGTCACTCTGCGCGCAAATTCAAGTTTTGATTATGAATTTCTACAGAAATCAAAAGATTAATTCCAATGTACAACAAAACAAAAATTATACAAGAATTTGTTTAAACTATTAAACCGTACATTATAGAATTCGACTGCGTCACTTTTCACAGATTCCGAGTAGGATTGTATTTTATTTGCCAGCTGCTTTGCATTCCTCAAAACTGGAAAATCGTTCAGAAGGTTGATTTTAGTCACAAATTCTGTAGATGCATTCACGAGTTTATCCATCTGTGTTGGAATTTTCTTGACGGACTCGGAAATCTCCCCAAATATTCCTTTACGTCCTCTGGCGCCTTCAAAGATGTCGGCCATTTCCTTTGCAGAGTTCACTATAGGTGATACGATGGTTCGAGCAAGCTTATCATATTCTTTCATCATATTGCCAGTTGCGTCAAAAACGTAATCCTACAAGAGATAAAGAGTATTCTTGTTAAACTTTGTCCATTATGAGCAGTTGGAGTTTTTTTTTCTGAGTCATTTGATTGAGATACAATAGAGGCAAAATTAGTATAAAAATTCTGTAGTGTGATCGAAAAACAGAGAAAAGAAGAAGAGCATTAGACACTAGCAAATAAATATTTACAAAATATTTCCAAGGTAATACGTAAATTGAATAATCTTATAATTACATTTTAAAATATTTGATTACAGCCATATCTTAATACAAATTTACGAAATAAAGTACGAAGTAGAACTGTCTGGTTTTTCAGAGGGTCTGTCGCCTATGAACAAGACCTATGAACACAAATCTAGATTGAATAGATCAAACAGAAAACAATATAAAATAACACAGCATCTAAAAAGTTTATTTGGCTTAACATCCATACGCTAAAAACTAAAAACAGGCTTAAGTCAAACTTCTGATTTTGAATA
The DNA here is from genome assembly GCF_032062105.1 of Saccostrea cuccullata. NCBI lineage: Eukaryota > Metazoa > Mollusca > Bivalvia > Ostreida > Ostreidae > Saccostrea > Saccostrea cuccullata. The sequence goes on along the minus strand of NW_026932411.1, from coordinate 158,084 downwards.
CCTTAACTGAGTTTTATTTAAATTTTGATTCATGCAGGACTTGTTTTTGAAAAAAAATGTTTTATTGTCAAAATTATTTCAAAAATTTAAATATGTTTAAGTTTCAAGACAATATCTATATTTGTAAATTATGGAGATCTTCCATGCAACAATCTATTTGAATTTCCATGGACACAAACTGCTTCTCGTTATTAGAGAACCATCATTATTTCTGTATAATTAGGAAGCAAGATGTATTCAAAAACAAGATGTGTTTGTGAAACACTGATACCCCCGTATGGCAGCTTATGGCGACAAATGAACTTTCTCAAATGCACATCAAACTCCACTCAAGGTCAAAAGGTCATAAGTGTTGGTACCAAAGCTAAGGTCTTGTTAAGTGGAACACATTTGTTAATTATGAAAGCCCTGGTAGCAACTGTTAATAAATTATGACAAAGGTTTATGTTTTTAAAAAATGGGTCGAAGGTTAAGGTCAAAAATATTTATACGAACTGAAAGGTCTAAAAAAAATACACTTTCCAAGTATAAAAACCCTTGCTCCACTAGTTTAAAAGTTTTGGCATTTTTTGTAAAAGTAGGTCAAGCTCCATGGTCAAAAGGTCAAATTTGGTGATACTCAAAAAAAGTATTGTCAGAAAGAATACACTTGCGAAATATGAAAGTCATAGCCCCATCCATTTAAAAGTTATTAGCATAGTTTTTGCTGACAGACAGGCAGACGGACGAACAGGACAAACACATTTTTTGTTTTAATGCTTGAATCTCGTGAGCAAAAAATAATATAATAAATCTCTTTGTTTTAATTTACCTTCAACAGATTTAAGTTGTATTCAATATGTCCTTTGTAGCAAACGTCTATCAAAAGAATATTGGTCTGAAAGTTTATGATTCCAATGTGTGCTTCTGCAAACAGTCGGTCGTGCACGTCAATTCGAAAGAATCCCTGAATCGGAGCTTAAAATATAAAAATACTAAAAAGACATTTTTAAAATTGAAAGATACAAACACTTTCAAAAACAGAGACAGTGCTCATTCTTTACAAGAAATAATATACTGTTAAAAACCTATTCTAAGGTGAATCCTATTAAGGAAGTCTATTCCGAAGCTGGCACCGACTGCTGCGCCTCCAATCTCCTTTTTCCAATGATATTCCGGCAATGCGATGAGAAAATCTACGAGTGGTTCATACAGGATGTCTAAAAACGCACCTCTTCGAACACGAGCAACGACAGGATAAGTATATGATTTTCTGAAATAAGATCAAAGCAAAAGGCATAAAATAAATATTTTGAGAAAAAAGTATTGTACAGTTGTGTTCTGACCTGTCGACCCTCACACTAAATGAGCGCTATATGTGTTGATTTACTAAATAGCACAATCGTTTTTTTTTTTTTAAATAAACACTCACAGGCATCCACTAGATGTAAAAGATATTAAATGAACACTGTAGACAAATGATTTAAAACAATGAATAAGCAACAATGTCATTCAAAATATGACTATAGTTACTATAATTTTTTTTTATATAAGAGTAGTTAATCAAATTTTTAAAATTTTCTCTATAGTATATTTAAGTTTCAATTGTTTTCCTTAAGTAAATCAAAGTTTAAAATTTTCAGTTATGTAAATTAAAGCTTCTACTTTGATACTTTGATTAACTATAGCAAGAAATTGTAGTTAACTATAGTACAAGTATTCTTGTAAGCGTTGAATGAGAATTTAAAACTGGAGTTTAAAAAGTACACAATGACGTTTATCTCTCTATATATAATACAAGTATATCTAATTTTGGTACATGCATATATAAGTTTACCATTTCTTTCCCGAAAATCTATCAACACCAAGAAAAAAATTACAATATGATTGATTAGAAATACCAACAAAATGACTAATATTGTAAGTTTCACGAAGTTTGCCGTCCATCTGTAGATGGCGTTTAACAGAAATCAGTTGTATTGGGGCAAGGACGTAAAATGTCAACTTAAATCTTGGGAAATCATTTACAAAAATCTATAATGATTTGAACAAAAAGGGAAATTTGGGAAAATTTTCTCTTTCATTAGAAATGATTATTTATTCAATAAATAAATATTTACCGCAGAATCTCATTTTCCTCTTTTTCTGACAGATTGTTTCGTTTTGGGTGCTGTTTATATCTCTCTAACGCTGACTGTCTTACACTGATGATGTCGTCATTGTAAAGAACCCTCAACAAAGCAGCAGCACTCTGCAAAAGGAAAAAGTACTGAATACAAATGACAGACAATAATAGATTTTTTTAAAAATGCCTTTTAATTTCACAATACTTCATAGAACATCACGATGAAGAAAAGCTTCCTCTATTGAAAATCACATCTTTACCTCATGACAATCAAAGTGGCGCGTTGCTTCTATAGCGGCCCTTCTCCAAGCCGAATGCTTGGCGTTCGGTTCCATATATGCTAAAATATGAGGTTTAGAGCTCTGTAACCCTGCATTTCCTAAAGTATAGATTAGGGCCATTTTTGAAAGTATGTGGCTATCTTCAACGGCAGGATTGTATTCTCCAGCTGAACGTCTGTACCGATATTTCACTAGATGCAAAAAAAGAAAAAAAAAAAAATAGTGGGAAATGTAGGAGGGAGGGCTGTTCAATAAATAATGTCCTTGGGCCCGTTTCATCAAAAGTCGTATATTTAAGACTTAACTTGTACTTCCGAGACTTAATATATGCCAAAGTGACATCGTTTTTAAAAGGGGCAGCCAGAGAAAAAAAAAATTACTAACCTGAAAAAGTTGAAAAGCAAAAGAAAAAAAGATTGCCCATCCTATTTCGTGGATGGGGGGGGGGGATAGAGGCCTACTTTTTCCAATACCAACTTCTTATAGTATCACATTAATTGCCCAAAATACTACAATACTCTTACTCCAGTATACAGAAGCAAAAAGTGGGGAGGGGGGGGGGGACAACCAGCCTGTCAATGAACATTTTCAATATTAAAAATTATGTCTGAAAAAAAAATGATGGGGCCAGCCCCCCTGCTGCCCCCCCCCCCTTATTGCTACATGACTGCGTCAAAATTTAGTCGGGCGTAATTTGCGTTTCACCAAGTGGCTTAAGTCTAGTCGTAAACGATACGCTTAGTCGCAGCACTATGTCTTGGACAACGTTGTATTGCGCATGCACAAAACAATAAACAATTTCCATTGTGTACAAACATTGTATTTGAAGTAAGCCAAAATACAAAAAACACAAATTATAGATTAATGAATACTTGCACTAATTAAAAAAGAAACATGCATGGATTTATATGGTCTTATAGGAGACAAGAAACATATGGAGATAACGAACAGTATTCAAGATTAAAAAATCCACAAAACAATACAAATAGGAGCAGAGCAAACACGGACCTCCAAAAACTTGGATGTGGTATCAGGTGTCATAGAGGATAGGAGTAAGCATCCCCTGCCGACCGGTCACATCCGCCGTGTGCCCCTTGCCAAGTTCGGGAAATAACGGAAAATCCGTCGTCAATTTAGTGTATAAACAATGGACTAACAATTAGTATATAAACATCTGTCAGCATTTGACTCAATGATAAAATGTATTTGCTAACATTGTCATTGTATCGACTATTGAACTTACGAAATGATGACTTTAAACGAGACAGCTGAAAATCTTGTTTTCATCAACTTGTTTGTCAATATTTTACCTCGTTTTAGAAATTGTTCATACGTAGAGCATGCTTTTGCGTATCGAATTATTTGAGAGATATAAACTCTGTATGCTGGTGTTGAACGTATATAACCGCATAAGTAAGGGAACTTGACGCTAGAAAATTTAAAGTCATCACGTTTATCATAGAGCTCGGTTGTTAAATTACCATTTATGTTCATTTCAAGTAAAATATCCAAATATGTAACACACATGTCATACTCTTTGGTATTTTTTATCTCAAGCTCACCAGGATATACCGTATCGACATAAGAATGGAATTTACAATTGTTAATTGACAATACATCGTCGATATATCTAAATGTCAAGTTGAAGGCCGCATCAAGTCTTTTCTTCTTTGCACGCATAAGATTTTGCACGAATTCTGCTTCATATGAATACAAAAATAGGTCTTCTAATATTGAGGCGCAATTGGTACCCATGGGAATTTCAACAGATTGTTGGAAGATTTCCGTCTTAGATTCTTTGGGGACTTCATTTGTACAAGATCCCAAGAAAAATAATCACCTTCACTCCTAACTATGTACATTAAATGTTGATTAATCCGACAATTCGGGAGGTACGTGACCCTCTCCCCGATCCCCTCTAGTTCCACGCATGTGGAAGAGGTGTAAATAAAAAATACATCGACTTTTCTAAAATGATAAAAAAGCCTTTTTGGTTTCAAGATGAGTTAATTTTTTTGTAAAATGTGGAAAATTACCATATCTAAACAGAATTACCGTGCTTTTGAAACCAACTGTTTTCACTCAAAAGATATATTTTATTATTTTTTTTTCAAAAAAGATAATTTTAATGGGTTCCTTTTCAGTGAATGAATAAGAATTGTACATGTATAGTCGATTTACAATAATTTATACACACGAAGCAACAATACAATGTGTATAAATGTAAGATTGTCAAAACTTAAGAAATTTATTACAATATTTCATTTTTTTTTACAGTACTTTATTACTCCCATCAACTACGTCCCCAAGTGGGTTTAACAGCGATCCCCTCTTCTTAACATGTATGATTAAATATAATGCATTATTCTTCGAACTGTAGTTTTCTTACTCTCTAAATTGTTTTTAAATCAGTAAAATTGCTTAATTTTAATTTTACGCCCGAACTTACGCCTACCCATGAGTAGACGTAAAATTTTGGCCAAAATTTAGTCAGGCGTAAAGATAATGCTTTTAATGAAACGACCTTTGATGAAACGGGCCCCTGAGCTTTATGACATAAAACATTGAAATCTTTTGACATGAAGCTTGACTTTCTCTAATGATGGAAACTTTAATGAATTCTTAACAATTTATGCGACTATTTTTCATCACATAGTTGCATTGTGAGAAGCTGGAAAACAAGGGCTTTTCGAGACACTACATTAAAAACGAATGGTAAAGAATCAGTAAACTAGAGTGAAATAAACGCTTTATAAAAGCTGCTGAAAACTTGTAAAAAATCCCAAAGTAGTATTCACTGAAATATGTGAAATTTACAGTAACCAATGGGTCTTTTATAGAAATATGAGCAAGTGGATTTCAATTAACAAGAATGATATAATGGGCATCAAAAATAGGTACCTTCCATGGTGACAAGGACTTATAACAACCAATGTACTGTTTGCCAAAATTCAACAAATTATCACTGATGATGTGTGATTGACTTTAAAATATGAAACAAACTTTATAGGCATCATTTTGGGGCAGTTCACACTGTTTTAAAAAAAAAAAGCTTAGTACTCAATGGTCACTCTATGTTTTGAAAAATGAGTGAAAACGACAGCGTGTAAGAATATCTAAACAATTATTTTTTTTTAAAAAATCAAAAATTGTAGTTATCCACGTTTGTTTGAAATTCAAACAGATAATGAAACTTCTATTCATTGCTTTAAACCTTAAAACCAAATTTTCAATTAGATTCACTTGACAAAAAACAGCAAAGGTCTGAGAAGAGGAATGAATTGTAAGAGCATAAACATTATATGTGCCTTTTTCGTGAATATTAGTAGTCTTGTTATTCTTATTCGGAGAGGCAGAAGAATTTCTGGAGGAGTCTAGAAAGCAAATATTTGGAAATACATCGAAAGGTTTATGAGAGGAAGGAACAACGATCGAAAATTCACTACATGATAGCGTCTAAACCCACAGGCCATGGGGAGCAAAGGAGTTTTGGGGATAAACAGAATGTTACTGTTTTCTCACACCAACAATATTCGATAGATCTTTCAACCTTAGACTTTTTTCATTCTCAAACACGTTGCAGAAAAAAAGAAACAAGTTTAGAGAGCATATGATCTGTCATAGTCCAGCATCAAAAATTGTGTTCTAAAACAATCAAACATTGGATAAAATGTTACAAACATGTGGTTAAATTAAAAGAGAATACTTAAGTGAAATCATTAAGACTAAATCATTGAAAAGCATTTTTGTTTCTTTCCGACCACCGAGTACATTATTTATTGATCCGCCCTCGTAGAAATCATTAATGTTTGGACGAAAATTCAACTTGCTCGTCTATCAATTGAATTAGCATTCAATTTGCAATTTTTAGTTATTACAAGTTATAAGTTTATGAGTAATTTTCGCAAAGATTTTCAATCATAGTATGAACTGTTATTGATAAACACATGCCAAAGGTAGCATAAATAATATGATAAAATATTCAAGATAAAAATAACTAACCGCCAACTTCCTGAATGTGCAGCCATAATGTAATTTCCTGCATAAGTTCGTCCCCCTTTGTTTGATTAGTTAGAGATATCGTTCGAGCAAGATTTCCAAGTGCCAAACACGCCCGTTGTGTTAAACGTGTCAGATTCTTCGATCCTACAAAAAGAACAAGTTTGATGATTTTTAAAAGAAATAATTAAAATAAATACGGGTCTTTCGGATGAAACCTTAAAAGTAGTAACACAATATCGCGGTAGGCTTTGGAACGATAAAGAATCACATTGCCCATTGTCCCTGATTGCAGAGTACATTTTCTAAAGGTTCAATTTTGAGACCTTTACCAGTGTATGATGATGTCTCAATATGTGTGTAAAATTATCAATTGGATGTAAAATAGCATACTATCGATCAATCAATCAATCAGACTGACTTTATTTTAGGTTTTTTAATTCCTTGGCTCGAAAAAATTAAAGAAAGAGTTGGGTAAGCTAAGAAATATACTCTTTGATTGTTTGAAGTATAATTAAAGTACATTGACAAATTTAAAAGCCAGTCAATTTTATTATATAAAATATACATAATATAGATCTATATATCTTGATAAGTATTTGATTTAGAGATGAAACATTTTGGTTTGCTCTTACAGCTAACCTTAGGAATTCGAATTTTTAATCTTAACATACAGGCTTTAATGACTGGGTGTATAGCAGATATAATATTGCATGCATTAAGATGATTACCATGATGTGTTCTATTCTCTCCAAAGCACGTGATCGAAACCCAGCTGACCAGTTCCTGTTTTGTAAGACATGAAACTGTATATCAAAACATTTGATGGAAGAATGTAATCATGTTTTATACAATACAAATCGTGAGCAGAACAAACACAGCTCCCTGAAAACAGAGGTATGATCTCATGCCATGGAGGAGTGAGAATTATCCGTCAACAGTTCGCACTTGCTGTAAAGATGAACTTGAGTCTTTTATTATTTACGTTTAAATTTGACTTACTAATACTACAGGCAAAACTGGACATAAACATTAATTGGATTAACGAAATATTGTATTCGCAAGCAAGGTCATTGTATATAGGATTTCCGGAATATTAACTTTAAACAAGATCCTTGGTATCATATTTTATCAACTTAATTGTCAATAGCTTGCTATTTAAAAAACATCTTGCACATTTCATCAACATAAATTCTATGCTAAGGTGACAATATTATACCCCTACATCAAGAATGAAAGTTTATATGTATACCAATTTGCTTTTCGTTCAATATATGTTCATAACAGTTCTATGGTCATCATTAATAAGTGCTATATAGGGAATATGTATGTCTGTGTTCATCGGGTTATAATTACATATATATTTTAATTGATTGGAACAAGAGGATTATGTACATGACGAAAAAAGGGTCATGATTTGAACAAACTTAAATCTACACTATCATTGGATGCTTCCATATAACTATGACCAATCATGGCATTGCTGTTCTAGAGAAGTTTTAAAAAGATTTTTCCTATGTATTCCTATATTAAAATTTGATACCCTATTATGGCCCCTATATACCACAGAGTCATAATTTGAACAAAATTGAATCTTCACTACCAGAGGGTGCTTCCACATTAGTTTAATCTTTCCTGTTCCAGTGGTTCTTGAGCATAAGATTTTTAAAAGATGGCATTAAATTTCTAATTATTCATAACTATATCCCCTTGGAAGAAGATTTAGCCTTCATTTGAAAACAAAAATGAATCTCCTTCACATAAAGATGCTTTGTGGCATGTTTTGTTGAAATAAAAAAAAAATGGGAAAAGTTTACGAAGACAACGACAGACAACAGACAAATTTTGATCAGAAAAGCTCACATGATCCTTCGGCTCAGGTGAGGTAAGAACAACGGAAGATTGATTTATCATTATGATATAAAGCAGAGAAAATGTAAAATGTGTTTTTTTAAGATTATAAATGAACATTTTTGTTAACATTAGCACTGATTTAACATTATGATCATTATAACCTTAATTGGCTTCTTTAAAGCTGATATGCTATATATACCTTGATTGGCTGCTTTAAAGCTGAAATGTGAATAAAGATTCTCCTCATAGCTTCCTCGTCACCGTGATATTTCTTGAAGAAGTGCTTTATAATTAATTTTTGTGTGTCTGGGTTGTCGAATCGGGATAAAATGTCGACGAGAAGATACCTTTCATCTGTGCAAAGCACATCGGTAGATTTGCAGTCTCTTTCAAAAATAGCATCGCAAAATTTAATAAGTTGCTCGGTTTTGACACTTATAAGCAAGCTCCGTAGATCATTAACACATAAGGTTCTATTCGCATCCGCTGAAAAATAATTACGAGACATGCCAGCAAGGTATGAAATAATATAATATCATTTCATCAAATAAAATATACACATTTTTATATTTTCATTAAAAAAGATTCAATGCAGAAGAGAACACAAAATCCCACAGATAAAACATAGTTAAAAATGTATGCAAAATCATCCTAGTACAAATAAAACAAGACGTATTTGAGCCAAGTTGAACCCTCATAAATGATATGCCCATTCTTATGTAAATATAAATAAACACCATCTGTCTTGAGTAGCTGCTGAGAAAACTGCTACAGAAACTTGGTAGGGATAGATGCAAAGCTGAACAGGAAGTACACATCGGATTTTTAAAAAATGAATCCCAAAATATGGTATTCAAAACGAGAAAGTATGGAACAATTTTAAGGATCTGCAATGAGTAGTTACTTTCAGCTAGGAGGCGCGTCCCCTGGGTGGCGGATAGGGGGTCCCTCACTAAATGAGGGGTCACTGGATAGATTGAAGAAGGTGTCGTGGAACAACCAGCTTAAGAGATGGATACCCTGATAGAAAACCGCTGATTCTCCAAGCTTGGGGGTTGAGCAGGAGGCCGACTACCTCCTCCCAGAGAAGAACCACAGTTACAGAAACAATGGACTACAAAGAGCAAACAACCGGGTGAAGCGGGGACTACCAAAAGCAGGAAGACTAGATCCCCTGTAAAACCCAATCAAACATTCACCATCGGACACTGGAATGTGAGAACAATGTATACAGGAGGAGGAGCTTCCGCACAGATGCGAGAGAAATGGAAGGATACCAACTGGGCATTTTGGGAATCAGTAAGTACAGATGGACAGGAGCTGGGAAGATGAGACTGGCCTTGGCCAGACCGTCATATACAGCGAGGTTGAAGAACTGCATGAGGGAGGAGTTGCCATAATGATCAGCCAGCAGACAATGTTATCAGTCATGGAATGGAGACCCGTCAGTAAGAGAATTATGACGGCAAGACTGTATTCAAGATACAGGAGAGTGTCGGTGATCCAAGCACACGGGCATATGAAGAGGAGGAGAAAGACCGATTCTATCAGGATTTACAATATATGTACAACCACACAGGAAATAAAGATTGTACTGAAGACGCTTCGGAAGTGTTCCGGAGAGGGAGGGAGGCTGTCAACCAGATCTTCATCCTCAGGAGCATCTTGGAACAAGTCAATAGTAAAATACTACTCTGTGCATCCATTTCGGTGTACAGAGACAGCCTTTGGGTCATTATGAAGAAATATAAAATACCCATCATTACGATGGTCAAAGCCCTGCAGCTGTATATCAATTTTCTGTGATTGATGACAACGAGACCACAGGCATTTTTCTGTGATGACTGGTGTCAAACAAGAATGCAGCATGTCAGGCTTCTTGTTCCTCCTAGTGATAAACTGGATGATGCAATAGGCTGTCAAAGAATAGAGAACAGGAATTAGATGGGACTTCACAACTATGTTTGAAAACCTTGACTTTGCAGACGACATTGCCCTACTGTCATCAGCAATGAATCATCACCAGTTTAAGACAACAAAACTGTAAGAAAACACCGCAAAAGTTGGGTTGAAACTGAATGCCAAGAAGTGCAAAGTGATAAAGATTAATAGCAAAAGTGAAATCATGCAGCATGACAAGTGGAAACCGCAATGACCGAAACCGAAACACTATAAACATCGATAGAAAAATAAAAGTCTCCCTCTTTAAGAGCCTGGTTATACCCATGCTTTACCTTCATGTTCATGTAACAACTTCCAAACAATTAAAACTGGCGCCAATGTCACCAGGGATATCATATCGGTAATTATAAACTTAGAGGAGGAACTGTTGACACCAAAAAGAGTACAACAATGACCGGTGCATGCTTTTATCATAAAATGGAGAGCATAATTTATTTTCAGCCGACATCCATTTTGAAACACTATATATATATCTGGATCATTGGCATTGGCAAAACGGAGCAAAGAAAGATAAAAGTGTCCCTCTTTAAGAGCCTGGTCCTCTCTGTATTGTTATACCGATGCAAGACTTGGAATCTTACACAGACAGAGGAAAAGAAAATTGACATCTTTTAGACCAAGTGCCTGAGAAGGATCTTTAATGTCAGATGGCAGCAGCATATCTCAACCAAGGCAGTTTTGGAGATAACAGAAGCAGAAAGCACTAGTGGCGAGGTGAGGAGGAGGAGATAGAATTGGATCGGCCAGGTGCTTAGAAAGGATCCCACGGATGACTGTGTTGTATATAAAATTTGGCCCTGTTAACACACGGCTGGCAGCCTAAAAATTGACATTTTTCAGAAGGAGGTCAGATGGCAGCAGCATATCTCAAACAAGACAGTTTTGGGGATGGTAGAAGCAGAAAGCACCAGTGGCGAGGTGAGGAGGAAACATGGGCCAAGTGCTTACGGGATAGTGCAGGTGGAGAAGACAATGCTAGATGGAACTAACTCCTGGAACACGGCACGCCGTGCAGCCTCAGGCCGGCCCCAAAGGAAAAGAGATGTCCAGACCTTGTGTGCCTCCTGGCACGGCGAGAATTAAGGTTAAGGTATGCATGAGTAGTTACATGTACTAAGGAAACTGTGACAGAAATTTTGGTACGGATGGACACATACATAGAAAGTTAGACAGAAAAGTATAAAACTGTAAAAATTCTGCTCTCCTTTCTGAGAAAGGAGGAGGTAATGACCTCTCTGTTGTAAGAACTGTTTCTATGATTGTATAATTCTGGACAAGAAAAAATCTGCATAAATTCATTGATCACTTAAACTCTTAGGTAAATTAAGCATAAAAGCAGATTCGAGAATAGAGATTGCAATTTGTTCATTTTAAAATCTGGTGAGAAAAACTAAATCAATGCAAAAGGGATTTTTTAAAAATCATGTCAGTAAATATGCCTCTTTCAGAAACTTGCATTAATATCCATAAAAGACTTAACAACATTTCTTAATATTTATTTACCTATTTTTTTAAGTATTAAAAGATTAGAAAATTATTTCTTACACTTGTCTGTGTAGTTGTGAATACAGAGAAATGCCTTTGTGATATTTCTCAACACCGCTGAGATGTTGACTTTCTTTGGTATCTAAATACAAACCAATTCTTTGAATAACAAAGTTATCAACAATAGTCTTCAAGGTAAGTTTTAAATGAATATACATTTCCACAAATAAAATCCAAAGTGCTTAACTTTCTAAAAAAAAAAAAAATTAGTATTTACTTGATAGTAAATCCTACCTTCTTAAAAATTAGGTCATCCATGAGAAGACGTTGTTCATCCACAATGGGAGGTTTATTTTTTCTTCTAAAAATCAATCAAATAATTTTTATTTCTTAAACGTTTCGCCTTATATGTACGTAATATTGAAGCATAATTTATTACCGTTTCAGGGTTTTTTAATTGTGGAAATGATAAAAAGACAGCGAGAAATTATTTATCATGATTTTTATCTCTCTCATCATAAAAATGACCAGAGTAAAACTCGGATAAAACTTCATCGAGAGTCAAAAGATGCTCATACCTGATTTTAAGGAATTGTTTTTTCATACCTTTTTGCGGTAAGCCTTAATTCCACATTAGCTTTTGCATGAACTGGACCAATTTCTATTCAAAGAATTGGAATCAAACATATTTTGATAATTAAAATCATTAACTGTTACATATTCTATGCCGTGTAATGCCAAACTTACCTCCTTCAGTGAAGTCTTCAATTACATATTCTCCCTTCGATGGAATCCTTGGAAAATGATATACATATATACATGTAAAAAAAAAAATTGAAGAACCGCAGGTGAGAAAAAAAATTCAAGAACTGAATTACACACTCTTCATTAAGAGCAACATTTCATTATTTCTATACATTCAATATTTAGGTACTGGGGAGAACAATATCTTAAAATCGATAAACATGCAATATCAATACTTTTTGACAGGAAAAATACAATTTTTGAATATGAATTCCAAAGTCTTTGGTATAGAACAATTGTTCAATTTTTGCATTGCAAACAGTCAAACTATCAAATATCTTAAGCAAAATATATACATCTGTGCTTGTTAGTCCATGCTTAATTTACCGTTTTTGTCTTTTGGGCAAGCGATTTTCTATTATGATATGATCTTGGGCTGTAACTTTGTGTACTGTTCCTTTCGAATCTAGATGTAGGGTCTAAAATAGGTAAAAATAATTATATGTAATGTATATCGAAAGCAAGAAAAATCTTTGGAAATGTATGATTGATAATATATGAAAAAAATATATTCAAGCATAGGCGTCAGTTACTCAGCTCCCACTTTTTCTGAAAATATATACATAATATATGCATTAAAAAATGGGGTTTACCTTTTTCTGTTGGTTTAGCCCCCCCCCCCTCACTTTCAATTTGATTTCGACGCCCATGCAATATAAGTAGGAATGATTTTTTCCTTCTCTAAGTTTTTATGTCAGATCGAGAAGTAAATATTTATGAAATATTTATATAACCTTTTCGTGATTTCTCTCAACTTTGTCTATACTTCGGTGGTGCCGATAAAGTCTGATTCCATCAGGAACCGTCCTGCCGTGGTATTCGTGTTGCAGCTTGCCTTGAAAAATATGATGATGTTGTTAACAATTAGTATATAATGAAGCAGTTATCTATTATTTTTTTTAGTGTATTTATAGGTAAAAGGTAATGATTGGATTGATTCATTGGTTGAGTATTTTTTATATTTAAGGATATCCGATCCTAAGCAAGGAAGGATAACTCCAAAAATACATATTTAATTTGAAATGCATCAAAATGAAGCTTGAAAATGATTTTTTTTTCATGCAACAATTTTCATTATATTCATCTTTATAAGATTCATTGTTTTTGGAAGTCTTAGAAAAGGTCCTATAAAAGTTGACATATGTACCCTATCAAAGGAAAAAAATTAATACAGTTTTAGAGAAATAAGATTTTCTTGAATCCAGCCTTAGTTACCAATAATTTTTAGCATGATATGAAATAAGAAGTGATTCGTGGTGTCTTGCAATGATAGAAAAAGCCTTTTACACTATGTATTATAGAATACATGACGGAAATAGGAGACAAAAAATACGAAATAAGTGTAAAAAGCATGACAATTTCTCCGAATGCCTGGATACCTATCAGTTTTTAATCTAAAATATATTTGTTGATCAATTTGCAATTAGAAAATACATAGCTGATATTTCTATTCGCTTTTTCTGCAAAAATATTGGAGATTTGACGATTTTCCCTATATAATATGATTTAATTTAATCTTGAACTTTAAAGAAACACTGTATAAATTTACATAACTTTGTGGATTCATATATACTTTTATAGAGTACTATTATTAACTGCTAATTTTATAAACCTGAAAATAACCTTGGGACAGTTCATACTATATATACTCTTATAGCATCTATATTGCAAAAATAATTGGGATTGTTGTATAATCTTTGTGAGCACAAGTCTTTTTATACTTTAAAGTTAAATAACTTTCATCTTATTCATATTTTACCGGCCTTAATTAAGGCAATGCATATAATCACGTATTGGTGTAAAATGGTTTAAATACATGTAGTTTTAAATATTTATTTGTTTAAAAAATCCTGCAATTTTTTTGCACGTTAAATCTGAAACCTTGAGCTTTTTACTATTGATTATTATATTTTGAATGTAAAAAAAATCTAAATAGGCAATGCAATACTTTCTTCAATCAAACTGTTTATGATTTTTTATACTGATTTGCTGAGAACATTGTCGGCTTAATAAAATACTAGAAAAGAAAAGTTCATGCCAGTGATAGGGATTTCAATGAAATATATTGAGATTCTGAACAGTATCTTCGATGTATCTTCATTTCTTGGCAAAGTCAGTGGAGAGCGTGTATAATTTGTTGTTCAAATATTAATCGAAAACTGTATAAGATATTACTGGCACATAATAACGATAAGAATATCTTTGTAAAAGCAAAGTCGTGCTCCATGATACAAAATTTAAGCAATGTTCATTTGAAGAAATTCTTCTGAAACTCCTTCTGTCTGAAGAAATAGTCCACAATAAGTCTTGCTTTTATGATTTTTGAGCCTTTATGTTTCGGTTAAATATTGTATATTTCGTGATTTATTTAATTAAGGTCTTCCGTTTCCAACGGAAGACCTTCTACTGATTCTGTTGGTAAAGATTATTATTCTTTTTTTTCCCTTCTACTTCCTAGACGCCAACTTTGAACCCTCATATCTCACTCATTTCTCAATTGATTTCGCTCAAATTTTCAAAGGTACTAGAAGTTACTAAACTCTATCAGAATACTGTCGAAAATTTCGAAAAGTCACTTCCGATTTTGAGTTATTTCCCTTTAAACGAAAATGTATAGGCTTTCGTTTCCAGACAAAGGCAAAGAGACGTCTAAAGCTGGAGCAGAAATTCTACTGATTTTAGATAATAGAAGGATTGAAGTTGTGCACATCGGTTTTTGTTTTTCGATTTCTCTATTCAAAATGGCGCTATATAGGGGTAAAAAATTTGAACGCTTAAAAGAGCCAAAAATTACTCATATTTTGCTTTTTATCTTCTAAACTAAAAATATTTTGTTAAAATATATCGAACATAATTTGAACAGAATTAGAAGGTCTTTCAAATGATATCTCGGAAAAAGGGCTGACCCCTAAATTACGGGATCTAGAGGGGCCAAAAGTTTTTCCCAGATATCTCAAAAAGTATTGAGAATTTGTTATACATCAAAGAAGCAAAGTTGTTGAAAGTCTCTGGTAAAATCTACTGATGTCATTAAAGTAGTCCTGTGACGTCACTTCCGGCCAAACTGGAAGTAGTCCGAAACTGCATATTTTTGCCGTTTTTAACATGTTTTGGGGAAATATTTGTCATTGGAAGCATGAAACTTAATTTTCCGTCCGTCGACGTCACTTCCGATCAAACAGGAAGTAACTAAAAATGGCTTACTTTTTGCAATTTTCAACATAGATGTGGAAGGTTAAAATCATTAGAGAAGTCTTTTCTCTTTTTTTTTTTTTAAATAAAAGTTACTTCCGGTATTTTTGATTTAAAATACGTTTTCATATATATATATATATATATATATATATATATATATATATATATATATATATATATATATATATATAATTTTAAATATTTAACCATCCTTCTATATATTTTTAATTTAAATTTTAAATGTTATCGAGCTCGATATACAAACCAAGATGATCCGTGTCTGTGCTGTTGTAGGTCCAAACTTTGTCGTTAAGAATCTGAATGTATTAAAAGGAACATTATAAAGCTCAATTTTTTGCATTACTTGAATTATTGCCTAAAACAATGTGTAATATAAATCTAAAATCTTTCGTATGTGTTTTTTGTATGTCTTTGGTCGATTACATGCTTCTTTGTTTTGTAGCCATATTCTTGGCATTATTATTTTCAAGCGAAGTCTTTTCTTGTGCAATTTTACTTAAATATCTTTACTTTCTGGAGAAGGTTTCAACATGAAAAAGTTATAAAACCTTAACATTAGCACTAAGTGTGCTCGCCAGTGCTTTCTTGAGAAGAATAGCTTCCTCTGGATCTTCGGGATGGTAATGTACAAACGACACAATTCCATGGGGTTGTAGACGAAAATGAAATCTAAGAAGATATAAGAAGGAAAAAGCATAAAACAATAATTATAACTGTATACAATTAAATAAAAAAAACTGCAATGACTATTGATTCTTTTGTTTGGTATAGCAAAAGATAAACCATTTATGATTATTTATAATTTCGGTAGTTTTCAACATATATTTATTTTTATTTTTAAATGTTTTCTAGCAAGAAAAAGAAAAAATACTGACCGTTTTGTCAAATCCCAGTTGTGAGGATTATCTACAACTATAGAGTAAAAAACTTTTACGTAATTGTAGGCAGTAGTGTTAAATATTTGAATATGACATATTTTGGATCATAGATAATTATGTAAGTGCCTAGATAAAGTTTTCTTACAGATGCCATCTTTTGAGAACTGTACAATGCTGTCAATTTCTAGCGCCATCAACCTATAATCATCCCGGATGTCCAACTGACTAATATGAAACTAAAACGTAAAATTTTGTAATATTGTAAATAGAAAATCATTTGATATTTATCAGAAAAGAAAAAAAGTCCCCATCCAGTATAAACACATAATGTTATTTTAGCTAAATTTAATAAGCCAAATACGTATTTAGCAGGCACTGAGAGTAAAATTGCTTTATTACAAATTGCATTTATATTTTCTGAGAAGAAATATAAGGAGTAAATCTCCATTGACATGAGATGTACATTGTAATTGATATTTTTTTCATTTATACGTTTTGAAAATACCTCTTAACACAAGATTCACAGTATAATTACATCAGCATAAACTGTAGTAATTTTATTAAGGGTCAGAGGGGATTTAATTCTTTAAATGATTTTTTTTATATTCTTTCAAGAAATCATATCTTTCGAAGAATCCTTGTAAACCAACAAACCTTGAAAACATTATTGTAAGGATTGTAAAATTACTATTTTTTTTACATGAAAATTAAAAATAGATAAGCAGCTACAGACACGTTATGAATTATTCCTCCTTGTAATGATAAGTCGGTACTAAAGGCTTTTCTTACCTTGACAGTCGTGGTGACATTCTGAGTTCCAATGTAATCAGATTCTGCATTGTAAATGTAGTGATGGACATAGTCAGGCTCAAAGAGGAACCCAAAAGATGGGCAAAGCAGGAAGAGAAGGAAATACAACATGTCGTCGTAGGAGTTACATCGCGACTCTTGTCTCATACTAAGCCTTTGTCTAAGTTTTCTTTAGATATATTTACGCATCAGATAACGAGTTTTGATTGGCAGTTTTGTTTGAATATTGATTTCGTGATATAATATAACTATTCCACCCCTTTAAGATCAAGTTTTCAAAAGATTATTTCTGTACGATATTGGATTTTACTAAAACAGAAACTCCCCGGTGGCCTCTATCTGTATATATATTTTAGAGTTTTAAAATTAAGATTATTTTCTCTTGGCGTAAATATACGGTTTTCCCTTAAATTGAATCATTCAAAAGATGTTTGTTAAGGTAGTTTGATCCTCAAGTTTATAAAATTAGCAGTTAAGTATCCAAATATACACATAAAAGTAGATTAATTTAAGTCAATCATATTATATAGGGAAAATTGTCAAATCTCCAATATTTTTACAGAAAAAGCGAATTGGAATATCAGCAATGCATTTCTTATTGCAAATTGATCAACAAATATATTTTATGTTAAAAAACGATAGGCATCCAGGCATTAAGAGAAATTGTCATAATTTTTATTCTTATTTGGTATTTTTTGTCTTCTATTTCCGTCATGTTTTCTAAAATACATAGTGTAAAAGGCTTTTGCTATCATTGCAAGACACCACAAATCACTTCTTTTTTCATATCATGCTAACAAGCACTGGTATCTAAGGTTGTTTTCAAGAAAATCTTATTTCTCTAAAAGTATTAGTTTTTTTTCCTTTTATAGGTTACAAATGTCAACTTTTAAAAGACCGTTTCCAAGACTTCCAAAAACCTTGAATCTTATAAAGATGAATAAAATGAAATTTGCAAGAAAAAATTTCATTTTCTTGCTTCATTTTTACGCATTTCAATTTAAATATTAATTTTTGGGTTATCCTTCCTTAAGAATTTGTGAAAGTTACTTTTTTAAGTTGAGCATTACACCAACCACCTGCATATTATCAGTCTGTTATTGATAATGTAGTGTAAAAGGACGTATTTATATTTTTAAAGGGACTGGGGTTTTTTGGCGATTTTCAGACTATTTTTACCTCCTTTCAAAGAATAGCTCCATATCAAGATATACAAAAAAGTTCAAATTTTAAAACTAAAATGTATGAAATTTTTCTTTGCCAAATGATAGTTGATAGCTTAAAATAGCATATCTAAAAAAGTAAATTAAATCTGGTGGTTAATCTGTGGTTAATTTGTTCACCCCCAGCCTCCTTAATATCGTACAGATGCATTGCTAAATAGGAATAATTGTGAAAGGGTGATGATAGTAAACATTAATCGTTGTCAAAATTTATATAAACAAAACAAGTCTGCAAAGAGGGGATACACGAACATTTTTGGTTTTGCTTTCTCACATTACTATTCTTTTTCCTTTCCTCTATTATAATTAAAAAAAAACAAATTCACACTTCTTAAATATGAATGCAAAAACTTTAGTTCCTACATGTGCAAGGTAGTTATACCATTAAACACTTCCAAAATTCTAATTATGGTTAAATCTAGGTTCACTTAAGGCATAAAATAACACTGTCTTTAAATCAATTAATTGAATATCACCCTTTGTTCCATATCATATATCTATATAAAGTAGAGACAAATTGCTTTTATTTACCATAATAATTTTTTTTTGGAGAATCAATGACTTGGAAAACAGGCTTTGAGAATGTGCAATGTTCATTAACTTCGCAGAAAATATGCATATTTGACTACCTTCGGCAAAGAATCAAAATATAGGCACAGCCTACGATCCAAATATTTAGACATGTCTTATGATCTTATTAATATGAAACAGCTATTTATGGTGTAATTCCATATTTTGGATCAAAGGCTGTGCTCTGTATAGAATTTAGAAAAAATACCTCCAATTATGGCCATTTTAAAATGAAATTTACCAAATATTGGGAACATGGCGTATTCATAACGTCATAACGCATTGACTAGACAGAAAATTACGTCATGTTTAATAGGAACACGGTCACCAAGGGTCCAAGTGATAAATACTGCATTTAAAGTTAAACTAAGTAGTTTCAATTATTCAGAAATTCTAAGGGCCAAAAAGGCCCTTGCTCTTTTAAATACAAAGACGTCTTGAGTACCTTTGTAAACCATTAATTTAAAGGACTATGGCAAATGCTAGTATTGCAAATTTGTTAGTTGTTGTTGTTTGTTTGTATACCGCCAAATACCCTTTTATAATGTTAATCATTCAATATTTTTTTACTGTTTTATTCATAAATTAAGTGTACTTTAAGAGGCAGTCCACCGAAAAACCAGGCAGTATTGTATTGATAGGCAGCACATCGAATGTGAGGAATATTTGATATTTTATTGAAAACAATATCAATGTAGTCTAAAACGAATAATGTAATTGAAGATTTATTTGAAAATTACTTATTTAGTAAAATATCCTTTTGTTTTGTGTTTTTGAATTCCCCTATATAAACCATTGAAAGTAGGTCGGAAACAAAGAACTGTAATTTCCAATACATTTTTAACAGGACTATATTTTACGCCTAACTAAATCAAGAAATAGCTCATCTTTCTGATTCAAAAATAAAAAGTGGGAAAAACACTTTTGATAGTAGTTTTCTGGCAAAGTATATAGACGTTTCTATGAAATTTTGCGATGCAAGAGTTATCTCCCGTAGCATCGGTAAATCTGCTAAACACCTTACTACCGGAATCCTAATGAAATATTTAGAATCGATACACTAAAAAAAAGTTTTTAAACATAAAATAACTATTTAATCTTCAAAACAGAATTTTTTTTCGCCTCCAAATGCAATATTTAGATTTAAAATGGCTCTATTATTCAGGTTGAATCCTCGTTTCCATTGATGTTTCAGTGACGTCATATACCTGACTAATGGTGCGTCACAATTAAATAGTCACAAGTTTTCCAGAGAAGTTTGTAAATTTATTCTTTGCGTAAAAGTGCAAAGAAAAAGATAGATGTATTTAAACAAGTCCGTTTTGAGAAGTAATTTTATGTCTAAGATTGATTGATTGATTGCATACTGTTTAACGTCCCTCTCCAGAATATTTCACTGATATGGAGACATCACCATTGCCGGTGAAGGGCTGCAAATTTAGGCCTATGCTCGGCACTTACGGCCTTTGAGCAGGGAGGGATCTTTATCGTGCCACACCTGCTGTGACACGGGGCCTCGGTTTTTACGGTCTCATCCGAAGGACCGCCCCATTTAGTCGCCTTTTACGACAAGCAAGGGGGTACTGAGGACCTATTCTAACCCGGATCGCCACGGGGTTATGTCTAAGAACTTATTTTTTAACTGATTATTACAGGATATGCGTAAAAATTATTAAGTGTTTTAAATGAACATTTCTTATAAAATTGGGATGTGAAGAGATTTTGTTTCCTTCTGAATATCTAGGAATGTTGATGGATTTACGCATTCCAACATTTAATTCAACGAAGTTGAGATGTTTACTTCATGATATTTGTAAAAACTTGAATATATACATGTATGCCTATGCAGTCAAATCAAAGTAAACAATCCGTTACGATTAAAATATATTTAAAAAAAAAAAAAAAAAAAAAAAACTGAAAAATAAGTTATAAAAATATATGCATGTTTTGAGAAAAATAGTTGCTGAACTCACCACCACATTTGGGCACTAAAATGGAAGATAATTTATAGTGAAACATTATGGAATGCCATATACGATAGCCAACTGCTTACTGCCAACTGCTCACTGCTTACTGCCAACTGTCAGCTGCTTACTGCCAACTGCCACACATATTTGAATAATTTTTCATATCTATATTGATATTTATGTGAATTTTCAAAAAAAAAAAAAAAAAAAAAAAAAACAGACACGGATCCAGGATTTTTTCCAAGAGGGTCACCCTAGTAAAAAATAAAAATACAACACGGAATTCTTTTGACAAGAAGAAAAAAACCGTTAATTCCTTTCCTAAACTATTTTCGTGGGCTCCCTATACTTCATATCTTCATATATCGGTATACAAATGATTGAATATAATGTCGTCATTTTTATGTCAAATAGCTGATATAATAAAAAATATTTTAGCTATAAACGAGTAACTACATTGTACTGAATTGTGTGTATGTAGTTAGTATCCGATGAGTACAATACATAATTTCAATGCTACACCAATTGTTTGTATCCTAGTTGTGTTTGAGCTCTACTGTATTTTAATTAATGCTTATCACTATGCTTTCAATGGGCCTTTACCAATTACTGCAATAGTGTTTGTGCCAATTGAATATTTTGTATTTGTATGACATTTTTCATACCAGCTTAACACGCATCCGCTTTTTTCGGGGGGGGGGGGCAAGGTCACTTTAAGTTGGTTTAGTTTATACATTAAATACATTACAACTTTACAAATTCCAAAAGGGTAGTCCACACCCCCCCCCCCTATCTCTCTCTCTAGACCTGTGCATGTAAAACATAACTTATTTGTTAAAACAAAGACACATAAATCTTTAATTTAATGAAAAATTTACCTGTAGAATTAACGGAAAATTTATTTTTCAAAATATCTCGCCCGCAAAACAAAAACAAATCCCTTTTTCAGTTTTTTATTTTTTCCAAAGGCTTCTCTGTATCTTGAGGGGATGTGTTATAGATCAAAAACAGGAAAAATGATTTGAAAATAAATTAACATTTTCAATTAATTTCTGACTAAAACTGACCTTGTACCCCTTAGATATTGAGATATGAAGCATACACATACCCCCACCCACCCCACCGAAATTTTATTTAAGAAAGGAGATTATTTTGTTTTTCTATTTTTCTTGTGAATAATTTTATTTAAGAAAGGAGATTTTTTTATTTTTCTTGTGAAGAAATTTCTGGGTTGGATTTTTTTTTTACTGGAGTGGACCCCTCCTGGAAAAAAAGCCTTGATCCGCGTCTGGTTATTTGAAAATTTACATAAATATCAATATAAATATGAAAATTTATTCAAATATGTGTAGCAGTTGGCAGTAAGCGGCTGACAGTTGGCAGTAAGCAGTGAGCAGTTGGCAGTAAGCAGTTGGCTGTCGTATATGGCATTCCATAAAACATTTCGTTTTTTTTTTCTTTTTTCTTTTTTTTTTTTTTATATTTTTATTCATTTTCTTTATCAATATTTTGGCGATTAATACAATCACATACTTACATCTTATACTGGAGTAAAAACATGTGACTATGTTGACCAATTCTAAAATATTTTCATATTTATAATATTTATAAAACCAGTTTTTTTTTTTAATGATGCCACAATGCCGCCTCCCCCCCCCCCTCTTTCTGCTTTTTGATTGCGATTTATGGGCTCTTAAATGATTAGGTTATACATGATAGAACATTTTCTTATTTATAAAAAATTAAATTTTGTAAAATAGGAAAATATAGGGGAAAGGCTTTACAGATGACAGGTTAAAAAAACTTGGATAAAGCCGATCGAGAGTGTACACATAAAAATATTTTCCGTATATAGCTATATTTTATAACGTATCGAAAATTGGATACAGAATTCAAAAAGTCACTTGCTAAACTCAAATTTGGACCTCATAATTTTTTTTCTAAAGCAATATAATTGGGAGTCTTATTCATTATAAAATAAAAGATAAGAGTGTATGCTATAAATAATATTGATTGACACCTCCAGCTTTTGAGTGTCTGTTTCATATAAAACAAAATAAAAACTTAATATTTTTTTAACCCTCATGTTGACCTTTTTGCACTTAAAATTAGGCATTTACCAAAAATAGGACTAGAGGACCAGTAAATTTTTTTTTTGATGTTGACATGTGTAAACACTTGCTTTACTAAGTCTACATGCAAAAAATAATGAAAATCCATGACATGCGATGTGCCTCCCATTGCCTGGTTTTTCGGTGGACTGCCTCTTAAATTGTTTTAATATAATGGAGTTAAAGAAGAGCAGATAATACCCCTTGTTTATCAATAAAGGAAGACCTCCTTGATTTTTTATGGTGTGTTATATATATAGGACAATGTAAAAAGCAAATTGTTTCGTTTATGTGTTAATCGGTTTATTTTTTTCAAGACTTACAGTTCTGAAATTAAATGTCTTATCATATATTTACAATTAAATCAAAGACAAATTTTATCTCTGTTTTCATCACAAGGGCTTAAAAGTACGTAATGTTGTTTAATATTTGGAAAATCCTTAATTTCAGGCCAGGAGCGATTGGACGTTTTTGAGTAAATACATGTCAATGACTAGGATAAATGATTGAATTTTCGATATCCTTAATCCTTGAAATATCATAAAAGAAATCAATAAAGTAACAAAATTAACCGCCTGACACACTTGCTATAGTAATTTAATTTAGATTTAGGCAATAAGTAAGCTTCTTATGAACAGACTTACACTTATTTTTTTTTTCTTAGTAATACCTCATGCTTACATTTTGTTTTTTGTTTTTTTTGACAAACATCAAAGTTCTAATCTCTAGAATTCTAATTTTTTATCTGTATTCTTTGTATTATTTTATCATGTGTAAATTGTTGTATTATTTCTATATTTAAAAAAAGTAGTAATTATCTTTCCTTATTATAAATTTTTCATTCAGATTCACAGTTGATGATCGTCATAAAATTCAAAAGAAAAAAAATCAAAGAGGGTGTTTCTTGGGTACGTCTTGACAAGTAACTTTGAAACAAAAAGTGGAAGTTCCACAAGCTAACTTAAGTTTACGCAAGATGGGAATGCATTCAGAAAATTGCAAACATTTCCAAATTTACTTGATATACTAGTAGACTTACATGTACAAGCTCGTTCAAGTACACCATATCTCTGTATGTTCAATGTATATTCAAAATTTTATTAATAATATAAAATAAAGGAGTTAAATTCACATTTTGTATTATGTTTACATTCCCTGATGAAAAGCTAAATTGCTATAGTTGCTATAGTGCGTTTAAGTAAGCTTTTGGAAGAAACATTGCTTTATTTACTAGAAGAAATACTAGTAGTACCTATTTTCGCATATTATTATATCGATCGATATATCCTGGTAAGCTTGAGTTAAAAGATACCGCAGAGTCTGACACTTTTGTTTCATATTTGGATACTTTACTTGAAAAAGACGTTAATGGTAATCTTATCACCACGCTCTATGATAAACGTGACAACTTTAACTTTTCTATCAAATTCCCTTACTTATGCAGCAATATTCCTGCATCACCTGCATACGGAGTTTATATATCTCAGTTGATTCGATACGCAAGAGCATGTTTTACATATAAAGGATTTCTAAAGCGGAGTTAATTATTGAAAAACATGTTGATGAAATAAGATTTTCTACAGCCTCGTTTAACGTCATCGTTTCATAAGTTCTGTGGTCGATACAATGACCTTGTCAGCTCCTCCATGGCAACTGATCCCACATGTGATGTGTAGTAGGTCCGTGTTTGCTCTGCTCCAAATATGTATTTTTGTATTGACTTTTGATCTTGAATACTGTATCTCCATTCAAAAGTCATAGTAAAAGAACTCAATTTTTTAAAGTTTAGAATGATGAGATTTTCTTTTATCGTTTAATTTTTGTAGACTGAGATTTAAAGCATTAATTTTGTGATTAATTTGAAAAGTTGTGAACAAGATTACAATATTAAATTTTATTGAAACCTTCATATAAAAAAAATCTCCTATTTTAGTTCTTTGATTTTCCTGGGAAAGGTGCACTTCTGAATGCAATTTTTTTCCCATAAATACTTAGAAACAAGACAAATAAATATCAAACATTATTGTAAGTGATAAGCAAATATAATTCATCTTAAACGCCCAGTCTTACAATCTTATCTGATCGTGATGTATAGTGCTCTTAAGTAGTTTAAGACAATCTGTAAATTCTATTGGTTTAAAAAATATATATAGGGTTGAATTTTTTAAAATGGTTAAAGATTTTGACAAAATAAGACATTAAATCATTCATAAAAGTAAAATTTACTGTTCTGCAAGGGTTCCTATGTGTTTTGACCAATTGATCATGTCCCGATAAAACGACTGGCTTAACCACCAAAGACCAAGTTTTAGTAAAGACCAGGAAGTATTTTTAAGATCAATGTTATTTAAATAAAAAGTTTTAAACTGCAGTTATCCGAGCAACAACAAAACTACGAAGTGTTGATGATAAGAAATTTATAAAACAGAAAAATAACCCCATATTCTGTCTTTATACTTGTACATTGTACCGAGTTATAATCCAACATACATGTACGTATTATGGTAATTTACATTCAATTGGTTTGTTAGCAATATTTGAAATATTCAGAACTTGCATATTACTTTAAAAATTAATGTTCACCCTAAAAAGAAAGCAATGGGTAGAATTAATGTTACAATCTTCACAATTGTTCCACTTTCTCTAAATAACATTTAAAATATACAAATGAGCATTACAAACAAAGACAATGTTGTAATGTTTGAAAGCTTAAGCCATTAAAATCTGATCTGATAATCCTTAAATTTTAATTCTGAAATAAAGAAAGACAAAGGATAAATGGGTTTTTATATTGCAAACTTTCAACACCGATCTGACACTTTTAATTTATTCTGAAAATTTCCCGGTGTTCTTATGCCTGCGTAATCTTCCCCCGGATTCATAATATTCATTATATTTTGCATCTTCCCAAGTCGAGAGTTTCTGATCCGCTCCGCTCCACACAAACCCTTGATCGGATAAACTAAGATTTACGGGGTTAGCAATGCTCTCTCTGATTATAGGCATCGGAAGCAAATTGTAAGTACGGGGGGGGGCTAATTGAAAGTGGGGAGTGGGCTAAACCATTAAAAAAGACAAACCCGATTTTCCAATGTCTATATTATGTATATATTTGCAAAAAACTAGAGGGGGGGGGGGGCTAAGCTCTTGCTCTGCTCCAAATTTGTACACAGGCAACTTAGCCACATATGATTCTCATATTATTGGTTTCATATGAGAATCATAGAAAAAGGGCATCATATGTGAATCATATGAAGCAAATCATATGATTTACATATGATCCACATATGTGAATCATATGAAAATAACTACATATGATTTTCATATGAATGATTTAAGTGTGTTTCAAGCCATTTACATATGAGAATCATATGAAAAGGACATCATATGTAAATCATATGAAACACTTATGTGTGTTTCAAGCCATTTACATATGAGAATCATATGAAAAGGGCATCATATGTAAATCATATGAAACACTTATGTGTGTTTCAAGTCATTTACATATGAGAATCATATGAAAAGGGCATCATATGTAAATCATATGAAACAATCATGTGTGTTCTCTTTCAATATTTTTCACATTCTTGTACACATTTAAAAATCAGATATTTCTGCTTTAGATGAAAATTCATTACATTACAATGATCTATCTTCATTGGTTAAATATTTTAAAATATCTTATAATGCTTACACAACTTTTTTGATAAAGGTATTTTCATCAAGAGAAATAACTTATTTTTCACAGTGTACATTCTAAGCAAGAAAATATACTAACAAGTCAGTAGCATTTGTCGATACATGTATTTAACATACTCTAAAATGAGTACAAATTTTATGATTTCAGCGAAAGGATTAAGTAGTTAAACATGTATACATGTACAAAGAATAACATAATTAGGTCATGCACTTGTATAAAAATACCATATGACATGAAAGTGTCCACAGCAAAATTGAAATACCAGCAATAACATTTGTCATGTATTCTCTATTGTAAATTTATGAAAAATCAAGTTATTTGATATTCCAGCATACAAATAAGAATGGGAAATCTTTACAGGTCAAATTCAGACAAGATTGCGTACATCCTCCCCATTTCATAATTATTCCATATATTTTCTTTCTTTTTTCTTCTGTATCTTTCAATTTTTTCAGCTGTCCTCCCTCTCATCTTCCATGACCATTTTGAAAATCTCTTTGAACTGTACAAAAAATGCAAATCCACCAGTTCTCCCCTTCCTGAACAATTTCTTTGTGGCACAGAATGATCTCTACAAAAATTTCAAAAATGAAAATAAAATAATTCTTAAATTATTACAAAATCAATTCTACAAGTTATATTACAGTAACTTATCATCAGCAAACAAATGTATTCCTAATTCACCGACACAGATATAATACGAGATAAAACTAATGCTATTTATTTTATACTAGGTGTTTTGTGAAATCCTATGATGTAATTTGCAAGACACTGTTGGAAGATATGCTTCATAATAAAATTATAAAAAGATTTTTTTTTGAATTTTGACAATTGAATTGAATTTTGCAAGACAAGTACACTATTGGAAGATATGCTTCATATCAAAATCATAAAAAACAATTTTATTTAATTATTTTGTCAATTGAATTTGGAATGTTCAAATAGTATTATTCATGTATTAATTCAAATTGCCAAAAATTAAGAAGATTCTGACGCAAATATATTACTTTTGGACAAAAAAATTTACAGACAAGTAGATATAGGCAGAAAAACAGACTTTGTGATTCCTGGATATCCCAAACTTTGTCGGTAAGAATATAACACAGTTCTATTAAACAGTGTGTATTTACCTCAACTTTGAAGCAAGCCTTGGATCTTTGGATTTTTTTCCTATGAGAGGCTGACTGTATATTGAAC
Organism: Saccostrea cuccullata; assembly: GCF_032062105.1. Classification (NCBI taxonomy): domain Eukaryota; kingdom Metazoa; phylum Mollusca; class Bivalvia; order Ostreida; family Ostreidae; genus Saccostrea; species Saccostrea cuccullata. The sequence continues at coordinate 129,923 of NW_026932411.1, read as the reverse complement.
CTGTAAAACAAATATTCACACAGTATTTTCTAAGCATAACTAAAACTTAAACTACAAAAAAAAAGAGAGTACAAGTTTGTAGGTTCCGGGTCTCTCTATTCTTAAATATCTTACATTTTACCTGAAACTAGGTTCTCTATAGTGTTGGAAATTTTTTTTTATAAATGTCAGTCAATGAATACATAGATGTAAATATTCAATGGATTAGCTTTCAATACATACACATGTATTTGTACCTTGAAAGTTGCCTCTGTTATATTATTAATTTTTTGCTAAGAAAAAAAAATCCAATTTACCCCCTGAGGTTATTGTTTAGTTTTATAGCTTTTAAAGCTAGCAAAGTCTATTCATACTTACCATATTTTATAAGTGCATTGGATTAAAATTGTTTCATATTATGTAGAATAAAACTTCTATATCAGTGTATATTATTGAGTTGAAATTATTTTTGATGAAGCCATGCAAACAATGTAGAATTATAAAGGAACAAAAAGAAATTATCAAGAAATATTTTGTCATAAAGGAGTCATTACAGATTTACACTTTGATTTTTTATTGCAAGTATTTTTTTTTTACCTTTAATATTGTGATGATGCAATCGTCTGTCAAAATCGGCTTTTGGATCAATCGCCAGTCTTATCAGCTTTGGGCTTCTTGGACTTAATGAAAAAGCAGCACTGTGACACTGAACTCAAGTTGTTGAACATGTTGAATGCATCTATAGGCCATAAAAACAAACATTTGTCATTAAGTTGATGAAAGAATTGACTTGATAACGATCTCAACATGCAAAAACACCAAACTGCTGTACAGGGTTTCTACTTTCACTTTTAAATCAGTACGTAACAAAAGTCAAAACAAAAAAGAAAACAAAGTAATGCCTTTAGCCTAACATGTAATTTGTAATGTTTACATCCATTCAGAAACAAACTTATCCAAAATTACTTACAGATTATCACTAAATTACTAACGTTATAGGTTTACGAAATAAATTAAATTAATTAACAATTACAAGTAATGTAAGTGCTATAGAAATAACTTCATACGAACCTGTAACCGTAATGAAAGGATATTTAAACAATATGACTTACTTTTTCCAACACCCAGCACTTCTGCTGCAGAAGTGACGTCAAACATGACGTACACTTTCATCCGATAGAAGTCAAAACCGGTCTGGGAAAAAATACGGATTTTTTTTTATTTTACTCAAGTAATAAACCAAACCCAAAAGATTTGAAATAAAAAGCAAATCAATTTATTCTTTATCAATTTTGTCCGGGATATGCATTATTACAGAAAAAGAAAATTGTGAAAGTTTTTTTTATAAGGGAAAAGGGGGGGTGTTAAACAGAGTAGAACTTTACATAAGTAATTGCTGACAGATTCTTTTGAATTGATGTACATTTTAATTACTATTGAGATATAAAATTGCAATTTTACTTAAGTATACCAAGGGCAAATCAGTGAACACTGTTTCATATGATTATCATATGACCACTGTTTCATATGATTCTCATATGATCACTGTCAAAATATTTGTATAATTTTTACCTGAGTATAACAAGGACAAATTAGTGAATATGGTTTCATATGATTCTCATATGATCAGTTTCATATGATTCTCATATGATCACTGCCAAAATATACATATGATTCTCATATGTAGGACCTTTCATATGAGAATGATATGTATATTACTTCATATGATTAACATATGTATGATCACATGATTCTCATATGATATGCCACATATGATTCTCATATGATTGTTTACACATATGATTCTCATATGATCCACATATGATCCTCATATGAAAGGCAATGCATATGTGGATCATATGTGGTTAAATTGTCTATGTATTGTTGTATGGACTTTTGATCTTGAATACTGTATCTCCATTCAAAAATCATAGTAAAAGAACTTAATTTTTCAAAGTGTAGAATGATGAGATTTTCTATTGTCATTTAATTTTTGTAGACTGAGAGTTGAAGCATTAATTTTGTAATTGATTTGAAAAGTTGTGAACAAGATTACAATATTAAATTTTATTGAAACCTTCATAAAAAAAACTCCTATTAGGACTTTCAGTTCTTTGATTTTCCTGGGAAAGGTGCACTTCTGAATGCAATTTTTTTCCCATAAATGCTTAGAAACAAGACAAATAAATATCAAACATTATTGTAAGTGATAAGCAAATATAATTCATCTTAAACGCCCAGTCTTACAATCTTATCCGATCGTGATGTATAGTGCTCTTAAGTAGTTTAAGACAATCTGTAAATTCTATTGGTTTAGAAAATATATATAGGGTTGAATTTTTTAAAATGGTTAAAGACTTCGACAAAATAAGACATTAAATCATTCGTAAAAGTAAAATTTACTGTTCTGCAAGGGTTCCTATGTGTTTTGACCAATTGATCATGTCTCGATAAAACGACTGGCTTAACCACCAAAGACCAAGTTTTAGTAAAGACCAGGAAGTATTTTTAAGATCAATGTTATTTAAATAAAAAGTTTTAAACTGCAGTTATCCGAGCAACAACAAAACTACGAAGTGTTGATGATAAGAAATTTATAAAACAGAAAAATAACCCCATATTCTGTCTTTATACTTGTACATTGTACCGAGTTATAATCCAACATACATGTACGTATTTTGGTAATTTACATTCAATTGGTTTGTTAGCAATATTTGAAATATTCAGAACTTGCATATTACTTTTAAAAATTAATGTTCACCCTAAAAAGAAAGCAATGGGTAGAATTAATGTTACAATCTTCACAATTGTTCCACTTTCTCTAAATAACATTTAAAATATACAAATGAGCATTACAAACAAAGACAATGTTGTAATGTTTGAAAGCTTAAGCCATTAAAATCTGATCTGATAATCCTTGAATTTTAATTCTGAAATAAAGAAAGACAAAGGATAAATGGGTTTTTATATTGCAAACTTTCAACACCGATCTGACACTTATAATTTATTCTGAAAATTTCCTGGTGTTCATAATATTCATTATATTTTGCATCTTCCCAAAGTCGAAACCCCGTAAAACTTCTATCGGTCAAGGGTTTATGTGGAGCGGACCAAAAACTCTTGACTTGGGAAGACGTTCATTTTGATGCTTTTATAAAAATCAGGATTCCCGTAATTTCGATCCTCTTAAAAAGAGTGCACGATATGACATTATAAATAAAAATGTATCATGGTTAAATTAATATTTTTTGCATTGCAATTCTATTTGTCGGTTACTAGTTTTGACTTAACCTATGCAAGAAATTTAAATACATAAGAAGTTACGAATTTACAATTTTTTTTTCAAATCTTTATGTAAAACTTAACCAATAGAACTTTTATTTTGATGTTCATGTATAATCCTCATGAAATCATTAATGTTAAGTTAATTTTACGTAAATAATTGCTCAGAATAGTTAATAAACAGATGTGTTATAACATCTTGTAGATTACCCCTAACGTATTTTTCTAGTAAAATATGAAACTGATAAAATGTATGGTTGTAATATTTGGCGATAAATCAAGCCCAAAGGTCCATAAAACAACACAAAACAGGAGCAGAGCAAACGCGGACCCCAAACACCAGTGTCAGGACCAGGTGCCACGGAGAAGTGAGCATCCCCTTACACCGACTGGCCACAAGCGCCGTGCGCCCCCTATCACGATCGAGAAACAACAAATAAGCCCACCCCGCCAACTTAGCGTGTATTCACTGGACCAACAACGAACAGTTTTCAGTCCGTTAATTGATACAAAGTTTAAAGAGTACTAACAAGAGAAGCTCTGAGTAGCTCCGTAAGTAGGTCTTGTGATATGTGACAACAATACAGCGAGATAAAGTAGGAAATGTGGCTAGGAAATGTCCAGCACGTGCAGACGGTAAACGGAAAAGTTATATTTTCATGCGCGGATCTAGAGGGGGGTCGGGGTGGGGGGTCAGTACCCCCCTGGAATTTTCAAGGTTAAAAAATGTATATACTAAAGCAAGAAAAAAGTTACCATGGACCCCCCCCCCTTGGATAACGCTGACCCCCTAGTAAACGCGAATATGTGTGAAATAGGTATAAAGAGTGAAAGATTTCAGTCAATAGAAGTCATAGACTACCCCCCCCCCTCCGTTTTTGACGTTTGGGCAAGTTAAGGTTTTTTTTTTTTGGATTTTTTTTTGACAAGGGTGGACCCCCCTGGAATAATTTCAGTATCCGCGCCTGGATTTTATTTCAGTCTTTACCACCTTATACTATCTGCAGTACCCAAGTACAGACTGTATCTCTCTTGCATTCATTCAAACTTCAATAATTAAGTATCCATTATGACATTATTTTTTGCAGTCATGTACATGTATTCAAATTTCATTTTGGATAAACATACTTGCATTGAAACTAGGACTTTATTTATTGGCGCCAGATTAGCAAATTAGGCGGTTTTAACTGACAAATCAGCTGAATGAGAATTAAAATGGCATTGTGGGCATTGTGGTTACGACAGTCGAATGCTACAGAAATATTAGACTTGGGAAAAACAAAATCTAATGGTGATCGGAAGAGCACAAAGAACAGTCTTTCCATCTATTTTATAAATGAAAAGCAATTTCCACATTTCTTTAATTTCCAATTTTATTACTAACAATTTTTTTCCTACATAAATTCTAGATTCCTCAAAGCTATTCTGCAAGTCAGTTTGCTTTGCTATTCCTTTATTGTACTATCTACTTATAGTTACAGGAGAATTATACAATTGTTATGTGGGTTTCCTGGCCAAAACACTTGTGATCACGAGTATTTTATTAAAACAAAAAAGCATTATTTTTCATTTAAATGCATAAGAGATTCGCCCTCTTTTTCTTTTCCTTGAAGGGCTATTCTTCTGAACTTGGCACATAGTAAATTTTATTTTATATATTTTCTAGTGAACAACGAATTACAATCACCGGTGACATCTTTTTTAGTATCTAATATTTTTATTCTTTTCATAAGAACAATGTTTTCAGTTTATTCAATATTAATCATAGATTGACATGAACCACGTGTTCGAAGTAGAAGGTTAACATGTAGCTGGCGTAAACGTTGCTTTTCATTCAACGATTGGTCAGTTGTTCGTGGCTAAATCCACTATGCGCTTTAATAATAGGTGTCATATAAGGTAAAAATAAAATACAATGACTGTCAGAGTAGAAAATTCTAACAGCTTATAGGGGAATTTTGGAAAAATTGTCACTTGAGCTCCAATTTTCATCGTAATTTATCACAAAAGCAGACATAATGTAGATTATAATTTTACACCCCCCCCCCTTATGAAAATCATGTTATTTAAAAGAAATAGACTAGTACTTTCCTGATAACCCTTAAGTAGCTAAATGTTTTCGCTGTCAATTTATTGTTTTGTAAGTTTATGTAATTCTAGTATGCAATCATAGAGAATTTAAGAAATAATGTCCGCGATTTCGTGAATGTTGCAAAATAACCTTCGAGGTCAAGAATTGTTGTTTGAAAGATAAAAGCGATGTTTCAAACAACATTTCGAGACCGAGGAGGTTATTCTGCATCATTCACGACAACAAAGGCTTTATTTCTATTCTAGTAAGAAGCAGTAAAATACGACTGATCGTTCTCTAAAGAGAAACGAATTAGGTCACCATGCTGCGATAACGCTGTTCCATTTACCACCAGAGTGTTAAATTGTTTGTTTAGGTCAAAACTTAGTAAGTTACAAACAATGCAACTAAATATAGTCTTTAGTCATATTCTCTGTAAAATGAAACAAAAATGAAATTCGTATTCCAAATTTTGGCTTCATATTTTGCTTTTGTTGAAAAAAAAACTGCTTGAGAAGAAAAGCAGTCGTCGTTGAAAACGACAAAACCGATGACGTTTTAGAGAAAGAAAGACACTCACAAATGTTCAAGATTTTCATATTGAGTGCAATGGTCATACAATTCATTCTATGGAAAAAGTTAAATACTTAGGAGTTTTTATGAATCAATGTTTGAAAGGAAATGTTTTTATTGAGTCCATTGTTAAAAATGTTAACAATAGGTTCCATTTTTTATACAGATAAGCTCGTTTTTAAGATATAAGATCATGCTCTGTCATTTAGATTATGCCAGTTGTGCATGGTATGCAGGTTTATCAAAGAACCTTAAAAAGAAATTACAAATATGCCAAAACAAAATGGTGAGATTTATACTTAATCTATCTCCTTTGCATACCATAAACTATAAAGTTCCTAGTACATTAAATTTGTTGAATGTGGAAGATCGGGTAAGACTACTCAGATTAAACCATGTATATAATATATACCATGGCTATGCGCCATCTTCTAACTGGAAATTTTTCTCTAAGATCAGCTGTGTCTTCACGCAACACCAGGGCATCCACTAATGAAGATTTTTTTATACCTCATGTGAAAACATGTCAAGCAGACACTTTTTACTATAATGGCATAATGAAAAGGAAAGAGTACTTTTAAGAAACAAGTCAAACGTTTTATCTTACAAAAAGGCATTTTAGAACAAGAAAGTGATATGTTTCTGTACTAGTTTATAAAATATATTTTATTATTTTATTGATAATGTTAATGTTAATGTTATCATACTTTAACTCAATTTAGATGTTTATGCTAAAATGATTGTACCAAAATTATTTTAGTGCCTTAATGATGGATTTATTTATTTATGAAATCTGGATTAGCAACTTTTCGCTTTTGTAAGATCATGTATAATTATGTGTATTTGTTTTATGTATGATGAGATGATACCAAATAAATACTACCACTACTACTACTAATACTAACGTCACGCAGCAGCCGATAACAATGCCATTTTGTCTTTTACTCAGGAAAATTCTGAATAAACTCAAAAAATGTTGAAGGAATAAAAAATATGTTACAAACGAGATGTGCATATGTGTACAGATAGTATAGACAGTAAAGTTTAAACGTAAATTAACTAAATGATTGATATTTTAAAAAAAACTTAATTAATACAAATCTGTATTTGAGTGACAGAGACTTTGTATAAGATGAGGACATTCTGTGAAGAAGCGTTTATCTGTAAAAGTCTCAACAAAAACTTTAAAAAGTTTTAACGTCAAGGAAAGACATAGGCGCTTTAGAGTTGCTTACCCTGTGAAAGCAGAGTTAAGTAATAAAAGAAATTAAAGCCTAACAAAGGAAATTATACAACGAGAGCAATTCTTAAAAAATGAATTTCAAGCATTAGAAAAAGTATTCAATGATTGGGCATTGGATTAAACTTTGTGACAGGTACAGGAATAGCATATTTTAGAAATTCTTGACAATATATTTTGAGGTCACATTCCCATTAACGTAAAGATCTAGTAAATAACTTTAGAGTAATTTTTTAGTGCTAGATCCATTATGACGTCATAATCAATTTCAACTTTCTTTTTCCCGCACTTCATGGCTTTAACAGAATTATGTAGAAAATAGGTTATTTTCATGACATTCAATTTGAAATCATATGAAATGTAAACCGGATACTTATATTAAATTTGATATTGATTTAAAGAAGAGGCCATGAACATACTAATTACCGTTTTCTGAGAGACTGTAGGCAATCTGGATACATTTCTTTTGTCGAATATGAAGAAAACTTCAACTCTCATGCCTGGTTTTCTTAATTTTTCATTGAAAATGACAGTTTAAAATACAGCTTTTCATCTTGTTTATCTACAAATTATGCACCGAAACACCTTATTTGACCAAGCTAAAGTTGTAAAGCATCAATAAAGGAATTTATTTCTCAGATTTGATAAATCTGTAGGCACCTTTCATTTACTAGATCTTGACCTTAAGGGTGCTCCGTGGGTACAACAAGGGTATGGAGATAACGAACAATATTCAATCTCAAAGTCCATAAAACAATACAAAATAGGAGCAGAGCAAACACGGATCTCCGAAACATCAGAGGTGGGATTAGGTGCCATGGAGGTGTGAGCATCTCCTGCTGACCGGTCACACCCGCCGTGTGCTCCTTGTCATGATCAGGAAATAACGGGAAAATCTGTCGTCAATTCAGTGTATAAATAATGGACTTACAATTAGTACGAAAAACGTCAGCATTTGACTCAACGATAAATTGTATTTGCTGACAAGGTCATTGTATCTGCCATAGAACTTACGAAATGATTAGTTTTTAAACGAGACCGTTGATCTTCTTGTTTCATCAACTTGCTTGTCAATAATTTACCTCATTTTAGAAATTTAATGTTCATACGTAGAGCATGCTCTTGCGTATTAAATCAACTGATATATATATATATATATATATATATATATATATATATATATATATATATATATATATATATATATATATATATATATATATATATATATATATATATACTTACGTATGCAGGTGATGAAAGTATATTGCTACATAAGTAAGGGAAGTTTACAATAGAAAGGTTAAAGCCATCACGTTTATCATATAGTCATCACGTTTAACAAAAATTATGATTTTAAAATGAAGTAAATTGATTTCTGTTAAATCGAATGAAATGAAACTTCACACATCAACAAAACAAATATTTTTACATATTATTTTATACTTATTTTAAATTTTTAGTGAGAAATATAATAAAGATTGACTTCGTCCACGAACTTTTCGAACAACCCCCGTAAAAGCATGTTTATAATAAACTTTTGCTATAAGGTTATAGATGTGTCAAACTGTAATATCTGTAATCTGGAGAATAAAAAGATATATTGAATAATCGAGGAATGAAAAACAATACGTGTTAAAAAATGGATATACATACTTTGATGCATTTTGTTCATTTTATTTTAAAAAGCACAGAAGAGTCCACAGACACGTGTTTCAGATTTATAAAAGAGAAATCTATCTCGATTAAGAGGTTTATCTTATGAACCAAAAGATAAATTGCTGAAAATCAAAATAAAGTGAACTTTGTTTGCTTTTTGTTTGGCGTTTCAAGGATATTTTGACTTTTACATTAATAAATTATTATTTGTTTTAGGAGAAGCACTCATATAAATTATTTTCTAAGTATCTATAATACATTTAAAAGTCAACGTCGAAGAGTACTAAAAACAACTGAAATCAATTCTCAATTTAAAAGTTTGAAAGTCATTGTGCAACCAAACAGTATTCAAGCTCAAATGCCGTTTGAATAATACAAATCAGGAGCAGAGCAAACACGGACTTCCAAAACATTAGAGATAGATTAAATGACATGAAAGTGTTCAACTTTGATGCCGACTGATTACGAGGGCTGCTCAATAAATAATGTTCTGAGCTCTATGAAATACAACATAGAAATCATATGACATTAAACTTCACTTTTGTCTCATGATTGAATCGTTAATAAATTGATCGCAGTTTATGTGACCATTATACATCACATAGTTTCTTTGTGAAAAGCTAGAAATCAAGGGCTTTTCGAGGCACTGCATTTAACATGAATGGTAAGGGATTAGTAAACTAGATTGAAATTAAACATTCTATTTAAAAAGTTGTAAAATTAATTGTAAAATTGTTAAGAATCCCAAAGAAATATTCACTGAAATATGTAAGATTTACGAAGGCTGTTCAATAAATAATGTCCTGAACTGTATTACATACCATACAGATATCATATGACATAAAACGTGACTTTCTCTCATTATTGAATCTTTAATGAATTTAGAACAGTTTATGAGACCACTTTTCATCATATAGTTTTATCGTGAGAAGCTGGGAAACAAGGGTTATTCGAGACACTGCATTATAAATGAATGGTAAAGAATCAGTAAACTAGAGTGACAATAAAAGCTTCATTAAAGCTGCTGTAAAACTTGTTAAAAATTCCAAAGAAATATTTACTGAAACATGTGGCATTTACAGCAACCAATGCCTGTTTTATAGACAAATGAGCTGGTGGATTTCAATGATAAAAAATTATATAATGGGCATCAAAAATGGGTACCGTCCTTGCCAACAAAAATTATAACAACTTATGTACTGTTCGCCAAATTTCAACAAATAATATTTGATGATGTATGATTGACTTTAAGACACATAGCAAATTTGATAGACATCATATCGGGAGTAGTTTACACTGCTTTTAAGAAACGTTTGACGGTTAAAAAACTTGGTACTCAAAGGTCACTCTATATTTTGAAAAATGAGTGAAAACGACAGCGTGTACGAAATTAACAATTATTTGAAAATATCAGTAATTGTAGTTATCCACGTTTGTTTTATATTCAAACAGATATTGGAACATGAATCTATTGCTTAAAACCCTCAAAACAAAATTTACCATAAGATGTACTTGATAAAAATGACGAAGGTCTGACAAGAGCAAAGGTATGCAAGAGCACAAAGACAGATTTATATGCAATTTTCTTAAATATTAGTAGTATTGTTGTTCAAATTCGCATTCGGGGAGGCAGTTTAATTTCTGGAGGAGTCTAGAAAGCAATTTTTTTGCAAAAAAATCGACAGGTTTATCAGAGGAAGGACACAGAATCAGGAATCCACTAAATTGAATTTCTTCATGACTGCGTCCAAACCCGCAAGCCCTGAAGAGTAAAGAGGTTTTCGGGATAAACAGAAAGTTAATGTTTTTTCACATTAACAATGTTCGCCAGATCTTTGACCTTTTGACTTGTTTCTATTTCCAAACTTGAAAATAAACACCTTTCAGAAGGAAGAAAGAAGTCCGGGAAATCATTGGATCTGCCATTTTCCAGTATACTAAGGGTAAAAACAATTAGAAATTGGATAAAAAATGTTACAGATTTGTATTTTAACTTTTAATTAACAGATATTGATAAGTAAAATCATGAAGATTAAATCATTGAAAAAGCGTCTTTTGCTTCTTTCTGAGCACTGAGGACATTATTTATTGAACAGCCTTCGTATAGCAACAAATGTCTGTTTTATACACACATGAGGAGGTGGATTTCAATGAACAAAAATTATTAAATGGGCATCGAAAATGGGTACCGTCCTTGGCGACAAGGACATGCAATTACAAAAATGCTGTTTACCAAAATTCATCAAATTATCACTGATGATGTTTGACTTCCTTTAGGACACATATCAAATTTCATAGACATCATTTTGGGGGGTAGTTTACACTGTTTAAAAGAAACATTTGACAGTAAAAAAGCTTAGAACGCAATGGTGACAGGTCACCCTATGGTTTGAAAATTGAGGGGAATGAACATGGTGTAATAATATCTAAACAATTATATCAAAAAATCAGAAATTGTAGTTTTCTACGTTTGTCTAACATTCAAACAGATAATTATGCTGAAGTCCATTGTTTTAAACCCTCGAACAAATTTGCAATAAGACGCACTTGACAAAAACAACCAATGTTTGAGAAGAGCAACAAATTGCAATAGCACAAAATCAGTTTCTTAAAAGTATACATGCTATAACTTGCGCCAGTTTAAATAAGGTTGGAAATTTATATATTGTGTTTATCAATAAAAGTTACGAAAATACTTTAAATTACACCATTAAAATTAAACGCATTATAAAGTTATCAAATTATAATTATTTATAACCCTGCTAGGAGAGAAATGGCTATTGTTAAATAAATCCATCACGTGACGCCGTCGCTACTTTTAGATTGATAAACAGACATGGCGTGAAGAAAACAAGATGGGCCGTTTGAGATACAACTCACTTTTGACGTGGATGGCAAGCTTCTTACTCTTAATGATACTTATTTTTTTAATGTAATCAATCTCAACCAATTACTCTGTTATGACGCATATTAACCTTTTATTATATGATTGAACAATTTCCTTCTCTCTGATTGGCTGAGATCCAACAATGTTAGAAAAATACTATATTATATTGACCTGCACGTGACCTTCCAGGTTAATACAAGGAATTATTGCAGGTCAATATAATGAATCACGTTACCTTCCAAGTCAATATAAGGAATTATTGACCTGTTCCATTTTTTTTCTGCTACAATGGGTTCTTGTTGGAATTTCTTGTTAAAACTTTCAATTAAAGCAAAGAAACAATCTTGTAGGAGTTTGCTATCATTTAATTATATAATAAAACAGTTATTGCTGTTTTTTGCGGTCAATACGATGATTTAGCGACCTTCGAAGTACATCATTCAATTCGCCCTTCGGGCTTAGTGAATATTGTACTCCTCAGGTGTCTAAATAATCGTATTGACCTAAAAACAGCAATGATTGTATATTATTAATACTTATTTTAAAAATGCAACATACTTCGTTGTCTGTGATTTCCCATGGAAATGTGTGTCTATATATATAAGCCTACTGTTTACGCACTTCGTTCATCAATATTCATGAAAAGACTGAATTCTAAATTGCCATATATCATGTATATTGCTTAATTGTTTTGTTATTACAAAGACGTACGTCTGTGGTAAAATTTTGTGGAAAGTATTATTTTTTTATTACACTTCATGTGTTTCAAATCATTAATCATTTTGTTTCACACAAAATTTGGCGTTCATATTGCGGTGTAGGACTTTAGATATTAGTGGTCTTGTTCAAATTCTTATTCGGGAAGATATTTCAGTTTCTGGAAAAGTCTAGAAAGCAAATTTTTGCAAAAAATAATTGAAAGGTTTATGAGAGGATGGAAGTAGAATCAGGAATTCACTACATTAAATTTCTTCATGTCAGCGTCAAAACCCACACGCCATGAAAAGTATAGTAGTTTTTGGGATCAACAAATACTTTATTAGTTATCCAGTTTCAATCAAGGATGTAGGGGAATATATCCCGGGTTTTATCCCATACACCCTTCGGCCGGTTGATATCCAAAACTGCTTTACTTTTAATGGCGTGTACAGGGACATACCCCAGGTTTTATTCCCCGCACACCCTTAAATTGAACCTGGATAACGAATTTAATTCCTACGTACCCATAAAATATTTTATATTAAATAATAACATCAGAGTCTAATCAATTGTGCCTCAGTCTATCGATAAGATAACTACGAACTACTATGAATCGGGCGACATCTTATATGGTTTTTATCATAGAGAAAGTATGCAATGTGACGTCACGTTTTATTCACCCCGGCTCAGGTCGGGTGGACGGAAATTTACACCCGACTCTGTAATCAAACAAACCTCGTGTTACAAACTACATGTACATAGCAAATCAAATGTTTTGTCCCACCAACAATATTCTTCAGATCTTTCAATCTTTGACTTGTTTCATTTTCCATACTTGACAAGACATCTTTCAAAAAGAAGATACAAGTCCAGGAAATCAAAGGATATGCCATATTCCCGTGTACGAAGGGCCACACTCACAAATATGTTTCAAAAACAATCAAAAATTGAATAAAAATATAAAGGACATGTGTTACTGAGCAGGGTTTTTTTTTTTTTTTTAATTTCTTTTCAAGAATCGAGGGCATGATTTATTGAAGAGCCCTATTTTGCCCGCCGTGTGTTCTTTTTCATGATCGGGGAAAACCGTCAAAAGCATTGACAATAAAGTACCGGTATATAGATAATAGCAGTTACGTGAAAAAAGCTTCATTAAGCATTTAACTTAATAAAAAAATATAATTTGCTAAATGAATATTTTGCAAACTTCATAGTCAATACAATGACCTTGTCAGCAATTTCAATTTTTTATTGAGTCAAATGCTTACTGGCGTTTTTCATACTAATTGTTAGTCCATTATATATGCACGGATTTGACGATGGATTTTTTCGTTATTTTTCGTTATTATCCGATCATGAAAAGGAGAACAAGGCGGCTGTGACCTGTCGACAGGGAATACTCACTCCTCCATGACACCCGATACCACCTTTAATGTTATGGAGCTCCGTGTTTGCTCTGTTCCTGTTTTGTACTGTTTTGTGGACTTTTAGTTTTGAATACTATTTGTTATCTCCCTACGTTACATTTCAACTTGTTTGGTCGCCCGCTTGGTGCAGTGGTTAGAGCTTCTGTTCTTCATTTGCGATGTAAGGAGTGCATCCTTACGTCATGGATTCGAATCCCACTGTGGAACGTGGAGACCGGTCCTTCGGATGAGACCGTATAAACCGAGGCCCCGTGTCGCAGTAGGTGCGCTCAATGTCCCTTAGTGCCGAGTATAGGACAAGATTTGTAGCTCTCCATCGGCATGTGGTGGCATCTCCATATGAAAGAAAAATTCTCGAAAGGGACGTTAAACAACATACTGTCAATCATCTTTTTTGTAAAAAGCTTGTTTAGTTTTAGAAAGTGTTTTTGCTTAGAGCATGCTCTTGCATATCGAATCAATTTAGAGAGACATTAACCTTATCTGCAGATAATACTTGTGTATTGCTAATCAAGTAAGAGAAGCTGAAGATTAAAAAGTGAAAGTCGTTTCATTTTTCTGAGAACTTTGTTAATTCCTTTTCCTCTTGTTAATTATTCAAAAATGAATCGGACGTCATCATCCGACGTATCTTTTTTCAACTAATATTTAAATTTACATATTCATACATTCAGAAAAAACAAATATTTATAATACACATGCTTAGATTTCAAGACTTTATTATTTTTAAGGGATACAGTTATGCACTTGAAAATAAGTGTGGGTAAGTTTGTCCTTGCATACCAACAGCGGCGTAATCGTTTATAAGCTGACTTATTCTATGGAGCAAAAAAAAAAACTATTTAAAAATACTACATGTGAAGAGAAAACACTTAATGTGGCCCTCAATTCGACTTTCAGATTCTTGATATTTACTATATTTTATCATTAATGATAGTTATTTTTTTTTTATTTATTTACCGGCTCGATATGATACATATGAGTCTGCAAAATCTGTTTCACATTCGGATGGTTGACTGATTTTGTTTTAAAATGAATTAAATACCGTGTTTTCTATAGTTCAGAAGTGAAAAAAAAGTACAGTGAACCTTCAGATATCCGGATGCCAGATATATGGACGCTTCAGTATACGGACAATTTTTCATAGGAACGGAATTTTTTAACGTTATTTTGTCATTTTTAACTAGTAATTCAGATATCCAGAGCCTTCACATAATGACTAGAAATCAAAGCGTCCGGATAAATGAGGTTCCAGTGTAGATAGATTACACGGTCAGTATGTACTGTTCCATGCTGACAAAGCAGGTAACAACATTGTCTTTGTTTGAAAGGCTCATTATTTGAATAATATATTTTGAAGAACTGAAATTCAATTCTAGTAGTGGTAATCCAACTTAAACCTATAGCCCCCTTTTAGGGAATTCTTAATAATCATATGTCAGTTTTGAATGTTTTTAATATTCCTAGCCAGATTCCAAAGCTTCACAAAAATTCTTACAAAGAAAGATACATCACGGTTTCCATTAAATGTTCTACCAATATTCTTTCTATATTTCTCACTAAAATATTAACAGTATTGAAGGAGAAACTTCAGAAGAACTGTGCACCAATATACTCGAGAAGTTGTGTAAATCAGATTTAAATACTTAAAAATTCCAAGGAACTTTAGTTTCGAACATTAAAAGTTATTAAATTTTACAAAAATCAACAACATAAAAAACTTAAGACTTTTCAACTTTATATTCAACCATTCCCCAAGGTAAATTTAAGTCAGGTTTTTTGAAATCATTTACAGCTGCTTTTTCAATAAAAATGGACCTCGTAATTTTACTCACCTAGTCATTAGTTATTTGCAAAATCATTTTATAAAAAAAAAACATGCTGATTGTACAAACAAGTACTCTGAAGGTGATATTAAAAGATGCTTGAGTTTCTGATTAAAATGATATAATAGATTTGGTTTTTCACGGGTACCAATTGCGTCCCGTTATTAGCAGAACTGTTGTTGTATCCATATGCATATTTTTGTATTCATCGCCGGTATACGGGGTGATATCTTTTACTTCATTCAATACGCGGGAGTATGCTCTACGTTTTAATTATTTTCTTAAATGAGGTAAATTATTAACACATAAGTTTCTGAAACAAGAATATCAGCAGTCTCGTTTAAACTCATCATTTCGTAAGTTCTATAATCGATACAATGACCTTGTCAGCAAATAAAATTGATCATTAAGTGATATGCTAACTGGAGACTTTTTATACTAATTCTTAGGCCATTATAAACACATTGAGTTGTCAAAGGTTTGTTTTGTTATTTCTTGATCATGACAAAGAGCACACGGTGGCTGTGACCGGTCCGCAGGGAATACTCACTCCTCCATGGCATCTGATCCCACCTCTGATGTTTCGGAGATTTGTTTGCTCTGTTTCTATTTTGTATTGTTTAATGGACTCATGAGCTTGAATACTTTTCGTTATCTCTATTTGTTTCATTATAAGAATTGAAAATCATCCAGACCGTTTTGTTCACTGCAGCAAGCCAGATTTAATGTTTCTTTATAGCTGCTTAATCCGAAACAGGCACATGTTATCTTACACAATAAAAGTACGTCAATACATAGATGATATATAAAAATAAATGATAACATTGATTTGATTTAATAGTTTATTACAACAATCCTTACAAGGAAAACATAGATCAAAAACCTTATTGACAAACAGAAGTTCCTGACGGAAAGTTAAGATCTGTTGTGAAGTCTTCGTGGAAAAAATTAAATATATCGGTTATATCTAAGTATGAAGATAATTCAAACCCGAGTATTTTTTTCCATTAGTAGAAGCGTAAGTCATGATACATCTTTCAAGAATTAAGAAATTAATTGAATATAATTCATAGTAATTTTTATATTAATAATTACATGTATGCATATTTAAAGAATAAAGGAAAATCAGATGTTTTTAAAGATTTTTTAAAGATAAAGGAAGTTCGTAACGAAGGCTAAAATATTGTCCGTGTACAGGTATTAGTCGTTGTAAAAAAAAAATTCTCGAATTTATTCTTCATGAGATGTAAGAGATATATAAATTTAATTTTTTGAAGGTGATTTCACGCGATATCAACATAGGATTATTTTTTGTGTGACCTTACAAAAATTATTTTTTTAACCTTTGAATTTTGATATCTTTCAAAAGAAAAAGACTTTGGGCATATAATTTGACAAAAGTTAAAACAATTTATGGACAATTATTTTTCAAGAAGAAAAACGAATACATGTGTATTTTTTCGCGATTATAATCGGACTAAGCGGCTTTAAAGGAACATGGGTTTTTGTTCATTGCAGCATAGCTGATATAAAAATTGTGTGACCATTATACCTGCAAAGTATTTTACTTCCATTCAGTTATAATGACTGAAACAAAAAATACAAAAAATCACTTCTCAAACAAATTTGATTTGATTATTAAGTCTATCTGTGACAGTGTGTCCAGTTGATGATCACATGCCTCAATGAAAATTTCAAAACTCAACATGCTCAATATTCAAACTAAACCTATTAACAACCTTTTATTAATTAAACTTTTTTAAAGTATTCTCCAAGGAAATCATAAAAAGTAAAATTGTTTTTTCCTTGCATATAAACGTGTTATTCTATGCAAACAAAATTAGATGGGATGATATAACGCTCATGTAATTGGAGGGAGTGTAAGTGAGTGAGGTAGCGAATATTTCATAATTTAAGGTAGGTCACTCGTCAGATATTTGGAAAAGTTCACGCAGAACCTCTTACTTCAAAACTATTTATTAAAATTCAGTTTTTATAACATATTTAATTTCAACAATGTTAATGTTTTAACATTCAACGAAAAAACTGCTCAAAAAGCTACAAAAAAGCAAGATTTGTGAGGGACTATTTTTTATGGTGGAGGATATTTAACAGCTAATTCTGCAAATTCTGCATTTATTAAATTTAATATCTTGGAACTTTAGCCTCACATAGTTTTACTCGGAGAATATTTTTCATTAGGATATTGCTAGGAATATCTAATATAGGTCTTAATTTATATTTTTAGAACAAGTTTTACACCTTCCTTCAACAAACTTTGTCAAAAAAAAAAGATATGTCAAATAAGTCAATATAAAATTTGCACCATTTTTTGCCTGAAAATCACATATTTTGACCAATATTTCAAAATTAACATCACAAACACCAACTTTTTCTTTCATTATTTAAAGTACTCGATAATTGTGACTGATCATCACTTAAGTTGTAAAAAAGCTTGGTTTAAAGAAAAAGTTTTATTGCCTATTTAGTTTTTTAATACCTCAAAATATGTTACTTTTTAGTGCAAAAAGGTCACACAATAATTTACGCGCATTAATTTGCAAGATTTTTTCAATGATAAATATTATTCAAAATATTTTTTGTAAAACAAGATCATATTTTTTGCCATGGTTACATCTGATAAAATATAATTAAGGTTTAAGTAATTAACCAAAGAGTTAAGTTTTAAGTGCAAAAAGGTCAACTTCATTGTATCGTAGATCAGTAAGATGAACACTGACCACCTATTTTCTCTGCGATTTTGAGTTAGTATATATGATTACTTATCCAAAATATACTTCTCAATAAATCCTTGATTTAACAAATTTCACGAGTGACATACCTTAAGCTCTTTCGTGAGGGGATGCTCTAATTTGTAATATCCTTGTTTCAACTTATTAGGCAAATCCCTGTCTGATTTTTTCTCTCTTTGTTCTTTAATAAATTATTTTATGGATTACCTAGATTCATGATAATAACGCAGGATGGATTAGCAATACTTAGAGAAAATAAAATTCCTTTTTACCCATTTTGTCCTTTCAAATTTCATTATCTCTAATACCTGAGACTGTTAGGGTGCCCTTAAACATAAATACTGAATAGAAAATTGATCAAAAACAATTTTGCCTCATGTACACTTATATAAGACTGTAATGAGATGATTATGAAATGTCAATATAATTCTGGAAAAAATAAAGCTTTTAATGTTTTTTTTTTGAAAACGCAAATAGAAACCAAAATATTTCCAATAAGATAGATGAAACTCAGCTCATTAAATCTATAGTCTCCTCTGCACGACACAGTTCTTTAAGTAATCATATCTAAAATGTAAAGCGTAAATCAATAAAAATTCGAAACTCTGGACGATTTGACGCCGAAGTTCATTAAAAATACCTGTTACTAAGAAATATGTTATCTTTTGTCCTACAGCGATCTTTCTCTGACTAATATTTTACCATCTATAAAATTTATAAACTTACTAAACCTTTCAAATATGCAGTTCCCTTTTAAAGTATCGAAATCTGATGTATTGTATTAGGGACAAGGGCAACACTAGGTCATGTTCAATAATGGTAAGACACTTGGGGCCGCGATGTATAACTTTGATGTCGTACAGTAAAGTTTAGTGTCTATAAATCAGACTTATTCAGACAGAAAATAAATCATTAAAAAGCTTAAATTATAACAAAGTTACCTTGTACCTTGTCTTCCTTGTCTTTGATACGACTTACTTTAAGAGGTATAGTCATTTATTTCATCAAGACATCGTAAATTGTCAAATATTGTAAAACTATGAATTTGCTTTAGAAGTGATTGATTTACCTTATTTACTATTATAGCATTAAACCCTTTTATCTTTTATGTTATCCACATCACGAATGAGTAGTGAAATGTCTGTTTTAAGTGCTTGTTAGTGCGGTGAAAAAAGTCCAAGATAAAATAAATGCAGTTTAAATTTTCATTTCTTCCAAGGCCCATGTGACTACCTTTTCTTACACCCCACCAAAAAAAAAATAACTAGAGGTATTGTGAGTAATGTGCTCAATAAATAATACCCCTCGCCTCCCATATGTTTATAATGGCAAAGTCTATGTTTTGCTGTGACCGGGAAACCCAAAATACGAGGGCCGTTCAAAAATTACGCGAACTGTGCTATTATTTACTCTTACAGACGTCATATAGTTATAAAATTTCACAGAAATATGTATCTTAAATTTTCCAATAAATTTTTGGCAAAATTTCTGTATTTTAAAAAAAATCTACTAAAATTATCGGTATGTTGATATCGTTGATGGAGAGGTACGCGCACGACAAAAAAATTGAAGCAAAAGCATGCGGATTCAAAAATTTAACTCATTGAATTTCTAAAATTCGAGATATTTTTCAACAATTTTCTAAAATGTACCTTTAAATTGTCCTATTATTATGTATTTAGATTTCTGACGTAATAATTGAAGTACTAACAGAAATATAGTGATTTTTCTCTGATGCGATTCCCGTAAAAACGACTGTGAAAATGACGTCTCCTGAATTGACGGCGCACCACACTTTTGTTAAAATACGTGTAATGCTCGAGATATCGGCAACATAGATCCAAAATATGCATAAATTTTATAAAACATGTAGTAAACTAGGCTACTCGTGACATTCGCCCACAAATAGCAAATTGAAATTTTAGACAGTTAGACCTCTGTAAAAAGAAGATTATAGACGAAAAGTTAATTTTATCCGGACTGTAAAGAACGTGATTGAGAGTCACCAATATCATACTATATCTCATAAGTAGTTTTTGGTTTTAAAACAAAAAAAAAGAATATTCCTTACTTGTTTAATAGATTTTAAGCTTGACAAGAAATGGTGTTTTGATGTTGAGTAGATAGGGTAACTCAAACTATACCAGGTACTCAAGGGAAAATGTTGAGAAAATGAAAGCTCAATCACATATTTTTTTTTATAATGCTTGTGACGTCGAAGATTGCTGCGCCGTGACTTAATGGTATGTCCTGAAAAATCACTCAAAATTAATACCAATTTACAACATTTTGATATGAAATTTTGAAGACCATATAAGTAAAGATTCTTTTATATTATTTGTGAAATTTTGCCCGATTATGTCGTCAAATATTCTTCTGTGCAACAAGTCCGCGTAATTATGTGTCAGATTAAAAAGTAAAATAGGAGGTGCACAATGGCAATATGTAATAAAGATTCTGTGAAAGTTTCATTCAGTTACACTCGGTGGTATACGAGGAGTTTGCGCATAAGAGATGTGTACTCCAAAGCGTAACAGACAGACGGACGTCAGACAGCTGGACTTACAGACGGACGGACATACCGATTACTATATACCCTCCCGCTTTTCAAGCGGGGGGTATAAAAACCAATAATAATTTCAGTACAGACTATTACAATTCCAATGGGTACCAGTTGCGCCCCGTTATAAGTAGACGTATTTTTGCATTCATATAAATTAGAATTTGTCCAAAATCTTATATATGAAAAACACTTGCTATGGCCTTCAACTGGACATTTAGATATGTCGACAACGTAATATCATTTAATAATGGTTATGTCAATTCTTATGTCGACACGATATATTCCGAAGGGCTTGAGATACACAGAGTCGGACATATCTGTTTCATATTTGGATATTTTACTTAAATGACTTTAATGGTAATCTAACAACCAAGCTTTATGATTAACGAGATAACTTTTACTTTTCAATCGTCAACTACACTTACCTATGCAGCAAGTACATGTAACCTGCATACGGAGGATATTCAAGTATTTCATAGAAGAATTATAAATGTTACAATGATATCAAGTACATGTCATTTAACGTATCGCATGTGAGTGCAAGCTAGATCATGCATATGCAAGATGATAATGTTATGTTGTCTAATTGATGAGAATGAAATAAAAAAGATATCATTGTTACTGTATTTCAAATTTGTTGGTTATTTTACGCATTGCGCGCGAATGTGCATGCATGTACTTGCATTTTATTACAGTGTATGATAGCTGCATTATGTAGAAATTCATTATACCTATTCATATTCTAAAATTCATCCTGTTTTATTCAGAACCAAGAAAGTTATAGGCATTTAAAGTTTAAGTCAATCAGATTGCAGCTCACGTACATGCGCGTGCTTTCATGTTAATTCTTATATATTATGCTTTAGAACATTGTATTGTATGTCTCTGTTTAAATTTTCAAAGTATTTTGTTAGAATAGAATAAAAGAATTTTGTTTCAGTCAATTAGAGTGAAACATATATTGAGATAACGAAAATTATGCAAGATCAAACGTCCATAAAACAATACAAAGTAGGAACAGAGCAAACACGGCAAAGCGAACATGCATCCGCAGGGGTTCATGATATTTTGAACATGTCTCATGTCTACACTACTAATATATCGCTCTTCAATGAGTCTCATAGCATTTCATAAAATAAAATGACGGCTAAATCATTTTTATTGGCCATTTTATGTGCACAAAATGACCTAGATTCCACAAATCAACATAACATGCCTACTGACGATAAGATGATTTCGCCTTAATCGGATAAGTAGTTTACGAGTTCACTCGCGTACAAAATGTACTTAGGAAGAAGAAGGTTGATTGATTGATTGTAGATTGTTTCATCTCCCAGTCGAGAATTTTAACCCATTTAGAGACATCCTCATATATCGGTGATGATGTCAATTTTTTATCTTTACTCAGCACTCAGGTCAGTGAAACACGGAACCACTGTTTTTAAGGCCTCATCAGAAGGACCTGCAACATTAACTTCAAAGTGAAATCACTTCAATATGCCGAGCGCATGGCGTATTTACTTTTAGTGACCTTAAGATCCGAGACACAGTGCCGAAGTAGGTGTTGAGATGATGCAGATCACTCAATGCTTAATGACCCAGAGGATGAAATTAAGTTCTATGGTCGATACATGACCTTCTCAGCAAATAAAATTTATCATTGAGTCAAATGCTGACTGACGTTTTTCATACTAATTGTTAGTCCATTATTTATACTCTGAATTGATGTGAAATTTTCAGCAACCAATGTCTGTTTTAGAGACACGTGAGCAGGTGGATTTCAATGAAAAAAAAATGATATAATGGACATAAAAAATGGGTACCGTCCTTGGCGACAGAGACTTGCAACAACCAATGTACTGTTTGCCAAAATTCAACAAATTATCACTGATGATATTTGATTAATTTAAAGACACATAGTAAAGTGGATAGGCATCATTTTGTGGGTAGTTTACACTCTTTTAAAGAAAAAATTGACAGTAAAAATGCTTTGTGCTCAATGGTCACCCTATGTTTTGAAAATTGAGTGAAAACGACAGCGTGTGAGAATATCGAGACAATTATTTTAAAAAATCAAAAATTGTAGTTATTCAGGTATGTCTGAAATTCAAACAGATAGTGAAACTTGAATCCATTGCTTTAAACCCTCAAACCAATTTACAATAAGATGCACTTATCAAAAATAGCCGAGATATGAGAAGAGCAAAGAATTGCAAAAGTATAAAAACAGTTCTATATGGCATTTTCTTAAATATTAGTGCATGGACTTTTTCTTCGAATTCTTATTCGAGGAAGCAGTTCAATATCTGGAGAATTCTAGAAAGCAAATTTTTGCCAAAAAAAAAAAAAGAAGAAAAAAAAAGAAAATCGAAAGGTTTCTGAATGGAAGGAACCAGAATCAGGAATCCACAACATTAAATTTCTTCATGATCCCACACTCTATGAAGAGTAAAGGGATTTTTGGGGAGAAACAGAAAATTAATGTTTTGTCACACCACGATAATTGCAAGATCTTTCAACTTTGATTGTTTCATTTTCCAAACTTGAAAAAAAACACCTTTCAAAAAGAAAAATCAAGTCCAGGAAATCATAAGATCTGCCATATTCTATTATACAAAGGGCCATACTAAAAAATGTGCTCTAAAACAATCAGAAATTGGACAAAAATGTCACAGACATGTGTTTTTAAAAATAAATTTCAAACAGTCTTAGCTTAGTGTAGTGATCTTGCATACTTTTAAAGTTAATTTCTTTGCAAGGACAATAGGAAAAATCATAGGATTTTTGTAATTAAGATCTTCTCCTCAGAACTTTTCGATTGTGAAAAAAATCAAATACTTAGACATTTATTATTATTCGTAGGGTTGTCCGATAAAATCGTGGACAAGTTGTCTCGCGTGAATAATAATCATCACTGCGTTCCGAAATTCACTAATACCTAATTTCTGAGTAAACATAGCAAATTTGAGATAGATATATGCATAAATAAACAAATTATGAGATTTTATATTATTTATTGTATCGCCTTACGGCGCACGGATGATTACGTCAAAGTGTCTAAAAGTGTCACGTTTTTTCTTTCCGCTAAAAATAAAGTTGGATAAGTCCCACTTAAATTAAGTATTTCATTGATGAACATACTTTAGTCTCCACACACAGTTTGAGGAACCTATCTGGCACAAACGTGCGATCTTCTGACGATTTATTGGTAAGTTACGGACATTATTCCCACCATCGCTCAACTAATAGAAAATCAGTGACAGCATCATTTATAGCCGTTTGTCCGTATGTTTTGTACTACCTGAGGACTCCATCCAGACAGTTTTCATTAAGAAAACTCCCATTTCATTTCTATACTTAAGATCTGGTGATTTTTTGGGGATTCTTTTCTTCAATATCCATTTGAAGTTTCTTACGGCGTTATCATACCATCTAAATCAATGCTAACTGCTCTCCATTGCGCCGTAGCGTCATCAAACGTCATCATTTTTCGTGTGTTGTGTTCGCCACTTCTCATTTCAAACGTCCATGAAACTGCCAAAAATTAATCAAATGCCTTATAATATTTAATTAAACGGCAAAATAAATTGTGGAAACGAATAAGTATAAATTTTACCCAAATCTTATCTATTTAAATGTTTTATTTCAGATCAATACTCATGTACTCTCTAATAAAATCTTCGTTTTGTGACCGTGCTCCATAGGACCGTACCCTGGGCAAATTCAAGCATAATAAAATCTTTATTTTTGTCTATATTTTATCCGAAAAGAAACATTCACTGAAAATTTCAGCTTACTGCGTCCATTATTTTTCGAGAGAAACGCTTTGTCCACGATTTTTACCGGACAACCCTCGTATACCGTATGCTGCATTATGTATTGAACGGCACTCATATAGTCTTTAGTTAAGGTGATATACCCAATGCTTTTAACTTGATTTTCTATTAGGACATGACACATTTAAATCAAATATTTTTATTCAGAACAATTTACAGCACAATGATTATAAGACTACAGTGCATTAAATAGAAAAATGTTAATCAGATTCCTTATATTTTGGACAACCATTCGTACTCCCAATTACGCAAGATGTGCTTTGCATGGTTACGTGCCGCACTCCTAAAGACGCTTCTCTTGTGGCGATGATTTGGAATAATCTGTATGCTGTATGGAGCTACTGCAAATCTCGACCAAGTATTGCACGTGGTACCAGACCAGGTTTCAATTTTTCTTTGAAGCGAGGCTTTTATAGTTTCTTTCTTGAGATTTTCTGTTATATGAAACTGTACCTCTTGCACGTTAGTGTTGTGAACCAAAAGGACCTGCAAATATAACCAAATGAATGACTTATTAACCTTCAAAAAAAAGAAAAGGCACTTGTATAAATGTACTAATTTTGATTAGGCCGAGATAAAAAGTAATTCTAACCTTAAGGACATGTCGAAGATTTGACAAATCTTTCGAAGAATCTAGGAATACACGAACAACCCCACTAGCCCTGATTGCCATTTCCTGTGATATGATTTCCAACAGGGGAGATGGATTATCTTCAGGAGTAAAAAGTCTTTCCTCTACACTACGTGAAGGGTCGGGTCGAAATGTTGCAGTTAAAAGCGGCACTTTTAAATGTTGAAAAATAAAAAAAAAATAGGCATGTTAATATAAATGTATCAATTTCATTATAACATCTTTCATTTTAAAGTATAAGGTTATTCAATTTAAAAAAAACTAAGACATAACCAGTCTTACTCAAAAGGGAATAAATCTGTATATTTTCAACACATATAAATCCAAAATGACAGGCTAGTGAATGAACTGTTGATTCGTGGTTTCCAGTATTAAAAAATGTCGCTCTGTTGTACAGACTTTGGAATGGTCTGGAGGCTCTTTTAATATATTTATTAACCATGACAGAACATCTTCGAACTTTTTTGTCCCAGGTAGACCCTAAAAATTTTAAAGAAACATATAAATGCGTGGTTCAATTATAAATACTAGTACCTATATATTTTAAAAAATTATATTGGCTGTCAATTAAGTTTTTAAAAAAATGCTTGTTATAATAAATTTCATCTGTAAATACTTGTACCAGAATCCAAACATCCACCACAGGTGTCAACAATGCATGCATTTATTTCTGAAATTATCTCAGATCTAGGCAGGTTTTGAGACCCTGCTGCAGATGACAACCGTTCTTGGAGTAAATCAGCTTGTTCTTTCCTGTACTGAAGAGTCTTTGAACAGAATTCCAGATCTGTGGTGCTTTTGCATTGTCTATAATGATATTTTTGGAAGCAAGTGATAGTATTTCTATATATTTTTAAAAACAAAAATAAACGTTTATTTAATGAGGATTTTAGGTAAACAAAATATTGACTCACTCTTTTTGGCCTAGCTGGAAAACTAGGTAGGAAAGTCCTTGGTCAATTCGAGTTTGACAAGCTCTACTTTTATTCAGAGGAACTATGACAGGACCTCCTAAAATTATATTACCCCTGGTTATTCTTTGTAATACGTCCATAGTCAAAGTACATATCTATAATAAAGAATTAAATGCAGAGGACATACATGTACATACCTTTCAATGCTGTTCTCACACGTGGTAGCAAATTCAAATAGATTGACTTCCCGCCGTTATTCCACAAATCGATGTAGAGTTCTTCATTTCCATATTTCATTGGATGAAAGTCTAAATAAAGCCTGTCTTTATGACACCCTAAACCTATTGTTCTTTGCTGGGGTCTTGAAATAGGGGGACACATTCTCATTATAGCAATTCCTATTTTTATGAGATCTATCTCTGCCCCTCTCTTAGACGCAATTTCTACACTTTGCCCAACATGGAAACGAAACCTTTCATGAATGGGCCTCATATCGATATTTTCTAAATTGACTGATCTTGCTCGATAACCTGATAGAACTTCTATTTTTTCACCGAATTCATCTGAAGCTAGTTCTAAGCACTCTACAATTGAGGGATCAATTCGTAAAAACCTGTACCCGGGGCATCTGAAATCAGATATTGCATATCGCAAAGAGAGCTTTGAATTTTCATTTTGCCCATCAATTAAAAGGGGTATTCTTGATTCATTAGCAAAAAGAGAGGGAAGTATGTATTCCCGTTCAAAGTCTGTATTTCGATTGTTTACACCAGTAAAAATTAAACCGCTCGGATACATTATAATTTGAGAAATAAATTGTTCTTGAGGTTTCACAAAAACTTCCAAAAAGGTATCATTCATGTGTGTGACGAAATCAAAACCAGCGCATATTGCTAAACCGGCCAACTTGGCGTATGATATTGAAGACGGTTCTTCCATTTGAATCATTAAAGCCCTGTAAGAAAAGCACACTTTATCAATTCAAATTAAATCTTTACTGAAACATTTTTTTCTTGAAAATTATGCAAGCTGTACTTTTCAAATTTGTTATTTCTAACCTCCCCTCTCTATATAAGGACGATTCTTCAATCGAATTTCTGTTCTTCTCATTTTCCTCTTCAAAGGCTTTAAGAACTCTGATGTCTGTAAAATACAAATTATATTTGAAATAAATTTGTTTCTTTTGCCCGGAAAACATTTTTCGGAAAACGTTTCCATTTGAAAACCTATATGCAATGTTTACTTGATGAATGATGCCGAACCAAAACTGTAAGTTTTCGAAGCCTTAAAGCAGCTCTAGGTGTCATGAGTCTATTTGAACATATGTTCCACGAGTTCCTTGTTGATATTGAACTGCAGTTTGAACAAGGTCTAAGAGGGCTTCCACACCACATAGAGGCAGGATCCTCTGGGGCAAACTTAATATCGTCAAATGTGTACTGATAAAGCCTGCATAATGAAGAATTTTAATGATCAAAATCGCAACATATCTTTCAGAGTAACAATCACAAAATTTAAAAAATGATTATTAAACATAATTTACTAATATATACCTATCATAAATAGTATTATAAAATCTGGAAACCCTTGAAAATGAATTGCCACAAACTATTCTTTCCGATGTCTGTGATGGGTATGTCTGTCCAATGCCAAGAGTTGATGGACGAATTGTGGCGCAGGACGATGGGCTTATTTGTAAAGCTGAAAAACATTAGACACACGATATTAAATTTGGTTAAATCTTGTTTTACTTTCATTACTGAGGTATAGTTTTATATTTTCCAAAAAGGAAAGAAAATGAACAGACCTTTTACACTAATGATTTCATCAAATGATTCTTTTCCATCTTCTTGGTTTTCATTTCGATGATAATCACCATGTGTAACGGCAACTTCTACTTCATTTGTGCTATTTATAAAGTTAACATATTCAAAGCCAGAACATACGGCTAACTGGGACAACTTTTGGAGAATGTTTACATCGGACTCTTTCAGAACATCTGTTTTGATCGGCTGTGAAATAGAAAGCACAGCGCCTCTCCCTTCGTAGAATAGAGAACTTTCCCCATGTTTACCTAATGGATACCTTGAGCTTATCTCCTGGAAACCTTCTTCTACGATCAACTTTCCTGACAGAAAAAAAAAATTCTAAGATCAATATTTCGTCGAAAGATAACATCAATAAATGTGAAGAATCTTAATAAATAGGACTCATTGTGCAAATAAACGTTAAAAGCGATACATTTTTGTCTTTTACTCCTTCCTTTATTTACACTCAATAGTATTTTTAACTCAGCTTAAAATGCCATTTTGCATTGAAAATTATCAAAAATTTAATCAGGATTAAATATGACAAACAAAACCCTAGCGTTTTATATAGAACATTAAAATTCCTTATGAATCTGCATATATTTGTAACATACGTGTGGGAAACTCAACACGGATCAATTCCACAAGGGTCGCAAGTGCTGTGGCCATTTTAGCAGAAGCGTATCTTTTTGAGCAAAAAACATTTTGATGTTCATCATTACAGTTAGTGCAAGATGTCTTTGTTTCTCCACACCAATCTTCCCTAGTAAAATTGTCTGGGGCAAAATAAATACTGTCTCCCAGCAGGACGTTAAGCCTAATGACAAAAAAGTTATATATTGAACGCCATTATTCATCATTGATTGAAATATTATTTGAAAAGTTGAGTTTTTGCACTTGTATGTATTATCTATCACCACACGTTTTTCTACATATTTCGTTTAACAAAAGATCATTCAAGAGATGATCTTGCCTAATTGTCATTCATCTTCTTTTTTAAACTAGTAAAATACATGCGTTAACCAAACGACTTTCTCTTTTTTATCAAGTATCATTAAGTAGACATATTTTAAAAATTTTTTGACAAAAAGAATTTATATTACTTTTTAAAAGACGATTGCTGGGCTGAGATCTTGTGAACCATTTTCCCGCATACTTCCTCTGCTGATTTAGGCGGACCAAGATTGAAAGGGGAACCACACTTTGCTGCACACCGTTCACTTATGACTTTTTGTAACATTACCATGTGTCGATGGAATTTGCTTGCTATCAAGACGTCCCTAAATTAATCACGAAATGGCATGTTTGAAACTCTTATTGAATGAAACATTATTGATTAGATTGTATATGAAAAAAGAACTTGAACTATTTACCATATATTAAGTCCGAATGCATGAACATTAAACATTGCTCTTGCTATTTGAAATTCTCCATCAACAATAATTCTACTTCTGTAACAACGTGAAAATGTCGAAGAATTTGATTCTATTTTCACGGTCGGTTTTATTCTGAAAAGAAAATGGATTGGAAGAAAATGTCTACAATTGAATTTTTGCCTTATGAATGGATCTTATTACAGACAAAAATATGAAAACAAGTACGTTATTATAGCAGGAGGCGATAAGATGGCAGATACGTCTTTTCCTGACCATAAAACTGAAGCGTTAAAAACAACCTACAAAATGAATATTTACAAAATTATTATAAAAGGGAAATGCAATGAATTCCCTTAAGCTGGCATCAAAGAAATTCAACATTTTAATCCAATTGGTAGACATACTGTTTGAAATATAGATGCCGTGATATTTGCGTTCCCATTGGTCTCAACATTTAGAGTTCCAGAGTCAATATTCCAGTTATACGTGGTGGCATCGCCTTGTGATGGCTTTCCTTCAGATAGACTATTAGCTGTATCAAAAATTCAAAAATCTTTTACAAAAGTAGAACTGTTATAAAAGTATATCAAACTCTAAGGTCAAGATCAAAAAAATAAAAGAATGTTGGCAGCCAAGGAAATTCATACGAAAGCAGAAAGCTCTAGTGCAAATCACTCAATGATAAGATTTTGTGGACAAATAGATAGTTACAGAAATTCAGAGAGATAAACCATACCCCATCAAATCTCCAATTACACGAACATAAAACATATAGCACATCATACAAGGTATTATAAATCAAACCTGTCGTTTATATTTTGATTAACGCATATGGGAATTTCAAAATTTGAAACAAAGACAACAAATTGTTTTGGATAGAAGAAAAATAAGCATTATTTATCGCAATGATAAATTCATTTGATGATTAAAAATCTTTCCATAAAATATTGAGAAAAAAATCGCTACTTACACAGTGTATATTGTCCATGTGCTTGAAAGCTCGTGTTAACAACGGAATACTGAGATACGGCACCATGGATTTTGGCGAAGACAACATTGTTAGAGGTGACTACCAGCTGGACTGGAGGTAATTTTGGCGCCTTTGCCAAAGTGATATTAATGAGTTCATGTTTGGGTGTATTCCACAACACACGAGAACCGCTTATGGTGGCTTCTTTGAAAAATCGCATTCGGAAGTCTGCGTTCAATTTTAGAACCGAGTCTAACTAAAAACAACATATTTTTATTTCAATTTCACGACAATATTTATATATAAGGGAAGGCATTGAAATAAATACTAGGACATCTTTATGAGTATAGTAATTATATATATTATATATTTAATTTCTACAAACAGTGTCACTTGTAATTATATATATGTCATTCTTTTAATCATATCATATTTTGCATTATCGTAGAAATAACTTACCTGGGAGACGTAATGCTTAAGCACTGGTTTATTATCGACTTTGTATATGAGCAGGTCACTAAAAATACACAGTAAAAGGGGAGCTCTTTAAGAGAGGCTAGAGAACCATGCTTACATTATCTGAGGTAAAATGTAATTCAAAATGAAGTATTTACATGTAATAGAGTAGTGTACTTACAACACATAATTAATTTGGGTAACACTGTAGCATGATAGACAGTCCCAAGTAAAAGTCTTATCCAGAGTGTCTGTTAGGTTTGTATAATTATTATTATCTGTCATGTCCCACTTGATTAAATTCTTCAGACCTGTGTATCGATGCAAAGTAATATTTGACTTTTCGCTGTCCGTCTCATTGTCAAGATTGTAGTGGACTTTCAGGGAAACATTTGCGTGCCAGTCGACGTTGTTTAGGAGATCTGTTAACATATTGGAAAGGTATCTCTTCTGGCGTTTTTTGTTATCCACGTGTGTTGTGTATTGAAGATGTATTTTGGCTTCTTCCAGTATGTCCAGTGGACTACAAAATAAGCAGATTAGAGAAAATCAAAGTGGAAGAGTCAAGGATTTTTTTTCCCCATATTATGAATTTTCTGATTTTTTTTTTAAATTATTTCAAAATGAATAAATTTGCTTATTTCTCACCTCACTGTTTTAGTTAAAATGTCCATACGCGTGTTTGTGGGATGAAATATCTTCCTAACTTTTGCATAAATTCCATTTTCAGATGGTCTTTCCTGTCCTAATGAACAGTTCCATTTGCTGCCTCCTAGTAGAATCTGTCTTTCTTTCCACTGAGGTTTATTATGATTTTCTTTAAAAGCAATCATTATCAATCCATGCCGACACAGAATTCTCTGTTTAAAGAAAAATCTAATGGAAAAGTGGCAAATTTTTAATGATTAATAGAGGCATGAAGCATAAAAAACAAAATCCAATCACAACTGCAATATAACAAACGCCAATGTTTATCGTCAAAAAAAATAGTGTTATTAATTGTTGAGTTAATTCAGAGAATAACTGCCTTCTCATTTATTATAGCAATAACAGAACAGTTTCATTAGAATAGATGTGTAATCATAATAAAATTAACATCGGGATCGATGTCACATATTCTTTTAATGGTGGATGATCCGTCTTGAAATGTCACTGTTTTAAAAGAATTATATAACATTTCTCAAGGGAAACAAATATGAAAATGAGCACTATATCCTCAAAAGTTCCAAGAAGAATTAAGCGTCAAAGGATGGTGTACAAAACATGTAATTTTTTTTCTGTTCTCTTATATACGTCCTTGGGAGGCTTTTTGTTACTAAAAACCTTGATATTTATATCACTGCTTGAAACGTGGGAGGGTATATAGTGATTGGGATGTAATCACCTTTTATACCACTGACTGAATTTGATAAATATTTCATAGAATCTTGGGTACATATTGCCATTGTGCACTGTTATTTTACTTTTTTAATTTGACACATATTTCGAGTTTCCCATAGCAAACTATTAACATTGCCATTCTTTCTATAATATTGAAGGGTACCCATCTCCGTAACTCTCCCCTTTTGATGATACTTTCACAGATTATTATATAATGTCATTATGTACTTCCTCTTTTCCTTCTTGATTTGATATGCCACTTATTTCGGGTCTCCCAGAGCATGGATTTTGCCACTATAATCATATGGGAGGCGGGGTAACATTTTTTAAATCAGTGCCCACAGTACCTCATGTTATACTTATTGTAAATTACGCGTATACTAGTAATTCATACAAGTTATTATATATGCGGTTATTGTTTCTATGATATTAGAAATAGTTCATGCTTTAAACTAAATGGCTTTTACGACATTTGTATCCGTGTCATATTTCTTATTTCACATCCACTTGCTACTGTTCTTCATTCACGAAAACTCGTGTTTACATCGAGTTATGAACCAATCACACTTTAAATAAATAAATAGGGAATAAAATATATTCTTATGAAACTTTCTTAAAGCTTACCTTGATAGAATTTGTTTCGTCTACGTCGATTATTTCTGCAAATCGACCACGGCTGTTAAGTATCAGTAATTCTCCATTTTCATGTTCGTATTTCACTTCGTGGTTAAAAGATCTGCAATGATAATTATCAATGCAAAGAACAATTACGAAAAAAAATAACGGAAACATAGCCTTTTCACTTTTGTTTAGGGAAATGTAAGATATTTTCAACACGTTTCTTGTCTATAAAATTTCAACATTTAGGGGCGGAGCGAATGAATTGCCCACCTTCTAAAATTGACATTACTTGTAAACCTTATCAATATCGATTTTCTCATGTTCGTATATTTTTAAGCTATACCGGTATACCTTTTAGAAAGATAGTTTAAAAGAATATTGCATTCAATTTTGTTGTCTTCACAATTTTTCAATAATATAATTTCTTTAAAAATCTTTCATATTCCAGAAATTGTATATGTGTTAGAATAATTTTTAAAATACATATCAGAATTCAATTTTATCAGCATTAAAATTTATCATTCGTGTTCATATTTGTTTCAATTGTATTTTCTTTCGTATTAAAATAAGAAATATATTATTAAATGAAAACTTTTAGGGGAAAATAAGGTTTATCTGTTCTTTACAGTCTCAGGATAACCTCGTCTTTTGAGGTCATTATAGAAAGACATTTTTCCAAGAAGGTAATTACATTAACAATCTAAAGATTGTTTGAAGAATTAAAATAACGTACTAAAATTAAACCTATGTATATAATCAAATCCATAAAATTTAGATAAAGATGATTTATTTCATTGACAATGGTTTTTATACATTTTTTTTTTGGAAAATGTATATTTTAAAAGTAAAACCTTTTTGTTCATTACAGGTAAATGTTCCTTTTTAAAAATCAACCTTATCAGTTAAATCTTGGCATTGGAAGGGTATATAAAATCTATTCTCACCTGATTTAATCAGTTTCTCGTTAAATGGCCCACGATGTGGCTCGTTCTCGTCGTGTGGGCGTGCAGCTCTACAGCAGCTTTGTCGGTTGTCTGCAATGATAAACCCATCTGTAGCCCGCTACCTTGGTCCCCTTGGGGTGCTTGTAGTCGAACCTGTGGTGTGGGATCACAAATAAGACGGCGCGAAGTATGCGACAAACTAAATTGGACTAATAAAGAGAGAGAAACCAAATGTGGAAAACTGGTGATGAAACAATATAAAAGATGCACCGGAAAATGTAATAACAAAGCAGACTTTCTTCATGGTAAATGCGTTTGTGAAAATGGAAAACCTTCAGCTTGCTGTGAAATTGGTAAATAATTCGAAATTATATTAATTGTATGTGTTTATGTATTTTGATATATCATAAGAAAACAATAGTTTTTTTTTTTCAAAATTATCATTAATTGTAAGGACCCGTGTGTGCGTTATAAGTAAGATGCAGAGAATTGAGAATGTAATTTAAATTAAAAAATAATTTTAAAATTATAATTTAAGCTGATTGCAATTATTCAAGCAATGATTCATTATTTTTTAAAAGATATTTAAATAATAGAATGCTTACTTTGGTTGTTAGTGTGGGAATTAATGCGTATAAGCGGGTTATGTTATTTTTTCTGCAACAGCATTTGAAGTAAAATTGAATATGTTAAATATTGTATTATAGATGAATATGCCATTGTATGTATAACTGATGGAGCAGACATTTCTCAAGAAATCTATGCATTTGACTTGCTTACTGTATTCATGCACTGAATAATGGCAATGGTTTTCCTAAAAAATGAAAGAAAATATTATCAGTGGATGAAAAAAATATTCAGTGGATGTGAATTATATATAGTTTTAAAACTGCAACAGTTTGAAAACAAATTGAGTAACGCACGTCAACGCATTATGAAAATTTTGCACAAAGTTGCAGTTATGAGACTATATCTTTCAAAAATAATTATTCATTGCTTATATTTGCATTTTTAAACTCTCTTCCTTTACTGCAAATGTGATTTATATTTCAAAATCCATGTATTCTCCCTTCGTGTATGGTATTGCTATTGGAAGAGCTCATAAAACAGTAGCTTATAGTCAATGAGAGCATGATTTTTCTTATTCCGTCAAAATAAAACGCATGTTTTAACTTTTTGATCCCTTTCCATGTTATATTGTTTTGAATGTCATAGATTTCTGGATACTACACACAAAATATATGTGAAATGGAAATATGTATACTTCAGCATTGAATCATTATTTATCGAAAGATAGTCCTATAACTGCGACGGCGTGTGCAAATAAATTGCATAAGGTGCGTTAGTGCTTTATGAAAATTTGTTTGCACTCATCGCTAACACTGCAGTTATGACAGTATATCTTTCAATAAGAAAAATTATTCAATTTTCATATCTATTTTTTTTTAATTCTTTGTTATGATACGATTCAATTTTTAAAAACCCTGTTTTATCCTTCTGTGAAGTAACAATAAATGTAAATTCGGAAATCGTATAGTTAAATGCGGATAAGGTCACTTCAGGACATGAGATATTGACGTTTGAAATATTTTAGGTTTTGATAAATGTTATAAATGAGAAATGGGTCTTTTAGAAAAAAATGGAGATATAATTGTTTAATATCAGGATTTCGATACTTTTCTTTTTAAAAATTAGAGATTTTAGGGGGAAGGGGGGGGGGGGTAAAAAGTGAACGACTTAAAGCATCGCTTTTTTCTTAAGAAAAGGGGGGGCAATTTGATTTTTCAAAACAATGAAAGTTCTTCCTCTCTCATACGTTTTACTGTACTCAAAAATTTGTAGTTTTGATCTCTTTAAAGTTAACTCATTCTTTGAAATTTTCAACGCCATACCAGTTATGTAAATACATATACATGCATATTAATGGAAAAGCATATAGCCATCGAAACCGGGCGAAGGCAATAGTAAATCAATTCATAAGTTTTTCTATAGATAGATAAATAAAAAACTAATGCTTTCGATTACTAAGATTTGAATTCAGAATTTATGGGTTTTTTTTTTTTTTTTTACATATTTTTTGAAAAGTGCCTTAAGTGGCTCCATGGTAAAATATATTGATGTAAACTATTAATGCACTTTTTTTTCAAAGTGCATTGATATTGTCCCAATTTTAACGCACTTTGAAATATTTTTTTTAAAGTTCGTTGCCACAAAGCAGCCATTTGATATTATGAAACTGAGGACAAATACGACTGAAAATAAAGGGAAATCTCACTAAAATAGTGATATTCCATTATTATAGAGAAATTAACATTTCTATCCAACCTGTTAGCTGTTGACTTACGGAATCTGTCCCCTAGCAGTACAGGAAAAGCTTGCTAGTCCGCTCCTTTCAAGGCAAGTTTAGAAAAAAAAAACTTGCTTTCAAACTGGAATTCACGCGACGCCGCCCTTCACTAAAGGGAAGTGAGAAAATTATTTATCTGTATTTGTAAGACTCATTATTAAACAAAAAGAAGGGATATACATGTATTAACGAAGAAGAAGAAAAGTTTCCATAGAGTCTGGCATATCTTTTCCGTACGAATGTAAGCTCTTTCACGATAAAAATATTTAGCTCAACGTTCAAATTAAACGAAATATTGAGTTACATCAAAGGACAAATAAGTTGCCCTTGAAGAAAATGACAACCACTCCACCCTCAACTCCTGGCTTTCACAAGTTAGTGCCCCTACCATCATACCTATGACCACTAGAAAGGGTTTCTTATATTATCAATTCAGGTTTAAATGTCAAAGTAAACCGTAAACTGCACAACTCAATACTTCTCGTTAAAGGGACATGGACACAGCATATGCTGAAAATTTTCATTTTTTGTGATTACTGATCTAATGTTTTTCAAATGATCATCAACAATTTGTACTTCATTTGTCCAGACACAAGACAGATTTCGAACTCTAAACCTTTGTTATGTAAAAAGACCCATGTCATGTTTTTGTTGATATAGGTTAAATATTCTAAAATGCAGATTTTTTTCAGTAAAGATATTATATATATATATATATATATATATATATATATATATATATATATATATATATATATATATATATATATATATAAAGCACTAAAAATGACCAACGACACGAACAATAGAAATTGTCAAATTTTCGGGACGCCCTGTCCCTTCCTCAGGACAAAGAAAAAAGTTAAAAAGTCATAAGAACAAAGGAAAAAGAGAAACAAAAACAACTAGCACTACTACTAAACTACTAAACACTAGATATTTACATACTTAATTACATGATGAATTGGAAATTTTTAAGAACACTAATAAAGAAAGAAATCCGGACCGCTATGAAATGCGTCCGGTCTATCGAGTATACTCGGGTGAAGTGCGATTTACATAATTGAACGAATTAATTATGCTAATTAATAACGACAATCAGTAAATCGTACATTGTTTCATTCTCTCAAAATGGCGTAACTTTACTTAATAAAGAATAATCGAAGAAAAATAATATAGCAGGGATATTTAAACATATGAATTATGATCAATTATAAATTTTGAAATATTTAAGGACTTATATTCCGGGAAAAAATAATTAACAAAGGTGTAAGCAATACATAGTTATGAGAGTTGCTCGAGAGTTGGTGACGCAAATTAACTGTAGAGTTTACACTAAATTGAGAGAATAATCTTGTTTAGTATCATCAGGAATTGGGTCTAGTTTACGTTCATTCTGGTGAAGTCATTCAGTTTGTTAATACCATTAGGGCGGAATGACTTCAATCTGTGCATCCAGAACTTTTCTTTGCTTTTTTTCTGAGCATCTGTCCATCTTGGGTTATGGTCAATCACCACTACTGTCATGTCCTCCCATTTGTGACCCTCAAGGTTGAAATGTTCCCCAACGGGTTCATTGAGTTTTTTGGTCCTAATGGTCGAACGGTGGTTATTGACTCTCCTGCGGAGATCTCCTGTTTCACCAATATACTGTTTGGAGCAAACTTTGCAACTGATGAGATAAATGCAGTTGTCAGTATGACAGGACAAATTCCCTAGTATTTTGTAGCTGCGGCCTGTAACAGGGCTGTTAAAACTGTCTGTGTCAGTGCTGTGCTTACAAAGAAGACATCTTCTGTCAGAGCAAGTTTTAAAGCCCCCGTTAGGTAATGGGTTGTCCAGTCTGGTTCTTACTACCATGTCCTTTAGGTTCCTTGGGCGTCTGTATGCAGCCAATGGGGGTTCCTTAAAGACCTCTGTCATTCGTTTGTTTGAATGGAGAATTGGTAGGTTCTTTTGAAGGATACCGCTAAGGTTCTTAAGGACGGGATGGTATGTGGTTACCAAACGTATTCCTAGATACTACATCTACCCTGATTGATGGTGAAATCGAATTCAGTCTCCACACCAAACCCACAGACTCCCACCTATATCTTATGCCCTCTAGCTGTCATCCCCCACACACTTTTAAGGGAGTGCCTAAGGGTCTAGCCACCAGAATTCGGCGCATCTGTTCGTCCCCTGCCTTATATCAGGAGCAAAGTGGTCTTCTTAAGTCCCACTTATGCAAAAGAGGCTACAATGCCCGCACCGTACAAACAGCTATTGATGAGATGGCGGGACATGACAGGCAAAACCTATTACGCTACAAGGAGAAAGACAATAGCGGCAGGGTCCCTCTGGTAACCACATACCATCCCGTCCTTAAGAACCTTAGCGGTATCCTTCAAAAGAACCTACCAATTCTCCATTCAAACAAACGAATGGCAGAGGTCTTTAAGGAACCCCCATTGGCTGCATACAGACGCCCAAGGAACCTAAAGGACATGGTAGTAAGAACCAGACTGGACAACCCATTACCTAACGGGGGCTTTAAAACTTGCTCTGACAGAAGATGTCTTCTTTGTAAGCACAGCACTGACACAGACAGTTTTAACAGCCCTGTTACAGGCCGCAGCTACAAAATACTAGGGAATTTGTCCTGTCATACTGACAACTGCATTTATCTCATCAGTTGCAAAGTTTGCTCCAAACAGTATATTGGTGAAACAGGAGATCTCCGCAGGAGAGTCAATAACCACCGTTCGACCATTAGGACCAAAAAACTCAATGAACCCGTTGGGGAACATTTCAACCTTGAGGGTCACAAATGGGAGGACATGACAGTAGTGGTGATTGACCATAACCCAAGATGGACAGATGCTCAGAGAAAAAGCAAAGAAAAGTTCTGGATGCACAGATTGAAGTCATTCCGCCCTAATGGTATTAACAAACTGAATGACTTCACCAGAATGAACGTAAACTAGACCCAATTCCTGATGATACTAAACAAGATTATTCTCTCAATTTAGTGTAGACTCTACAGTTAATTTGCGTCACCAACTCTCGAGCAACTCTCATAACTATGTATTGCTTACACCTTTGTTAATTATTTTTTCCCGGTAATATAAGTCCTTAAATATTTCAAAATTTTTAATTGATCATAATTCATATGTTTAAATATCCCTGCTATATTATTTTTCTTCGATTATTCTTTATTAAGTAAAGTTACGCCATTTTGAGAGAATGAAACAATGTACGATTTACTGATTGTCGTTATTAATTAGCATAATTAATTCGTTCAATTATGTAAATCGCACTTCACCCGAGTATACCCGATAGACTGGACGCATTTCATAGCGGTCCGGATTTCTTTCTTTATTAGTGTTCTTAAAAATTTCCAATTCATCATGTAATTAAGTATGTAAATATCTAGTGTTTAGTAGTTTAGTAGTAGTGCTAGTTGCTTTTGTTTCTCTTTTTCCTTTGTTCTTATGACTTTTTAACTTTTTTCTTTGTCCTGAGGAAGGGACAGGGCGTCCCGAAAATTTGACAATTTCTATTGTTCGTGTCGTTGGTCATTTTTAGTGCTTTATATAAATTTCCATCCGTGACCTTGTATCTACTTGGTAGATCCGACATTTAAGATATACAGTGTTGTTGGTTTTTTTGTGCTTTATATATATATATATATATATATATATATATATATATATATATATATATATATATATATATATATATATATATAAAAAATTTCAAAACAAAATGAAGAATCGGTACAGTTTTTGGTATATTTAAAAGTAAAAATCCAAAAATATCACAAAACATTTACTGCAAGCGCTTTCGCCATGTTCGGCTCTTCAGGCAGTTATACAAATGTCAGGTAGGTTACCTGGTAACGTCAAAAGCATAAAGTTCATTGTGACGTCATAATAGATGTAGGTAGCGTTAAGTTGGCGTAATTGTTAATGTACTAACTTTCACACATTATACAAATGAAATTTCAAAATATAAAATATACAGTTACTGTATCATTTGCGATTAAGTTTGGGTTTAAAGAGGTTGATAAAATAGTTTGGGTTTAAAGAGGTTGATAAAATAGTTTGGGTTTAAAGAGGTTGATAAAATAGTTTGGGTTTAAAGAGGTTGATAAAATAGTGTTCTGAACATTTCGCAAAATGTGGCAAAGGAATATTTAAGATTTTCCCTTTTTATAAACTTCCAAATGAAAACGAAAATTTACGTTTGGCAAAAGAAGACTATTTTATCAACCTCTTTAAACCCAAACTTAATCGCAAATGATACTGTATATTTTATATTTTGAAATTTCATTTGTATAATGTGTGAAAGTTAGTACATTAACAATTACGCCAACTTAACGCTACCTACATCTATTATGACGTCACAATGAACTTTATGCTTTTGACGTTACCAGGTACCCTACCTGACATTTGTATAACTGCCTGAAGAGCCGAACATGGCGAAAGCGCTTGCAGTAAGTGTTTTGTGATATTTTTGGATTTTTACTTTTAAATATATATATATATATATATATATATATATATATATATATATATATATATATATATATATATATAGGATCTCACATGATTTGTAGTTGGATATTATTTTTATCTTTATCCAACTCGTTGTGTGTTTTTTTCCCTTGCCTGCGAGGGGATAAAAACACACAACGAGTTGGATAAAAATCATATCCAACTACAAATCATGTGAGATTCTTTTTATCCCATGTTTTTACACCACAAATTATGTTTAACACTGTTTTTAAATAGGACTCCACTTCATTTTACTTCATCACTCTAACGCAATACCCATTGTGACGTCACAACTGTGTGATACGAAAACGATATCACATGAGCTATATCAACGGGATAAAGGGTAAAACATGGGATAAATATATATATATATATATATATATATATATATAATGATAAAAACGTGATTACTGTAATTTTGCAATCGTCAACTTACAACCTGCATACCTGCATAATCTCTTTTGATTCAATACGAAAGAGCGAAAGGGTCTACTGAACGTATGATCAATTTCCAAAACGAGCTTAGTTACTGACAAATAAATATATTGCGATAGCGAGCAGTATTCAAGCTCAAAAGTGCATTAAACATTATAAAATCGAAGCAGAGCAAAGACGGACCTACAAAACATCACCTGCCGACCTGTCACACCCACCGTGTGCTCCTCGTCATATTTAAATCGGGAAATAACGGAAAATTCCGTCGACAATTCAGTGTATATGATAATGTCCTTACAATAATATTAGGATGAAAACCTCAGCAAGCATTTGACTTACTGAATAATTGCTTTCTCTGACAAGGTCATGGTATCGACCAAAGAACTTTGGAAATGATTATTTTAAACAAGATTGCTGATATTTTTGTTTTCGCAAGTTGTTCGTCAATAATTTACCCCGTTTTTAGAAATTGTACATAAGTAAAGCATTCTCTCGCCACTCGAATCCACTGTGACATATGAACCCCGTAAGCAGGTGATGAAGGTTTATTGCCTTGAATAATGGAAATTGTCGATTGGAAAATTAAAATCATTTTTATCATAAAGCTTGGTAGTTATATTACTATTAACACAATTTTAAAGTAAAATATTTAAATATCAAATAGATGCATCAGACTATGTGATATCTTTAATTTCAAGCTCCCCGGGATATATCGTATCGACATAAGAAAGCAAATAACCATTGTTAGTTGTCCATAGACATCGTCGATATACTGTATACAGGGAAATTTTCGCCCCCGTTTTATTTTCGCCCCTTTCGCCTTTCCCTCATTTGGGCTAATTTAAAACGGGACAAATTCAAAGAATACAATATAATTTCTTAAACAAAACTATGACTGGGCGAATTTAAAACGGGGCAAAAATGTTTGCAAGTGTGAAAGGGCGAAAATAAGATGGGGCAAAAATATCCCTGTATACAGTATCGAATTGTCAAGTTGAGGGCCACTGCAACTGTTCTTTCCACGTATAAAACGTTGTACATATTATGCTACGTATGAATAGTTTTACAAAAAGGTCTGCTAATGACGGGGTGCTATTGGTTCCCATGGACATTTCAACAAACAAGTTAATGAGAAAAGAATATCCACAATCTTGTTTAATGATACTCTAGTGTCGCGTAGTACCTTTAAGTTTGGGAATAAAGATTTTATCCTCAAAACAGACATGAAATGTGAATCTAAAAACGTAATTTATGACATACACGATAGCAATCATATGACATTACACTTGACTTTCTCTTATGGTTGAATCTTTTATGAATTAAAAACAGTCTATGTGACCATTTTTCA
The DNA here is from genome assembly GCF_032062105.1 of Saccostrea cuccullata. Lineage (NCBI taxonomy): Eukaryota > Metazoa > Mollusca > Bivalvia > Ostreida > Ostreidae > Saccostrea > Saccostrea cuccullata. Next base: position 87,360 of record NW_026932411.1, on the reverse strand, counting down.
TCGCAAAGTTTCATTGTGAGAATCTGGAAAACAAGGGCTATTCAAGACACTAAACTAGAGTGAGATAAAACGTAAAGAATCCCAAAGAAATATTCATTGAAATAAGTGAAATTAACAGCATCCAAAGACTGTTTTATAAACACATGAGAAGGCTGATTTCAGTGAACAGAAATTATATAATGGGCATCAGAAATGGGTACCGTTCTTGGCGACAAGGATTTACAACAACCAAAGTACTGTTTGCCAAAAGTCAACAAATTATCACCGTTGATGTTAAGTTGACCTTAAGACGAAAGGCAAATTTGATAGGCATCATTTTGGGGGTAGTTAACACTGTTTTAAAGAAACATTTGACAGTAAACTAGCTTAGTACTCAATTAGCACCTTTTGATTTGAAAAATGAGTGAAAACGACAGCGTGTAAGAATATCTAAACAATTATTTTAAAAAACAGGAATTATTGTTTTCCACCTTTGTCTGAAATTTAAAAAGATAATGAAACTTGAATCAATTCCTTTAGACCCTCAAAACAAATTTAAAGTAAGATGCACAAGACAAAATTAGCAATGGTCTGAGAAGAGCAAAGAATTGGAAGAACACAAAGACAATTTCATACTCCATTTTCTTAAATATTAGTGGTTTTGTTTTTTCAATTTTTTATTAGGGGAAGTTCAATTTTAGGAGGAGTCTAGAAAGCAATTTTTTTTACTCTTTGACTTGTTTCATTTTCCAAACTTGAATAAACACCTCTCAGAAAGAAAAAAAAACAAGTCCACGAAATCATAAAATCTGCCATTTTCCAGTATACGAAGAGCCATACTCAAAAATATTTTCCAAACAAAAACCAATCAAAAATTGGATAGAAATGATACGGACATGTGTTTTAATTGAAATGCGTATATTAAAGTAAAATCATAACCACTTAATCATTGAAAAGCTTTTTTTGTTTCTTCCCGAGCAACGAGGACATTATTTATTGAACAGCCCTCGAATTACATGTAGAGGATGTGGACATTTCCGTATTGGGGAAACTGGAATCACAATATGCGCACTTGTCCGCAAACACTCAAAACACATTAACCAGCCTGAATACAAAAAAAAAATAAATTGTAAGCGGACATCTTAATATTTGTGGTCCATGGCCAAGTTTCTGTTTTTCCATTTACCATCTTTATACAGACAATCTAAACAGTACAAAAACGAGAAAAGGAGAAATACTTTATAAAACTATTAAGAACGTCACTAAATACAGTTTACTTTAGACACTATCATATTTATTGAATAAGGTAGACGTCATTATATTTTTTTATGCCCCCGTAAACGAAGTTTCGTGGGTATATAGCTTTTGTCGTGTCCGTCTGTCTGTCTGTCTCTCTGTCTCTCTCTCTGTCTCTCTGTTTGTCTGTTTGTCCGCGAAAACTTTTACCTTGCCCATAACTTTTGATTTAGTGGAGCTATGACTTTCATATTTCATATGTTTATTCCTTGTGACAAGACCTTTCTTTGGGTGCCACCAAATTTGACCTTTTGACCTTGGAGTTTGACCCACTTTTACATGAAAATTTTAAAAATTTTACTTTGGCCATATCTTTTGAATAGTAGTAGACACCAGGACATTTATTCATCACATATGTAATGTTTGTTAAAAGACCTTTCACTGGATACCAACAACCTTGACCCTTTGACCTTGTAGATTTCCGTACTTGTGAAAAAACTTTAACCTTGGCCATAACTTTTGAACGGTAAGGGATGGGGCTTTTATACTTCATATATGTAATCCTTGTGAGAAGACCCTTCATTAGATACCAAGAACCTTGACCCTTTGAGCTTGACCTTTGTTATTGACATACTTTAAAAAAACGAACCCTGACCATAACTTTTTAAGAGTTAGGGCTAGTGCTTTCATACTTTACATATTTGATCCTTATGACAAGACCTTTCATTTGATAACAATAACTTTGACCCTTTGACCTTGACCTTGGAGTTTGACCTACTTTGTAAGAAATTTAACGTTGACCATAACTTCTGAACGGTTAGAGCTAGGGCTTTCATACTCTACATAAGTATTTTATGTGGCAAGACCTTTCATTTAATACTAATTACATTGACCTTTTGACCTTGACCTTGGAGATTTTTGTACTTATTAAAATACTTTACATGTAACATTACCTTACTTTCAAATTTCACAATTGCTTTCCAGTGAGAATACCCTACTTTTGGTACCAATTAATTAAATTTGCATTTAAGAAAAACTTAATCTTTGCTATGTTGCCGTACGGGGGCATCAGTGTTTTACAAACACATCTTGTTGACCTTACCTTCAGGTACAGTTATTATGTCACAAGTTTAAATTGTTTGAAACGTCTGGAGAAAACAATAGTCTGGTCCTGATTTTTAAAAAGAAGGCTAGAAATAACTTCTAACGGCAAATAATTATTATTTGGTCCAGCATAGTTTTTTAACCTATTTCGAGTATGCTGAATCCGAAAAAATATGCTGGCCTTCATGAAAATGGCGTTAAAAAGGTCAAAATGGCGATTCAAAATGGCGGACATAAAAATTTTCTAATTTTCTCTTAATGTCGTTCAAAATGGAGAAGTAATGAGTGAATATCTAACTGAGTGTAATAAAACTATAAAAGATATAAGAGGATGCTAACATTTTTAGTTTAACTCAAAAAATTTAGTCCTTTCTACGCTTAATTCGAATTTTCTCTGAATTTTTGTCTATTGTTTCTATATTCTTCTTTGTTCAGGATTTTACATTTGCAAATATCCATGCACTGCAGATTTGTATTTTTTCTCTCTACATCTCACTATTCTACAATTGAATGATAGTGCAGCTGTAAGTTAAAAGTCAAAATGGCGATTCAAAATGGCGGATATTCATCTTTTTCTTCAAATTATTTATTTCTTAATGTCGTTTACATAGGAGAATGATTTGTGAAAATCTTACTGGGCATAGTTCAACTATATAAAATGAAAATAGAACACTAATTTGATCATTTTTAATCGGAAAATTTAGTCGTTTAAATTTGAAATGTGTTAATTAGCTCAAAATGGCAATTCAGATGACGTCTTATACACTCGAATTTCGTGAAATACCCAAAGTGCCTAATTCTGGTTCGTTTTGCAGAAAATAAATTACAGTTTGTTTTTTTTTTTTAGTCATTAATAATGTTCAAATATGCAATGAAAGTTGGATGATATTTTTGTTAATGACTTAGGATTTTTATAACACGGATTTTTGTTTAATTCTATTGTTTAGATAAATTTTTGACGACAATTCCAAAGAAATTTTACCTATTGCCTGTCTCACCATGATTCTTTATATAAAAAGTTAATAATATCATACAATAATTGCCGTTTTGAGGACAATATGAAAATTAAGCTACCCCAAGAGCAGTATTCCCCGAGCATTAAGGCGAGTGAACATTCAGTTGTTGGAAATTCTTGATCTATTTTTAGTCCAGTGTAGAAAAAAATAAATGTTTATGTTTATGTGGAAGGTCTGGTGCAACATAACTTAGTATGATTTTTAAAATGATTGACCACGACCAATTAGAGGGCTAGTAATTGTTACATCATGTAAATCTGAATATATTATAAAATCCATAAAAAAACATATTTATTAAGAATTATCAGTATAAACCATAAATTTTCTTGATTTTCCAGCTCTGATTCTGTGTCCCTACATTTGCATTTTGTTATTCTCATTCAAAAATTCAACTGCATTCTCAAATATTTCATGCTGTGAACGGATAATTTTGTATTGAACTGTGTATATGAATTTAAAAATTTTGAAATTTACAAAATCTGAAAGTAGAAAATGTTTGTGTTCAATCCCTCTCAATTCTTGAAGTGTTCAACAAAAATGTTGTCAATAGAAGTGTTGACTAGATCGAAATCAAGAATGGCTTAGGCCTATTGGTACGTAAGCTTGTAAGTGATAGGAATCACGAGGAATCTGCAGGCGCTCTTAAATTGCATAATTTTAATATGCACATAATGTGATTCCAGATGATAAAGTCTGAGAGTTTTCTTGCTAAAAGAATGACCTTTCTACCCTAAAAGACAACACATCTATACGAGGTCACAAAATAAAGAGCTACATGTCTTGAATATCAGAGATTTTTTTATACCCCCGCTTGAAAAGCGGGAGGATATAGAGTAATAGATATGTCCATCCGTCCGTCTGTTGCGCTTTGGAGTACCCATCTCTTATCCGCAACTCCTCTCATACCACTAAATGAAATTTGATGAAACTTTCACAGAATCTTTATTACATATTATCATTGTGACCTCCTGTTTTACTTTTTGATCCGACACTTATTTTGGGTTTCCCACAACAAAACATGGACACTCCCATTATATTCATATGGGAGGCGGGGGGTATGATTTAGTGAGCTCATCGCTCACAGTACCTCTACTTCATTTTGCATAAGGTTTTGGAAAACAAAATAGACTTTAAACATTTGAACATAAATGTGTTGCTCCTTGAGTGTTGGTTGATTGATTGTATATTGTTTATCGCCGAGTCGGCAATTTTTCAGCCGTGTTTCGGCGGACTATCAGTTAAAAAATCGGTTTTTGAAGGATTTTGGTTTCTCTCGCGGCCCCCAGCTGCAGTGAGCTTACTCTTTTTCGAACTCCAGAAAAACGATCTTTTACGTGCCAAGGAGGTTGTCATCCTTGACACAGGGCACCATTTTACTTGAGTGTTGAAAATACCAAAATTCCGAAGACAGACCGAAACATATAGCAAATATTTAAAGCTGGAATAGAAGATGTTAGGAGATTATACCAAGTTCTTATAAGTGCTAAAAAGCTAGAACAAAGTGTTCGATGAAATCGGACAAGAATTTCTTCAGTTATATTTGATGGTGTGCCGAGGGATGTTGAGGTAGATGTGCGAGTTGATAATGACAGCGATTCAGGAGTGATATTAGGTGAACGGGGGCTCAAAGGCTTTGTAACACGGTCAAATACGAAGGGGAAAATTTGGAAAGTCTTAAGTCGAGTTTGTTTTAACTATTTCCAGAAAAAATCAATCTTTTCAAGTATTTTTTGTTTGTTCATAATTAATGGACCAATCAATATACTATACATTCTATATACATAAAAAACAAACTGTAATTTATTTTCTGCTAAACGACTCAGAATAGGCAGTTTCTATGAAATTCGAGTGTACAAGACGTCATTTTGAATCGCCATTTTGAGCTAATTAATACATTTCAAATTTAAACGACTAAATTTTCCGATTTAAAGTGATCAAATTAGTGTTCTATTTTCATTTTATATAGTTGTATTATGCTCAGTAAGATATTCACAAATCCTTTCTCCTATGTAAACGACATTAAGAAATAATTTGAAAAAAAAGATTAATATCCGCCATTTTGAATCGCCATTTTGACTTTTAACTAACAGCTGCACCATCATTCAGTTGTAAAATAGTAAGATGCAGAGGAAAAAAATACAAATTTGCAGTGTATATACATTTGCAAATGTAAAATCCTGAACAAAGAAGAATATAGAACAATAGACAAAAATCAGAGAAAATTCGAATTAAGTGTAGAAACGACTAAATTTTCTGAGTTAAACTAATAATGTTAGCATTCTATTATCATTTTCATACTTGCATTATACTCAGTGAGATTTTCACACATTATATCTCCCTTTTGAACGATATTAAGAGAAAATTAGAAAATATTTACGTCCGCCATTTTGACCTTTTTAACGCCATTTTCATGAAGGCCAGCATATTTTTTCGGATTCAGCATACTCGAAATAGGTTAAAAAACTATGCTGGACCAAATAATAATTATTTGCCGTTAGAAGTATTTTTTCTATAAATCGGACCAGACTACAATGAAAGCGCTTTTAAAAATATTTCCTTCTTATCTGGTCATTTTAAAACCGACTCCAATCACCTGATAAAATTCCTGGCTATTGTTTTACTATGAATGTCTGAATGTATGAATGAACATAATTTCTAAGAAAGAAAGAGAGAAAGAAAGAGAATATTTTAAATCTTAATTTAGATTTTTTAACTCTTACATATAATTTAATTTACAGACATGAGAAAACGTTTTACCTCTAAAGAAAATGCATTGACATTTCTTAAAAGATCATCAAGGGTAAAGAGGAGCCTTTCAGATTCAGATATAAATGAAGAGTGCAGTGAATCTAAAGGATGTTTTAGAGAAGAAGTGGCAGAATATCTATATGCTCACGATTGGGGATACAGTGTTCATGATGTGGTAATGTAGCATTTTTATGTGTTTATTCATTCTGATCACATGCAGGTAAGACAAAGCAATACCGTATAACGGGTATTTTCTGCGGTTGGAAAATTTTGCGATTAAACCCTTTAAAGATAGCAAATTAATATTTGCGTTTTCAATTTCTGCGTTTGCACTATAACGCAAAAATTATTTACGACGTACAGAATAGGATCATCAAACTAAGATGTATCAAATGCCCTAATGATACTCTAAACATTGGAATATTGAATGTCTTACATGATCAGGGCAATTGGAAAAAAATCTGGTAATGATTTACTCTAGAAATGTAAAGGAAAACAAAAAATATATAATCGCCCGCTCCGTTATTTTACTTAACCGCTTGGAAATTTTGTTGATAAAAATTTTAATATTATGATTATCAAATCGCTCGCTCGCCCCGTTTTTTGGGGTCAGTTGTCCGAAAAACAAGAAATTTTATTGGTGTGGCCTAAAACATATTAATTTTATTTTTACATAACACCACTAAATAAAATATGTATTACGTGACGTTAGTGTCATTTCGTCCAGTGTACCTCAACACCGTCATCAGGTTCCACAGCAATATGCCAGATGTATTAAAGAAATTTTCCCCCTAATTACATTTTTCATACTTTTTCTTAATTTTTTAACAACAAAATGTTTTTTTATAAGATTAAAGGCATCATTGTCGGATCTATTATGTTGATACTTCGAAGGCCATGGATGGACATCTATATAAAGCACTGAAAATGACCAAAGACACGAATAATTAAAAAATATCGTTTTAAAAATCATTAACCAGAGCGAAATTCAACACCATTCCTAAACAATACTCAATTTAACAATCATTCTGAGCGAATTGCATAAGCAATACATGACACCTACCCAGTTCCCCTTTTCTCTTTAGGATACAAGCTCATTTGGATATTATATTATATATATTAATATAGTCCATAACGAATCCCGATCGTAATCCCTATTATGAAAAATGAAAAATGCCATAATTCCATCAAAAAACTAGTGAAGGGGAACAAAATTCAAACTTGATCTGTACCTCATCAAGATATACTCACATACCAAAAGTCAGTTCAATATCTGCAAGCATTTAGAAAAAAAAATGGAAAACCAAGTGGAACAGACTGACAGACAGGCAGACGGACGGATGGGCAGACAGACTGACTGACAGACTCAGGGGAAACCTGAAGTCCCTTTCGGTATCATCGGGGACTGAAACCGGAGGGGACTAAATATACGGTGATCACAGACGTGGTACCTGACGTTATCTACGAAAAGGGCATTCTATTACTTTCGAGTGTGTAAACATTATTTGTGTATCTTGTGCACTTTTTATTTTGATACGCATAACTTCATTTTATACTACTTAAATAAAACATATCTACTTGTTTGTTTATCAATACCATATTTTACATAAAACAATTGAATTTTATGTCTGAATGATTAAAATTAAAACAATATATTTGTAAAATTTTGAAAACTTTTTTCAGTGTACCTGGATGGAAAAAAGACTATGTGATCATCATACCTGTGCAGCAGGATATTACTGCATTACGACTAACTCCAATGGTTGTGATAATTTGAACGATTACCACATCGGTTGTCAGGGCTAGTATTTCAAATCATTTTGATTCCCAACTGAAGCCCCGCCAGAAAATGGTCTGGAATATTGTGCTCTACTTTCTTTCTGAATTTCCCTCATAGTTTTTCCCACTTTTTTACTATGCTTTTACATAATGAACTAGTTTTTTGCATCTTTTTTCAAGTAATTTCTTCTACATGGATAAACCAATTTTCATTAGCTCACCTGAGCCGAAGGCTCAGGTGAGCTTTTCTGATCAAAATGTGTCCGTTGTCTGTCGTCATCGTCGTTGTCGTCGTTGTCGTAAACTTTTCACATTTTCATCTTCTTCTCAAAAACCACTACACCTATTTCAACTACACTTGATGCAAAGTATCCATGGGAAAAGGGGATTCAAATTCACGCCCTTATCCAAAGGGAGATAATTATGAATTAGTGAAAATTTGATTAAATCTTCTCAATAACTACTGGGTCAGGAAAGATGAAACTCATGTTTGAAGATATTTTTTAAAATATTTTTCTTAAGAAAAGCAAAGCCATGATTAGTGATATTTATATGGAAGCATCCTCAGGTAGTGTACATTCAAGTTTTTTAAAATAATGACCCCGGGGGTTCGGTGGGACGACAATGGCCGATCAAAGTTTTACACAGTAATATATAGGAAATCTTTAAAAAAAAAATCTTCTTCTCAAGAACCATTGAGACAGGAAAGATGAAACTCGTGTTGAATCATCCTCAGGTACCGTAAATTCAAGTTTGTTCAAATCATGACCCCCGGGGGTACGGTGGTGCCACAATGGCGTGATCAATGTTTTACATAGGAATATATTGGAAAACTCTTTGAAAAACTTCGTAACAGGAAACCATCGTAACAGGAAAGAGGAAACTCATGTTGAATCTTCCTCAGATAGTGTACATCAAGTTTGTTCAAATCATGGCCCCCGGGGGTAGGGTGGGGCCACAATAGCCGATCAAAGTTTTACATAGGAATTTATAGGGAAATTTTTAGAAATCTTCTTCTAAAGTACTGCAAAGCCATGATAAATGATATTTTTATGGAAGCATCCTCAGATACTGTAGATTCTAGTTTGTTTTATCAAAACCCCCAGGGATAGCGGGGAGCCGCAATAAGGGATCCGAGTTTTACATTAAAATATATTTTAAAAATATTTTTCTTAAAAATAGCAAAGCCATGATTAGTGATATTTTTATGGAAGCATCCTCAGGTAGTGTAGAATTAAATTTGTTCAAATTATAATTTTACCTCCAAGTGTAGGGAAGGATCTCAAAGGTGGAACAAAGTTTTACACAGGAGAATAAAGGGGAAAAATCTCAATAACAGAAAAGCTACTCAATAACAGAAAAGCTATGTTATTAAAGTCATATTGACATGTAATCATCCTTATGTATTGAAGATTCAAATTTGTTCAAATCATGAATACCCTTTGGGGTAGGGAGGGAAATGAGGGGGAGTCAAATTCAAATTACTACAAAGTAATACATGTATATACAAACAAAATGTTTGATAAAATCTTTTTCTTAAAAGAGCTTTCTCAAGAAGTTTTATGCAGAATTGATATGCAGGCATTCTCAAGTAGTATTAGAATTAAAGCCCCCCCCCCCCCCAGTGAACTTTTCAATTCTGACCTGATTTGTGCGTTTTCCTAGCCGATGTGCTCAGGTGAGCGATGTGGCCCCTCGGCCTTTGTTCGACGTATTGCTCAAAGAGCAATTGTCGGCACGTCCTAGGTAGGATTTTGACCCCATAGTCGCCAAATAAGAGTTACGTGTATATATATCAGTTTCAGTTCTTTATTCCGTGGGCAGAACATCCCATAAGCATTAAAGTACAACATATATTTATCAATTACATACACAGTAAAATGACATGTTATACACTTATAAACTAAACTTTTCACATTTTCATCTTCTTCTTTAGAACCACTGGGCCAATTTTAACCAAACTTGCCATAACGTATCCTTGGGTAAAGGGGATTCAAGTTTATTCAAAGAACGGGTCACACCCTTTCCAAAGGAGATATACTAGTAATCATGAATTAGTGAAAAATTAAAGGCAACATTCAAAAATTTTCTTCTCAATAACCACAGGGCCAGGAAAGATGCAACTCATGTGGAAGCATCCTCAGGTGATGAAGATTCATGTTTTTTTTTCAAATCATGACCCCTAGGGGTAGGGTGGGGCCACAATGGGTGATAAGAATTTAAAATAGGAATACAAAGGAAAAATCTTTAAAAATCTTCTCAAGAACAGCAAAGCCATAATTGGTCATAGTTATATGGAAGCATTCTCTTTAGATTTGTTAAAAAATTTTGTTAAAATCAAGACCATCGGGGGTAGGGTGGGTAGGATGGGTCCACAATGGGGTATCAAAGTTTAACAAAAGAATACATAGGAAAAAACTTTAAAATTTTTCTTGTCAAGAACAATTGGGCCAGGAAAGATGAAACTCAATTGGAAGCATTCTCTGGTAGTGTAGATTCAAGTTTGTTCAAATCATGACCCCCTGATGGTAAGGATGGGGCCACAATGAGGGATCAAAGTTTAATTCAGGAAAAAAATCCTCTCCTTAAGAATAGCAAAGCTATGATTGATCACAATTATATGGAAGTATTCTCTGGTAGTGTAGATTTAAGTTTGTTCAAATCATATCCACCGGGGGCAGGATGGGGCCACAATGGGGGATCAAAGTTTAACATAGGAATACATAGGAAAAATCTTTCAAAATCTTCTCAAGAAAAGCAAAGCCAGGATTTGTAATTGTAATGTTACATGAAAGCATCCTCAGGTATTGTAGATTCAAGTACAAGTTATCTAGCTAAGTTGCTCAGTTGAGCGATGTTGTACCTTGGCCTCTTGTTATATACATTACTTACTTGTTTGTCAAACACTTATGCCCCATCCTCCGAAATTTGGATTTTTTCTAAGTCCAAAAAGGCGTAACTCTATCAACAATGACACGATTGTACCCAAAACAGAACTTGACCTAGATAGTTATCTGATAAATCTGTATACTAAATTTCATTTCAGTATGTGCAACCTCTGGGAAGAAAATAAACGGAAACTTGCAAATAATTGTAATTTTTCTTAGTCCAAGGGGCATTACTCTGTCAAAAATAGCGCGACCGTACCCAAAACAAAACTTGATCTAGATATTTATCTGATATACCTGTATACTAAATTTTATTTCAGTATTTGCAACCTCTGCAAAGAAAATGAACAGAAACTGCAAATAATTGGAATTTTTCTAAGTCCAAGGGACATAACTCTGTCACAAATGGCGCGACCATACCCAAAACAGAATTTGACCAAGATATTCATCTGATATATCTGTATACCAAATTTCATTTCAGTATGTGCAACGTTTGTGAAGAAAATGAACGGAAACTAAGTGGACCGACAGAGAGCAGCAAAGCAATATGTCCTCCTTTGTTCGAAGGGGGGCATAAAAATAAATCAAGGTTTATGTAAACAATCTATACAAATAAACATCAGTAGTACGACCTTGAAAACTTCAGTCATTAGTCAAACAACATAGATGTTCTCTCCAAACACGAAGAAAGGCAGGAAAGGGAACTAGAGCTGTTTGTTAACATTCGGCGGTTCCATGTAAGCCGCGCTACATATGCATTTTTTCAAGGACCCAGCACATTTTCGTTTTACCCCTCTAAGTGTCTACATAACGAATTCATCCTGCCGGTGGTTCTCCGTAAAACTACAGCATCTAATTTGATGCTTTAATTTATCATTTGCAACAGACAACATAACTGAGAACATAAACAATTTTCATTTTGATGTCACAGTTTTATTTGTTGATGTTTAAAGTAATGTTTTTGATTTCTCATCTACTGAACATCCCGGTGGCTTGAACGGGTTGCAAAACTCTTTGAGTATTTGTTTCTGTCAAAATCTCAAACGATTTCCCTCAGGTACTGAGCGTTGACATAAAAGAAGAAAGGTTTTTTTTCTTCCAATAGTTACGTTACAATACCACTGGTAATCAGTGTCGAAAAAGGTACCACGAGGTCTCTGCCAAAGGCGATTGCACCTACCGTTCAATTTTTAGGTCACCTGAGTCACTCAGGTGACCTATTGCTATCTGTTTTCGTCCGTCGTCGTGCGTCGTGTGTTAACATTTGAACATTTTTAGCTTCTCTGAAACCACTGAACCAATTTCAACCAAATTTGGTATACGGAATCTATGAGTAAAGGTGAAGGGAATTGAGGTATGGGGCCAAAACCACTAAAATTAGTTAAATCTTTAAAAGTCTTCTTTACTTATGGACATCGAGCAATCAAAATGTTGGCATGAATGCAATGAGCATTGAGTCCTTTACCGAAATTTGAAATTCATTGCCCCAGGGTCAGGGGTTCTAGTGCTAGTGCGGGGCTTTATTGATTATATAGTGAAAATGTATTATTTCCTTGAAAATCTTCTTCTCTGCTCCAAGGTATTAAATAAACTAACTACGTACAAAGTTATGATGAACAAGAGTTCCTCTACCAAAATTGTCAATTTTATAGCCGCAGGGTCAGGGGTTCTGGTGTTAGGGTGGGGCTCTATTGATTATATAGTGAAAATGCTTTATTTCTTTGAAAATCTTCTCTGCTCCTATGTATTAAATGATCTAACTAAGTACATAAATATGATGAGCAAGAGTGCCTCTACCAAAATTGTGAAATTCATGGCTCCAGGGTCAGTGGCTCTGTGTAAAGTCGGAGCTCTATTGATTATATAGTGAAAATGCATTAAATCTTTGAAAATCTTCTCTACTCCTAAGTATTAAATAAATTAACTATGTACACATGTACATAGTTAATAAGTTATGATGAGCAAGAATGCCTCTACCAATAATTGTGAATTTCATGGCCCCAGGGTCAGGGGTTCCTGTGTTATAGTGGGGCTCTATAATGATTATATATACATAACATCTTTGAAAAGATGTTCAAAAATGTAATTTTTGATATACATTACATCTTTGAACATCTTTTTCTCTGCTCCTGGGTAATAAACAGATGAACTACTATATAGTTCTGATATGCAAGGGCTCTTCTTTCAGAAATGTGAATTTCAAGACCCCTGTTTCAGGGATACCATGGGGGGTATACTTATATACTGAAAATGAATTGTTTGAAATATGTTCCTTGGTATTAATCAAACATTTTTTATAAGCAAGTGTGCTTTTTTGAAATTGTGCAATATGTGGACCTATGTTCAGGGGTTCATGTGTGATAGGGGCATTTCTGATTATTGCTGAATATTACTGATTAGTTGAAATGCATTTTTGTTCCCCATTCCTGCCTATGGGTATTAAGTAACCAAATTAAGAAATTGCTAAGTGTATAGTTATGATTAGCAATAGTGCCTCTTTGAAAATTGTGAATGCCATAGAATCTAGCTTAAAACATGACCCAAAATCAATCATTTGAATGTTGTTGCATGATGGTCAGGTGACCTATAAGGACCATGGGCCTCTTATTCTATATGCTTCCGAAAAGATTCTACTGGACACATTGAATTTCCTAGAATTTCAGACATATATCCGCCAAGGTTTTCTTTATCTGTTTCTTGGTGATTTTTTGTTAATTCATTCATCTTTTTGGGATCGAATTTATATCCTGTAATTGGGTCCGTTTAAATACAAAACGTGCTTTTAATCACTTTGTGCATATTTTCGTAGCCGCTTCTGAAAAAAATACAAACAAACATCCATCTGAACTTTGTAATCCAACAGGTGTTTTAGCATTTAAGTGCATTGAATTGTATATTTTTCTCAAATCAGCATCTTTTATAACTTGATGATGGTTTACGAATCCCTTAGTTTCCTTCTCTTTTCAGATCAGCCATCACCGCATGAAAATTTAAGTTCGCCTCTCTATAATCTTCATCTTTCACAATATCAAATCTTTTATTAAACGGGGCGATTGTAAATACCTATTCAAAGAATGTCTGATTTATTCAAAGCTCGTTATTTTGTATTTGTCTCCGTCAGCTTTGCACAAGTCGGCATAATAGTGTGACAACCACTCATTTAGACTTACTTTATCGAAGTTGTCGAAGTCAGTTCGTTGTTTTTTTTCTCCACCAAATATTCTGTCAGTGTAAGCGTGGCCCGTTTGTCAACTTTCTCTGTATTTTTAGGTCAACTCAGGTGACCTATTGCTATCCATTTTTGTCCGTCGTCGTCCGTCGTTCGTCGTGCGTCGTGTGTTAACATTTGAACATTTTCAGCTTCTTCTCTGAAACCACTACACGAATTTCAACCAAATTTGGCATATAGAATCTATGGGTAATGGAGAACAAAAATTGTGAATTTCATGGTCCCTGCCCCCCCCCCTTGGGCCTGGGGGTAGGGCAAAAACCACTAAAATTAGTGCAATCTTTTAAATTCTACTTCTTTACTACTGGACATCAAGCAGTCAAACTGTTGGTATGATTGTAATAAGCATTGAGTCCTCTACCAAAATTGTGAAATTCATGGCCCTGGGGTCAGGGGATTCTAGTGCTAGGGCAAGGCAAAATAGGTAATATAGTGAAAATGCATTATTTCTTTGAAATTCTTCTTCTCTGTTTGTGGGCATTAAATAAACTAACCAAATGCATAGTTGAGTTGAAAATGACTGCCTCTTCCACAATTGTGAATTTCATGACCCCAGGGTCAGGGGTAAGTGCTAGGGTGGGTCTATATAGATTATATGTGCATAGTTATGTTGAATAAGGCTGCCTCTTCTTAAATTGTGAACCTAATGGCCCCAGGGTCAGGCGTTCTAGTGGCAAGGCGGGGCTATATAGATTATATAGTGAAAATGCATAAATCCTTTGAAAATATAATCTTCTTTTCTGCACCTGGGTATTAAACCAATTAACTTTGTACATAGTTATGAGGAGGAAGGATGCCTCTATGAGATTTGTGAATTTCAGAGCCCTTGGGTCAGGGCTTCTTGTGTTAGGGCGGGGCTCTAATGTTTATATAGTGAAAATGCATGAATTCTTTGAAAATCTTTTCCTTTGTTCCTGGGCATTATGCCAATGATCTTAGTATATATATTTATGACGAAGAAAGCTGCTTCTTCCAAAAATGGTTAATTACCTGGACACTGGGACCCAGAGGTATTGGGGTGTGGGGGGATACATAATCTGAAAATAACTTAATGCCTTGAAATCTGCAATTTGGTATGAATAAACAACATGATGAAGTAAAATTTATAAAATTTCCAAAATTTTGAAAGATGTGGCCCCAGGTTCGGTGGTTCCTGTGGGATAGGGTGCACAACTGATAAAGTGGAAATGTATTTTCTCTTTGTTACTCTGATCTACCTCTGGGTATTAAGTAATCAAAGTAAGCATGCTGAGTGTTTAGTTATGATAAGCAACGGTGCCTCTTTCAAAATTGTGAATTTCATGGCCTTTGGTTAAAAACTTGAATCAAATTCATTTGTTGGAAAGTTGTTGCATGATACTCAGGTGACCTATAAGGCCTATGGGCCTCTTGTTAGAACTTAGATACGATCCTAACTTTCACACAGGGACGCAAATCATTCTGCATCCATATTTTGTGTTGATGTTGTCGTCTGATGCTTAATGCGGGGTCACGTGCAAACAGTTTATTGATGATGTGTGGTTTAATATAAGATGGGTAGGTCACGTGGAGGGGGCACATTAGCAATGTAAGGTGGGTAGACAGCATAACATCGTTTAATACAGTATTGCTCTCAGCCAATATAATTTCAAAATTTTTATCACAGGCAAAATAAAATTCATTGTCATGCTGCTGCTTGAAACAGGCTCATAAACGGTGGAAATGTGTGCTGCTTTCAACAAATTCATGAATTGGTCTGCTATGCTTGCTTAAAATAAACTCATTTGCTGTGCAAAATGTGCACTGCTTTCAACAAATTACATGTACTTCTTTGTTTGCTAAAATGATTTTAGTAACGTTCGCTGTTTACTATATACATGTACATACATATAAAGTTTAAATATAATTGTAAGGTTAATAACCGTGCGCTGTATACCAGGAACGGCCATTATTCCGCTTATTATATTAGGTACATGTAATATTATACTTCCATGTTGTTTGCTGCTGCTGATTGTTGTTATTGAGGTCCCCATATGCCATGACCAACAATATCAAAATATACGAATAAATAATAAAGATTATAGTATTACTCAACTTATATATTATAGTTTGAGCAAAAAGTTTATTGTAGTATTTGTATAATTTGCTTTAAAGTGAAAAAATTCCTAAATAATTCTATTGTAATTGTACCTGTATTTTGAGATTCCCTTAAAAATACCATTACATGAACGGTAGATTTTCCCCGAACTTAGCATGTAGGATTACGTCAATGTACATGAAAGTTACACTGTATATGGAGTCTCTCGATTTAATCAATTCAACCCTCAAATAAACCATTCCTAGGAATTCGCTCTCTCGGATAATCAATTCGTTCCCTGTGATAACACATTCTTTTTGTAACAGATTATAGCTCACTCTTTCGCTTAAACAATTCTTTCTCAATTCTCTTGAAAGTTGTTATAATTTATTCAAGCACTTAAATAAAGGGAGCGGACCGGGGTTTTATTGTGTGAAGACTACTACACTGTATAGAGAAACTCTTTATTTTTTTACCACAAGAATACTGGTTGTCTAATTTGATATTATTTTCCTTTACAATTATTTCAAGAATCCTCCTGTCCAAGCACGCTTTTCTAGATTTAAGGGTTTTCTTGTAAAAAAAAAAAAACTTAACTTGATAACTAAACTTAATTTTGAATATGTGTATTTTGCAGCTCCATTGATAAAGACAATATTAAAATCTTCGGGTTTGACAATTTTGACAATCTTGATCTCTGTGTACTCTTATATTTTAAACATCGTTCGTGTCCTGATCCTTTTCTTATGCAGTGATATATACATTACAAAACAATTACACATTTCCCTTATATCTGCCCTCCTCGTTTCAAAGCAGGAATTATATTGGCGGACGGAGATGGGTGCTTTTAAAAGTGTGGAAAAAATATTCATATACTTTAACTTCTCTAACTCCCTTTTCTCATCTCTCCCCTCTTTATTGTCCCCCGCTTTCGCGAAAGCGAGGGGACATTAAATCTCATTCGTCTGTCCGTCTAGCTGTCTGTCTGTCTGTCAGTCTGTCCGTCCGTCACAAAAACTTTAACCTTGCCCATAACTTTTGATTCAGAGGAGCTATGACTTTCATATTTCATATGTGTATTCCTTGTGACAAGGCCTTTCTTTGGATACCACCAAATTTAACCTTTTGACCTTGACCTTGGAGTTTGACCCACTTTTACACAAAAATTCCAAACTTTTACTTCGGTCATAACTTTTAAATGGTAGGTACAAGGACTTTCATATTTCACATATGTATTCTTTGTAGCAAGACCTCTTATTGGATACCAACAACTTTGACCTTTTGACCTTGACCTTTCAGATTTCCGTACTTATGAGAAAACTTTAACCTTGACCATAACTTCTGAATGGTAATGGCTAGGGCTTTCATACTTCATGTAAATAATTCTTGTGAGAAGACCTTTCATTGAATACCAAAAACCTTGGCCCTTATGACCTTGACATTTGAGTTTGACCTTCTTTTCAAAAACTTTGACCATGGCCACAACTTTTGAACAGTAGATACCAGGTATTTTATATTTCACATATGTATTCTTTGTGGCAAGACCTTTCATTTGATACCAACAACCTTGACCTTTTGACCTTGACCTTGGAGATTTTTTGTAATTATGAGAAAACTTTTTGACCATTACTTTTGAATGGTAAGGGCTAGGGCTTTCAAACTTCATATATGTAATTCTTTTGAGAAGACTTTTCATTGGATACAAAGAACGTTAACCATTTGACCTTGACCTTGGAGTTCACAGATAATTTCTAAATAGATGACTTATGATAGGGCGTTTATATTTAGACACAAAATAATGACATATCACCCAAAATGACACCGAAAGCGGGGGACCACAATTCTTTGAATTTGCTTGTTCGATATAATAGTACAATATACTCGATAATATAGTCACCGCATGCATCCTGAGGTGACACAAAAGAGCCAAATTGGGCATTGATGAAGATTAAACCGTGGGTAATATCATTTCATGCATGAACAAAATATTAACACATGTTAAATTTAATTTGAATTTCATTAAAATAAAGAGAAGAAAGCACAAATAAAAAATAAAGGACAACTGTATTTCTTTTCAATTGAGATGCTTGTCTCCTTCAGATATAAATGAATGTGCTAGTAGTCCTTGTTTAAATGGCGGTACCTGTAACAATCTGATAAACAAATTTTCCTGCACTTGCCCAGCGGAATATTATGGAACTCAGTGTGAATACGGTAAGATTCAAAATATTTTATTGATGGTATTTATTTTTAATCACTAATGTATATTATTTTACGATTCATTTATTTTCTTAATTCGCTCTCTTTATTTTTTTTTTCTTCAATTTTCACATTTAAAATATCATGAATATCATAAGAAAAACTTCCTGAACTGTATAATTTTTAAAACAACAATTTTTCTATGACACAACACACACTTTTCCATTTTAGCTTGCGTGACACCAGTCAACTGCGCCAGTGTTCGCTGCACAACAAAAGAAAATTACTACTGCACTAAATGTGTCCAGGAAAAATCTTTGGCAAAATATTCTATCTACTTTCATTCTGACAACCATAAGGAATGTTATGGTATGTTGTAAGCTACGTATTGCATTTTAAGCCACCTTTAAGACACACTTGTCAAGACATTTTTTGGTTGCCCTCTTCCGACCGACTGACTAAAAATGGCTCTACTCAAAACTTTTTAATCATATTTATTTATTTGGAATCAGAAGATACTCATGTCTGTGTGGTCCGTTGTATGATCGATGTTCATAACTACCGGTACTCTTATTTCTAGTCATATTTGTTTGAAGATCCTGTCACATTCAAATAACTTTTAATATGCATTTGTGAAAACGTAGCAAATCGATTAAGGGCCGATGTTCTTAATCAATAGTTGATTTTGTTGTAGAATTTCGATCACATATTTTTCAAACTTTTCAACTTCTTTTTCTGTGGAGAGGATGCGAACTAAAAAGTGTTATTTTCGGAAACCGATTTACTTTAATTTACACTTTATCCCAGTGAGCCTGAGATAAAAGAAATCACAGGGTCTAACGAGATATTTTACGAGAAAAAGACAGTAATGGTAATCTAACGACAAATTTTTATGATGACTTTATCTTTTTAATCGTCAACAACTTCCCTTACTAGTGCAGCAATATATCCCTGTCATCTGCATGCAGGATTTATATCTCTCAGTTGATTCGATACGGAAGAGTAATTTCTAAAACGAGATGTTATCGACAAAAAGGTTGGTGAAACAAGAATATGAGCAGTCTCCTTTAAACCTAGATAGCAGGATGTTATAGGACTTTTGTATGATATGATGTGATAATTAGCATAAACGCAGAAAAGCTTAAAACATACTGTCAGACCTTTTAAAGAAGCACCACCCCAGTTATGACATACTTTCAACAGTAATTAACGTTGAATGTCAAACAAACAAACATAGTTACTTACAAACTGAATGTATATGTGCAAGTTATCGGTCTCATTACGCTCGTATCAGATGAAAAAGGCTCGGATATTACAGAAGTAGCCAGGATGTTTTCTACCCATTTTCGTGGTATTGGGCCAACTTACGGCCGATACCATTTTCCCAACATATATTCTCTCTAACTGTAACAATCTTTAATGTTACGCCAACAGTTAGACCAACATTGGCCCAATGTTACAATATCATCAACTATCAATATTTCCTGTTGGACCACCATTAGCCCTATAAAAGTAACCCAACAACGATAATACAACCATAATATTAGATTTGGCTGTTGATGTGCTGCCACCTTGGAAGTCATCATTTTGTTGACTCTGAGTGACGTTTTTCCTTCTCAAAACCTTTTCAAATATAGTTCACTGCAAAATCACTTTAACACAATAAAACATATTAGTGAATATTTACATTCAGTGTATTTTTTTATGTTAAATCCATTAAGGGCCTTTCACAATTGGCGCACGAGCAGAAGCGACAAAATATTCGTGCGATCGAAAAACTTTGATCTGGATCGTAAACTGTTGCTGAAATAATCGCATATAAAAAAGTATTCGTACGAAATTCGCACGATCTAAAGCGACCCTTGTGCATTAAATCTTACGATATATCTTGCATCTATATGCGACTGGTGTGCAATGAAAGCGAGTGTTGTAAGATTATGCGAAAGGATAGCGCTTGTGATCAGGTGATCGGACGATTGAACGTGCACCAATGCGACTTGACGTAAGGCGCTCGTGCAATCATGTGTTTCATGGTACGAATGATCGTGCGAGTGAGAAGGGGAATATATATATACCAACCGTTTCTGACTCTCGTCAGTCGAATGCAAGAGATGTCTGCCAAAAAGATGACAAAAGCTACAGATAAAGCCAAGGTAAACTGTAGAAAGAAGGCCAAGGAGGAGGAGGAGGCCCAGGGCCTGCCGCAGCCCTGTTCATAATCCGCCTGAGCTTTTTGAGGGGGCAGAGCCACCAGACCAGCCAGTTGAGCCTTTAGAACCTGATGGGTCCGTGAGGATGAGGACAGGGTTTACATATACAATGTACTAGTGGCAAAGAATGGGAAATTGAAGCTGATAAATCATGCATAGTAAAACGTTGCAAGATTACACGAGACACGTTGAGCAACAGTCTGATGGTCGCACAACACACGCATATACAGCTGCAATTTATCTTACGACCTTTAAAAATCGTGCATCAGTCTTGCAAGTACACAAAACGTTGTAAGACACTCTTACGAATATTCGTGCGTTGATTTGCGATAAATGTGGATCGCATTTGGTCGCGTCTGAATAGGGTGCATGTCGACTATTTTGAGGAGACTTGATGCGACCACTAAAACGCATGCAACGAATGCGAAACATCTTGCAACGTATGCGAGAGCTCGGCGAGAGCTCGTGCGAAGCTTAAAGTTTCCGATCGCAAAGTGTTGTAAAGTGCTCGTGCGCCAATTGTTAAAGGGCCTTTAGAAATCCACGATGGTCAAATTTCTATAACACACACGTCACAGCGCGTTTGAATACACAGTAGGAACTATTGGCATTTTCAATACTATAAGAACATAAAAATTTACGATTTCATAAAATAAACTATAACCCCGTTAAATTAACGTAAAAATACAACAAATGTTCGTTTATTTTTAAAATTAATATGTCACTTTTTTCCTCGCATGTTCGTTTGCGTTATTTGACATTACAATTACGTCACAAATAGCACTTACGCAGCTATTACGTCTATTAATCACACCAAATTGAAGGGCACTAAATTCAAATTGAAGATTAACGAAATAAACAATTATGGAGAGGGAAAATTAAAGAATGTAAATATAAGCATTGAATTCATATTTTTGGAAGTCGTCGGTCCTATAAAAAAAACACCTGGCCATGCCGACAAATTATCATATCGCACTATTCAATTAGTCGGTACGGCCGGGTAGGTTATAGGACCGACAATATCCAAAAGTATGAATTCAATGATTAAAGGTACTTGGACACAGATTTGAAGTTAATATTTTCTCATTTTTTCTGTATAATATCACGAATTATATATTTTAATAGCATTTCACACAAAAATTAATAAAAAAAATCTTATTTTATTTAAAAATTATAAAAACTTCAAATTTTTTGGCGGGTTTGATTGACATCCTTGCACTTTCACAAATTTTAACTTTATTCTTAAACCTTAGGAAAAGTGGCAATTTTGATGTGTTTTAATGAGAAATATTAAAACTTTTATCAAGAAAAATAATTTTATTCAGAGTAGAAATGTTAGAAAGCAAAACACCTTCACAAGTATCGTCATTCCGAACTAAGAGATGCGTACAGAGTTTAGCAAATCGAACACACTCGTGTTATGTACACAATTTTTGTAAACAGGGCTCGAGTTCTGTTATTGTTTATATTTAGAATTCACCGGGTGCGTTCAATCGTCACAGTCTGCTTACCACAACTGCATGGACTGACAATATATTGTGTGTTTGTTTTGCTTTCGAACGTGTCTACTCTGAATTTTCTGGATTATAGTATTAATATTTTTCATTTATACAAAACGAGATTGCCACTTTTCCTAAGGATTAAGAATAAAATTAAATTTGTGAGAGTGCAAGGATATGTCAATCAAACCCGCCGAAAAATTTGAAATTTCAATATCTTTTAAACGAAATAAGATTTTTAATTAATTTTTGTGTGAAATGCTATTAAATGCATTGCAGCTACATGCTCATGGAAACAGAATTGGTGTTGGCCAGGGGAATGTGATAAAAATCTTGCTAAAAACTGCATTTGCAAAGAAGGCTTTGTTTTGTCAACTACAGATTCGCACAAAGTTTGTCAGTGTAAGTCATATTTTTATTTGCTTAAAAGGTTTGAACATTAATGTAAAATAAAGAATCACAGGGGTAATCTTGACCCCTACTTAAAAGAATTTCAGTAATTTTGCAAGGAACTATGTTTACTTTAATTCAACTTTATATTTTTTTCAACTTGAATTTCTTTTTTTTTAAGTGAATTTATATCCAAGACCTAATTCAACTTTTTATTTTATTTTATTTTATTTTTTTGTCATTGACTTCTTTTTTCAGTGAAGATAAGACCAAACCTACTCACCTGTCGTATGGGGATCCAAAACAGTGGCGGCGAAGTCCGAAATTCATCTTTAGCCGGGCCATGTTTAGATGAGAAATACAACTATACGAAGTTCCTGCCATCGTTTGCCTCCTTCACTTTTGAGTTTCAAATCTCAATACCGAATTCTCCACCAAAGCCATTACATATTTATGAGTCTGCTTTTGGAATTGTAAACACGACCGTAACTTTATTTAAGAATGACACTCTTGGTATGTTTCTGTTATCTTATATAGTGGAAGTGCATTAATTTTTCTTTTCGAAAATCTATTTCTTAACTCTTGAATATTTAGCAGATTAAGAACACGGTTAAGCAATGATGCTCAATACAACTGTTTTACCTTTTGTGTCTGTGTTTTTGTCCATAAAAATTTTTTGTCGTTGTTTTCTCAACATTTACTCATCGTAGATGCTTGAAATTTTAGCACTTTTATTGCCTATGTATGTTATATGATAGGAATCATGTTTGTAGAAATCCGACGTCAAGGCCAAAATAAAATTATAGTTTGTTTGGAATTGCCTCCCGCCTCATTGAAATTGCCCCCTCCTGAAAAAATTTTATTGACCAAAAGTAGGAAGATTTTTTTTTATTTAATCAATTTTTTTTGGCCCAATACATGTATCACATGCACCATACAAAAACAATTAAATATAGTGTCAGATCTATGTAAAATTAGGTTTTTTTGTTGATGGTAGAAAAAAAAAGTCAGAAAATGTATTTACTATTTACTGAGACTTTTATCAAAAATTAAAATTTTTTTCTTCAATTAAAAAAAAAAATTTCCCTCCCTCCCTCCTGTGTCTGAAACCTTTCAGGCGGCAATTCCAAACAAACAATTTTTTAAGGATGGCCCAACTTCCTGTTTCTATCTGCGTCTGATCCTATTAAAATGTATGGTGTGATTATGAGAACGCATGTTCACATCAGAGCAGGGATATTATAAGCAAGCATTAACTCACATACATTTTTTTTCTTTTTATGAGTGATTTTTAAAATATTTTCAATTAAAATTTCAAGGATCTTTTTAGGGGGTTACATTATGCTCTATTAAGTTCAAATAAGGCCCTTGCAATTGGGTCTCTTGCTTTTAAGTGATTCATTTGTAATTTTCAAAATATTTGGCGATATTGTTACAGGAAATACAATTGAACTCAGAGTTTTAGATCCAAAAGAACAGAAGAGTTGTGATAAAAATAATTTCAGTGATATGCATCCATTACAAGAAATTCCAATTACATGTAAGATGACAATCAACACACCTTGGAAATTTTTGGATGGCGAACAGTAAGTGCGGAAAATATCAATTCTTGTGAATATTGAAACAAATACATGTATATAAATACATATTAATAATTAATTGATTTATAAAGTGCTAAATATTTATAAAATAACTCTTTAGCGCTGTACAATAAAACGCAAGTAAAAATAATATAAGAACTATGAATACATTGATAAATTTAGCATATATGTGTTAGAAATTATAACATTAAAATTCTTAAGTGACACATATAAAACAATTACGTCATTAATAAAACTATCAACAGAAGAGCATGAGATTTGTTGCTAAAATTAATGCGACAAGTATATTTACATGTAGGAGCCATTGTGATTTCTTTTTAAACATTTCTTTTCAAAACAGATTTGTATTCGCTCTACTAAACTTGCAAATGATGACGTAAAACGAGAGCGTTGATTTATAATTTTACTAAATTGTACATTGTAAAATGTTTTTAACGAGTTAGTTGATTTATATAAGGAATCACTGTCTAGTTAGTGTACGAGGGCTGTTTAATAAATAATGTCCTCGGTGCTCAGAAAGAAGCAAACGACGCTTTTCAATGATTTAGTCTCCATGATTTTACTCATCTCTTTTAATTCAAACACATGTCCGTAACATTTAAAATCCAATTTCTGATTTTTTTAGAACTCATTTTTGGCTATGACCCTTAGTATACTGGAAAATGGCAGATCCAATTATTTCATGGACTTGTTTTTTCCTTCTGGAAGGTGTTTTTTTTCAAGTTTGGAAATAGAAACAAGTCAAAAGGTCAAAGTTCTGGCAAATATTGTTAATGTGAAAAAAATTAACTTTCTGTTTATTCCCGAAAACTCCTTCACTCTTCAGGGCATGCGGGTTTGGACGCTGTCGCGAAGAAATTCAGTGTAGTGGATTCCTGATTCTGGGCCCTTCCTCTAATAAATCTTTTGATTTTTTTTTTTTGAAAAAAAATTGCTTTCTAGACTCCTCCAGATATTAACCTGTCTCCCCGAATACGAATTTGAACAACAATACCACCAATATTTAATAAAATTGCATATAAATCTATCTTTGTGCTCTTGCATACCTTTGCTCTTGTCAGACCTTCGCCGTTTTTATCAAGTACATCATATGGTAAATTTTGTTTTGAGCAATAGATTCATGTTCCAATATCTGTTTGAATATAAAACAAACGTGGATAACTCTAATTACTGATATTTTAAAATAATTTTTAAGACTTTTGTACACGCTGTCGTTTTCACTCATTTTTCAAAATATAGGATGACCTTTGAATACCAAGCTTTTTGTACTGTCAAATATTTCTTTAAAACAGTGTAAACTACTCCCAATATGATGCCTATCAAATTTGCTATGTGTATTAAAGCCAATCATACAACATCAAATATTATTTATTGTAATTTAGCAAACAGTACATAAGTTGTTATAATTTTTGTTGGCCCGGAGGGTACCCATCTTTGATGCCCATTTAATAATATTTTATCATTGAAATCCACCTGCTCATTTGTCTATAAAACAGACATCGGTTGCTGTAAATGTCACAAATTTCAGTGAATATTTCGTTGGGATTTTTAACAAGTTTTACAGCAGCTTTAATGTATCTTTTATTTTCACCACTCTAGTTTAGTGATTCTTTACCATTCATTTATAATACAGTGTCACGAATAGCCATTGTTTCCCAGCTTCTCACGATGAAACTATGTGATGAAAAGTGGTCACATAAACTGTTATAATAAAAAATTCATTAAAGATTCACTAATGAGAGAAAGTTAAGTTTAATGCCATATGATACCATTATCTGTATTGTATGACATACAGCTCAGGACATTATTTATTGAACAGCCCTCGTAGTATGCCAGGGCATCAACGATAGTTGAAAACATGGAATAATTTGCATAACGGGCGAAAGTTAATGTCATCAAGTTTATCATTAAATGTAATCTTTCGGTTGCCATTAATCTTTTTCAAGTAAAATATCCAAATAAGAAACAGATAAGTCAGACTGTATGGAACATGTATATTTATTTCAAACTCACTGAAATATAGTCTACATATTCTAATGTATCTACTGTATAAAGATGTAAAAATGTCAACTTTAGGCCTTCAGCATTTCTTGGTCCGTTTTATGAAATATTAACCAACTGTTATTCGCGTCGTCTTTTATTTTCGATTCATCAGTTTGAAATCAATCCTCTATTTAAAGCAAAAACGGCTGCACCCATGATGTGGCTTTAAGATTTATGATAAACTACCTTGATGAGAAGCTATAAGCAGAAAGTATAGGCTTTTAAGACCCTTAATCGATGATTTATGTGAACAGTTTCAACATGAACTCCAACGCCCTACAGTGATATCTCACTTCACATAATGGTTACATTCCATTTTATGCAGCCGTTCTTCAGTACATATATCTCCATAAAAGTTGACAAAATTATAGTCAACATAAACCAAGCATCCGACTGCGTTTCGTGTTAATCATACATTTTAATTTTTTGTACATCTACTTTACACTTTTTTCCAAAAAAACTTCTAGCAGACAATCTGTATGAATATGATGTTTTAAAAATTTTTGTACAAAACATTTTCATTGGATTTTTTTTTCTCGAAAAGGTTTTGCATAAACTTTGCTTCTTTTGGTGGAGGTTACATGATAACAAAGGATTTTAACAATAATAAAGCTGGATATCACATTTACCCTTCAACAAAATCCTCTCATATTGTGTGTATGCGGTATGATTCAACGCCACCGAAACATTGCCTTGAAGATATGTCGTGCAAAAACAATGAACATATCCTCTTCGACAATAGAATAACTAGGACATCCGAAATTAAATTAGATATGGCGGGGTGGTTTGATCCATATCCTGTCCACCCTATTCAAGCTTCAGGCATAAAAAGTTTTGAGGTCAATATCCATGATATGCAAGAAGTTGATTCCTCTACATTGGCTATGGATGAAAAATCTTTATTAACTTATAATGTCGATGGAAAACACAGTACAATTCGGCTACCTGAAAGACAACCTGCTCTTTACGGTGTTTCATTGGAAGTGCTGGATGGTGCTGGGAATTTAAAAAAAGCCAGAAGATTTGTGTTATATGACGACTCCTCTAGTCTGCTTGTAGACTCTAACAAGACGTTTTTCCTTACGTCGGGGAGCCCTGTAACGAACTTCACATGGCAAACACATCATGGTGATATTTGTAGCACTTGGAAAGACCGATATTATAATTCCTATAACATCAATTATAATTTACTAAGAAAAATCAATCCTGATTTCTATAAATTTTATAAAGGAATTTATGAACAAATTACAGGACAGTTGCCTGTGAATGGAACGCCAAATTTTAACGGAGTAGTTGGAACCCGTTATCTTGCTTCTTGTGATGGAACAACGATTCAAAACATAACATTGCAAAACTTTTTAAGCCAAAGAACTTGTCAAAAATATAACTTAAAAGATGGACAAACATATGAAATATCCATAATTCCTATCGACATTATTCGAAATTCCTTAAAAGAAACGATTACCGTGCATATCGACGCCAGTGTTCCAGACATTATAGATATTAGCTTGGAAAAAGATAATGTTCGCCAACTCTTTGTTCACAACTCTTCAGATCTTTCCAGAATGAATATAACCTTTGAGGCTTTTGACATTCATAGTGGAATACATTCAATAGAATGGATGCTGGGTACAACAAACGATAACGGAGATTTGGGGAAAGGGGCCATAGCTGTGCATCACCTGAAAACAATGGTAATAAATGATTTCTTTATATTAAATGCTTTAAAATCATTAAAACAGTTTTAACGATATAAGCTATATGAAATAAGTCTGATGTGTCGGGTGTACTCTGATTGCAGTCACCAGATTACACCCGACAGACAGGAAGCCTATTTCATAGCGGTCCGGATTTCTTACTTTACAACTGGTATAAACTTCAAAATGTAACATTTTAACTATTTAGTGTTTAGTGGTTTAGTAGCAGTGTTAGTTGTTATTATTTTTCTCAGTGTTTTGTCTTGTTTAATTGACGTCTTAACTTCTAAACTGTCGTTCCGAAAATTTCACAATTTTTATTGCTCCTGACGTTGGTTCTTTTATTGCTTTCTATACATTTATATATTTCCATCCCTGACCTTGTATCTTGTGATCTTTCAGGAATCTTGTAATGGCTCAAATCATTGTTATTGTCCAAGGATTGGTGTTTGCGAAAAATCGTTGTATTGGGTAAACTTCAACAGCTTGGTGAAGAATAACAAACACAAAGGACACCATAACAGAGAATATTTCTTTGCATTAAAAGTTACAAATGGTGCAAAACTGGTCAGCATATCTAAAGTTGATATCCTTACCGATGATTCTCCACCTGAAAAAGGAGTGGTCGAGGAAGGACCAAATAACAGCCCAGATATTGATTTTACGTCATCTAAAAGAATACTCGTGCGATGGAGTGACTTCATTGACCATGAGAGTGGTATCAAAAAATATCGCGTTGGCATCAGTAAAACATGTCTATCAAAAGATGAGATGCTCCACAACTATCACAGTAGAATAGAGACACACAAATATTTGTTTGAAACCAAAAATAATCACATCAGTGTCCAAGTTGAAAATCCGGGACAGTATTTTACTTCCGTCATTGCTTATAACTATGCTCTAGAAGCCTCAGATGTATCGTGTTCAGATGGTATTGTATATGATGTTTCTGAACCTCTTGTAAACGACTTGATTTTACGTAATTCCAAATCAGATGAGTTTATAGGATGTTATAATTCTTCAGCTTGGCTAATCTTGAATAATATTACAGCCGTATCATTGCAGTGGACAAATCTTTGTCAGCAAAAATGTAATGAAAGTGGTATGGAATATAGTCTTATAAGGCACTTGCCTCGTGTGTACTTAAATGCATCTGATGACGAATCATACGCAGACGCTCTTTGCCAGAAGCTTAAAGTTTACAATGAGGAGTACTTTACATATATACCTTCCGATGAAATCCATCTGGTGTGGAATGTGACAGACGAAGAATCACAGATTCAAATGATGCAAATTGGATTCTTGTCTACAAAACAAAACTCTCTTGATCCGGATATTATGTCATTTACGCCAACAAAGCGTTTATTAAGTGAGCGAATGCATTCAGGAATAGACCCAGGAATCCCATTCTTTATTGTCTTGAAAGCATCCAATAAAGCCAACCTTGAAACAATTGTAACGCTGGGACCTGTCATTATTGATGACACACCACCTCAGTATAGCGGGGGCGTAAATGTCACTATGGATAACGACTTCGTTTATGTCGTTTGGAATGATAAAACTTTCCTTGAAGAGGAACAAAAAGAGGATGTTTCGAACATTCTCTTCAAAATAGGTAAAACGCAATTTTTTACCTCAATATCAACGTTTGTTTTTATATTCATGTTCAAATCAAATAAACACAAAATATTCTTCTTATATTTTTGCATATATTTCAGGCCATGGTTCAACTTTCTTTACACCGTTGTTACAAGGATATATTACTCATGCTTGTCCAAAGTTCAATAACACGATCACTTGCTTCAAGTATCCAATCCGAAGAATCCAAAGTCTAAATGATGATTATACTTCATTTTACTTTGAGTTGTACATTTACAACATAGTAGGTCATTCTTTAATAATTCGAACAGAGAACTTTATAGTTCCCTCTCGATATCCCCCAACTCCAGGGACGGTTCTGGACAGAAGTGAAGAGTTTTGGCGGTCAAATGATATTGATTTTATAGCAAAAGGAGATATTGTATGCGTCGATTTTCTTGGTTTCAGACACAACGAAAGAGTCTCTCTTGAACTTGCTCTGTCTACGGACAAAAAGTTTGATAACGTTATGAAATTTAGACCGCTTCCTCAAAATAAATGTTTGCACAATGTCACATTGCCTGTTAATGTAAAGATTTATTCACTGATAAGAGCATCGTCTTCAGGAGGAAATACAACTTCGATGTCGGATGGATTTGTTGTTATTGATAAAGCTCAGGTTAAGAGTGCTCTTAGTGTTATTGACGGAGTTCCATGTGGACCTTCTTCAGTTTATTTTCAAGAAAAAATTCCCGCCACAACGAAAAATAATACTATTTCTATCCGTAAACCACTGGCATTGAACCATATTTTTACGTTAAAATTAACTGGCCATCGATTTAGCATGAATGATATTTCCTCCCAAGATACTCTCTGGATAAGCAACAAATCAATTTCAGACACAGAGATTCGAAGGTCCTTTGTTCCACTAGTAAACAATCCGACTTTTATTGTCAATACTAATGGAAATATAACATACAAAAATATAACCTTAGATATTTTGTCCTGTTACGAAAATGCAGATTTTCAAACCGAACCTCAAGTCTATAAAGTGTTTTGGAAAATACAAAAGGAATACGAGAATTTGGTTACACACTTCTTAACAACTATCATGTCATCTTCTCGTGGAGAGGCCTATGCTCTGCCACTGCAAAAAACGAAAACAATGCAAAACATACCTCTGAATGGAATTCAACTCAAGGAGAGCCACGCATATAAGGCTGTAGTGCAAGCATGCTTCGAAAACGTTTGTAGTATTCCTGAAAAGTCAAAAGGATCCATAATTCAGCTCCAAAATCCAACAAGTGGAACGCTCAGCTTGTCACTGGAAGCCGTTCACAATCATCAGTACAACCTGGTTATGTCGTTTGAAAGATTTCTATGCAGTGATTATACAACGGCAAAGATATATTTAGTTTCAATATCAAATAAAAATGGTGAACAGATTGACAATTGGAGAAGAATTCATCTAACAAATTTAAATTCCACATTAATTTCAGTAAGTAAATTACATAAACATGAATCAATTTGATTGATTGATTGATTGTATATTGTTTTACGTCCCTCTTGAGAATTTTTTACTCATATGGAGACGTCACCATATGCCGGTGAAGTGCTTCAAATTTAGACCTATACTCGGCACTCAGGGCCATTGAGCAGTGAGGGTTCTTTATCGTGCCAGCGCCTACCGTGACACGGGACCTACGTTTTTAAGGTCATATCCGAAAGACCCATGACTTTCACTTCTGATGCCGAGCGCTTGGCGAAGGAACAGTCACTACCTATTTTTACGTAGGTTTGACGCGGCGCCGGGATCGAGAATCGAACCCGGGCCTCCCGATCACGAGGCGAACGCTCTACCAAGAGGCTACCGTGACCGGTTGAATCAATTTGACGTCCTAGTATTTAATTATGGGAATTATTGACAACTTCCCAGTTAACATAATGCACTAATCACCTGTAGTATTTAAACACATGTACTCACTTTATTGTCAATCTTTCAAGGTAACTATACTAGATTCTCATTGCTTTCAATTTCAGGCTATAATATATAACATCACTCTTCCGATCTATTTAAAACACTCAGTTTCTGCCTGTGTAAAAGGGGTGTGCCTGTCTGGGAAATCGATCACTACTTGTGAAATTATTGGAACCAAAGAAGATGGCAGAAGTGAGGATACAAATATTGTCTACGAAATAAATGCAGATTCCGATGACATGGCAAATATCCGTTCTTTTGTACATAGCATATATCTTGGGGAGAATATGGCTACATTACATAACAATGAAATTGATATCATTACAAAGAATACAAAGTTATCAGGGGTGCTTACAAATGCATTTGGTCGCGATATCAAATGGTATTTAATGACGGAACCGCGTATACCTAACATGTCTTGTTCCGACGACATTGCATGCCTGCAGACGACTTCTTCCCTCGATGGCGTCGGACAATTTAAACGAATTCTACTTCAAGAGAACAAAAGGTATTTTATATGTGCATATTCAAGCAAAACAATTCTAAGATACGAAAAATTTACCGAAGAAAAAGAGGAAATTGAAGTCTGTGGTAATGGTATGATTGTGGATGATTCCCCTCCCATTCCAGGAGAGGTTAACATTGTTACAGATAATGGGTATTTCGTTAATACGGAAGGCGTGTTTGTGATAACCTGGGAAAATTTTACAGATATGGAACAGAATGCTGAAATTCCCTTTCCGTCAGGCATAGCAAAATATGAATACTGCATTGGTAATATTATTTGACCTCATAATCTTTCTACGAAAAACTTCACAATAATAAATTGGAAAATACACAGATACAGATTCCCTTATTTTGTAGGGACCTATGTTGGTGGAAGAGATGTGATACCCTTTGTTGATGTGGGCATAGTTATGTCTGCAGTCATTACAAACGTAACCATGAATAACAAAGTAACGTACTTTGCCACTGTTAGAGGTAATCCTTTTTTAATTCCTTGTGTCTTTGGAAGAATTTACAGAATTACATTCATACTTTGTTACTAAAATTTTGATACTACATTGCTTTTTTTTAAATATGAAGACATGAATATATTTTGTGGAAGCCAACAGAACAAAGTTGTTATATGATAAGAATTTACTTTTCCGAGCGGAAAACTAATCAAAGATAATTATCAATTGCAGCAACTGATAGAGTCGGTCATCTTGTTCAGAGCTCATCAGCAGGCGTTATGTTTGATAATACACCACCTACTATTGGACAAGTGTTTGCCGGAATAACAGAAATTCACAAGTATATAGCAAGTCACAAGGATATATCAGCTTCATGGTTTGGTTTTGATGACCCTGAAAGTGGCATTAAATCATTTCATGTGGGAATAGGGTCTTCTAACTTTACTGCTGACATCTATCCACTGACAGAAGTTGACGGAAATTTTTGGAAATTAGAGGAATCGCTTGATTCCATTATTGATGGATATGAATATTACATCCATCTACTGGTAATGAAACCGTAGAGAATATTTTTGATAGATTATGCCATCACAATGTTTATCTTGTAATTCACTACATAGAACGCTCATAAAATGTCTTACAATTATACAATCATTTCTTATTACATCAAGTTATTCATTTAGAATAAAATCAATCTTTATCAAATTGGGGATGATAAAAATTTTTTTATTTAAATTTTCTTAAGTGAAAAATAAAGGAGAATGTTTGAGAGATGTATTTTGTAAATTCTTCATTAATCTTTTCAAATTAATTATACAGGTGACAAACAATGCAGGGTTATCAACAACTTCACATTCCCATCCATTTCTAGTTGACAGTAGTCCACCATCTGGAGGTTTTGTGAAAGATGGCGATTCCCAGGTAATCAGTGAAAAGGAATCAGGGATGAAAAACAATTGTAAAAACGTTTGAAGAAAGTATTAACCTTTTTAAATCAAATTCCATTTATAGAATAGTTTGTGGGTTTTTCTAGGTTGAAGTTGATTTCCAGTTAAATACGACTTACATATGTGCAAGCTGGGATGGTTTTCATGACATTCACACAAAACTTTCATACTATGAAGTTGGCCTGGCAATATCAAATCAGGAAGATGAGAATTTTCCATTTACATCTGTTGGACTAAGTAAAAGTAAATCCTTTCACTCTAGAATTTTTTTATTTTCCTGATAATTCATCAATAAGAATTTTGTACCATTTATATCATTAAGGCAAAAATGTTAGAGAAATTTTTTTGTAAAATTTAATAATCTATTACATGTTCTGGACAGAATCATACCTGTAACGTAAGTTGTAACCTGGGGTTTATTACCAGTGATGGAAGAAGAAGAATCAAAGGAATATTTTATTAGAAAATGTTTATATATTTTGATTTTTATATCCAAAGAGAACTGTTGGACGGGTTTATTTGAACCTGGGATGAAGTATTACACTATTGTCAGAGCATGCAATCAGGCAGGTCTGTGCACTAGGAAGTATTCCGATGGCATCGTAGTTGACAGCTCACCTCCGGTACCGGGGCTGATCCATGTCGGTTTAAGTGATAGACATCAGCATTATATAAGTCATAGGTAGGAAGTAGATAATAATTAACAAACAATTTAATATCAGGTACTTATATAGTATTCAATTAATTTTCTTATCCCCCTAATCGTTACCTCTTTCTTTAATTTCTTAAACTGTTCTCTTGTATAACCTCTACGATTATTTTTTTTAATTCAAATAAGACATGTAATCTGCACTTTAATAGGAAATGATGATTTATTTATTTATTTAAAAAAAGAAATGACCGAAACTTTACTCAAGTTTTCGATTAATTAACTTTATCCAATTTACTTTTTATTACAGGAATTCTATTTCGGCACAGTGGATCGGTTTCCAAGATCCACATTCTGATCTCGATCACTTTGAATTCTGTCTCAGTAAGAAAAATTACTCGTGTGATATAACATCATTTGAAAATGTGCTGCTAACGAACCGCATTACAAAATCCGGTGTTAGTTTACCGATTGGAACAAATTTATACGTTATACTGCGTGCATATAACCGAGTTGGGCTGTATACACAACGATTCTCTGAAAAGTTTAGAGTTGATACCTCACCCCCTTTAGAAGTCGAGAAAGCAGGCATTGATAATTCCCAATTTTCATATCGTCATGGCACACAGTACGAACCCTCGATAATAATTGTTCGGTGGAATTTTTCGGAATTAGAAAGTCATATTGAGTCAAATGAAATCATCTTAAAATCACATAGTAGTGGTAGAACTGTTCAGGATCAAATCATATATGGCAATGAAAATAATATGACCATAAAGTTATCCGAGGAAGATAGACTGAGGGATGGTGATGCCTATAGTGTACTTGTATCTTGTTGCAATGCCGCTGGACTTTGCACACAATCAAAGTCTGATTTAGTTTTAGTAGATTCCTCTCCACCCCAAATCGGTGGGTTTAGAAACCCCATGAAGTGGAATAACGTTGGTAATGCTACCTTAATTCAGTTGTTGTGGTATGGATTCACAGATTTTGAAAGTGGGGTAGAACAGTATGGGTTAGCAATAAGTTCTTCATTCACTGGTTCGGAATTATCTGGAGGAATTGTGTACATCAACCATATAGATAAAGAAATCCAAGAATTATCCATAAATTTAACGCAAAAAATCTCGGACAGCGATTCTATAATTTTGTCTGTCTTTGCTATAAACAAAGTGGGGTTGAGAAGCAAAACAGCAAGGGCAACAGTGATTTTATTTTCTGAAACCGTTAATCGCACCAACGGATTTCTTAAAATCCAACGATATCTTTGTCGTTCACATACTTGTAATTTCGATTGCACTTGTTCCGTGTTAGGACAGAAATGTCGATTAAATGGAGATCAGAACGCGTGCATAAAGGCACATAACAACTCTGTGCTAAGATCTGTTTCCTTCGGTCGATTCAATGCGCAAATAGATGTAACGCTGTCGTCTTCTTGTATGTTCTCGTTTTGGACAATATATTCCAAAACATACTTTCAACGCTTTGAGTGGAGTATCGGTGTTCAACACGAAAGTGTTGGCGCGGGTGTATTCAATAAAGACGTCGAAAGTATTTGGAAAGATAATGGAATTTTTAAAAATGTCACGTTCTGTCTTAAAAATGGTCAATCGTTTAAACATGACGAGTACTATGTATTTTATATTCGGGTTTGGTTGTCGGAAAGTGAATATGAAGAAATCATATCAAAACCTGTCCTAGTAGACACAACTCCTCCAGGAATTCGGCGAGGGAAGTCCATGCGGGAATCACGTCAAAGCTGTATTCAGGATGACATCGATTACCTAAATTCAACCCAAGATTTCCTTATATGTTGGAATGGTGTATTTACTGAAAGTGGTGCGAAAATAGAAAAGTACATACTGTCAGGTGGCTCTATTCCTTATGGTAAGTGCATCCAACATAATTAAAAGTCGGTGTTTTTTTGTTTTCTGTAATATGGGCTGTAGTATCAAAATTAATGCTAAACGTCTGAATGTGCATCCTATACAATTTGTTTCATATTTTTCTAATTTTGGTAAAGGATTGCTTTAGAGGTGCAAATTGATTTTAAATAATCAATATCTATAAACATATTCTCTTTTACAGGTAACGACTACATTGATACGATAAATCTTGGTGTATCCACATCTCATTATATTGATGGCAAGACACTGGAGCCTGGGATCAGATACTTTTTTACTGTTACTGCCGTTAACACTCTAGGCATGGAAATCTCTCACGTGTCTGACGGAATTGTAGTTGATCTTGATATTCCTACAGCTGGGGTGCTATACAACACACGATATCACAAAAATAGGGAGTACCAATCAGCAACTAACGAATTAGGCATTTCTTGGCATGGTTTTGATGATATGAACTCTTATATCAGAAATTATAAAATATATTTGTCGGAAAACAATGGAGATGTTGCTTTTACAGAAATTCTTGATGCTGAAATTTCAAATTCCCATATTTTTACTGGGATATCTTTGAAACATAACCATCTTTATCGATTATCTGTAATTGCCTACGACGCTGTTGGTCATTCGGTTGGTCCAATTCATTCCAAATCTATATATATTGACGCTACACCTCCATATGGCTTTGAATGTATACAATACAAAAAAATTCCGTTCGATTTCTCCAAAAAATCGCATTCTGTTTTGTTCGAAGATACACACTTTATTTACTCGGGCGTAGTTAATATCACAAAAAACGACATTTACAAACTATCATTCTCATCTTTCCATCGTATCCCGTCAAGTGCAGTCCACGTTCAAATCGGAAAAGACCGTAAAGAATTACCTCTTCTTACAAATGCAAACGGACAGGTTTCAACTGAATATCTCTTTGTGGCACATCTGTCAGGGCCAGTAAATATCAGTTTGTCAATGACAATGAGTTCTGTGTCTGAAGGACTTTCATTTTCTCTTCATGTATGCAATGAGTCTAGACTTTCGTCTTATCCGTTTAGAATAGCACAGATTTCTCAGACTACTTTGCGATTTTCTATGTTTATCCGAGACTACGAAAGTGGTATCAAGAAAATATTACTTGGCGCTGGTACTACAGATGCAGGGTATCAGATTAGACCACTGCTTCCCTTTCCCACTGGTGTTTATGGCACTGTGCAGATTGACGTTCCGCATAACAGCAGTGTTTACCTTAATGCAATAGTTGAAAATAATGCTGGTTTAAAATCCTTTTTCAAATCAAAACCGCTTGTTATTGATCATACAAAGCCAAACATTTCAGACTTGAAGATTGATATAAAATATAAAGAATACATCACCATAAATGGAACAATTTTGGAAGGAAATATTTCTAATTTATCACTTAATGACACAGATGAAGTGTTGATAAATAAAACTTTTACAACAATGGAGTTAAAATGGATGTCCACCGACGAGGAAAGTGATATTCTTAGTTGTGAATGCGCAGCTGGTGAGTTTCACCTTTTCTTTGATTTCTACCCCGATTTCCAGATATCTTTAAATTTTTTTGAGAAAAAAAAATAAGCAGAGTTTAATTTTCCATAATTAATTTTCAAAAAAAACTATCATTGCTATGAATCACTACCTTCCTTTTCTTTCTAAAAATTCTAGGTAACCTTCCCTTTTCTACAACAACAATCAACTGGAGAGCCAGTGAAACTACTACATCTTGCGTTCTATCAAATCTTGATTTAAAACATGGCACGCGTATTTACGTCAGCGTTCGATGTACGAATGGAGTGGAGCTAAGGAACTCAAAAACACATGGACCAGTGGTCATTTCATACAACCGCCCAGAAAATCTAGCTTCAGAAGTATTCTTTTTACCAAGCAATTATATTTCGATCAAGCATAAAGAATCGGCCTTACCTACGCAATCAAATAAATCACAGATTTGTTTTGGATGGAAGGGGTTTGAAGATGTCTCCGGTGTACTGGAATATGAAACTCAGATAAAGAAGGGACAGTCAATAATTCAAAGATGGAAAAGTGTTGGAGCCAAAACATATACTTCTGTATATATAAACGGCGCTGACGGCGACGTCTACAGAGCTGAAGTAAGGGCGGTAAATGTTGGTGGACTTGCAAGCGAACCCTCTAACAAAACCATCAAGGTAGATGGAAGAGCACCAAAATTATCAGGTAAATAACTTTCTCTCTCTCTCTCTTTATGTAATTTATTATATTGATTTTTGTAAATAAAGACAACTTTTTTAGGTTACAACGTAATTGTGAGGAAAATCTCACGTGAAGAATATATGATTGATTGGAGCAAAGTCTTTGATGAAAGAATTGAAGGATCTATCGCGTTTATTGTGTCCGTCGGCAAAAACAGAGGCTATTCGGATCTGTTGAAACCCACTTATACTTTAAATCATACTATTTCCATTGATACAGACTTCGCTTCTTCAATTTACATCGATATTTTTGGTGTTTCTTCAACGGGAAAATATGCCGCCTACCACAAAATGTATTGGATAAATAAATAGGTATTATCCAAAAACTGGCTGATAATGGTTTATTTTCTTGGTTCAAGAGTATAGTTTTTGATCTTTCCTTCTCTTGTATATGACTATAATGAAGTGTAAATAGTGAAATTAATGTTTCTATACTGTTAGCCACTGCGCAATTGGGAAAAATACGTTATTACATATAAAACCTTTTATGCTGTATACATATACAGTAATAAAAAATTTTCGCAGATTAAATACTTTTTTAAGTATTATAGTATGTACATTAATATTTTGTATTTTCGTATTTCTAAGCTATGTGCATATTGCTATAATACCCTAGTAAAATATCTGCTACTACACATTTGTTTCTTTTATTTATTGTCAAGGAAATTAACCTTAAAAATTGTTAACGTATGCTCAAGGACTAAAGGATTCTTTGTTTTAAGGCGCCACTTTTAGTAGTTTGTTCCTGTACTATTTTATGATACTCGTTTAACCATTATATTACTCATAATTTTCTTCACCAATCAATTAACGATTCAAGACAGCATAACCAAAATATGAATATTGGAATGCATTTTTGGCATTCCAAGGCAACAAAAGGCTGTTTGAGATTATTTGAATTGAAAAAGAAAATCTGATTATACACATAAGTACTCTGGAATTGACATCAACAAGCTGCCGGAGTTTTTGAGTGACAATATCTATTTGGTTTAGGATACCAGGTCTTCCAACAATCTATTGGAATCCCAATGGGTACCAATTGCAAAATCGTTTTGACCACAGAACTTACGAAATGATGACTTTAAACGAGGCTGCTTATATTTTTGCATTACCAACTTGTTTGCCAATCAATTATCTCATTTTAGAACATTCTCTTCCGTTTCGAATCAATTGAGAGATAGTTACTAGGGATGTCAACGAATAATCGACTATTCGACTATCAGTCTAATGGACCGACGATCGAATAATGAAACGACATTCGAATATTAAATAAATGCAAGAAAAGGTGATGATACAGAAATTCTTATATCAGAGGTGAAAAAAGCGTCACTCCTCAAACCATTATAGTATACGTTCTCAGACGTATAACAGCTCAAACGCCTCCACAGTATATAAATAATTTTCCACTTTGTACTTAAGAGAAGTGTACAGTAAGTAAATTAATTACATACTGCGATAATTATTTCTCAATCACTGACCTTTTTGTTAATGTAGTTAATTATGCAGCTCTTAACTTGATTTTGAAAATTATTAATTGGACTTGTACCAATTATAAATTCATTATTACCTCTAAGAATGTTCAAATGCTACGAACACTCTATAGCTGTAGAGTATTCGATAATCATTAAGGATATCAGATCCTCAGCCAGGAAGGATAACTCCAAAAATTAATATTTAACTTGAAATGCATCAAAATGAGGCTTGAAAATGAAATTTTTTCATGCAACAATTTTCATTTTATCCATCTTTATGAGATTCAAGGGTTTTGAAGACACCACAAATCACC
The DNA here is from genome assembly GCF_032062105.1 of Saccostrea cuccullata. Taxonomy (NCBI): domain Eukaryota; kingdom Metazoa; phylum Mollusca; class Bivalvia; order Ostreida; family Ostreidae; genus Saccostrea; species Saccostrea cuccullata. Next base: position 47,639 of record NW_026932411.1, on the reverse strand, counting down.
TTTTATTTCACATCATACTAATAAGCATTGGTATCTAAGGCCGGATTCAATAAAATTTTATTTCTCTAACACTGTATTAATTTTTTTCCCCTTTCATAGGGTACAAATGTCAACTTTTATAAAACCTTTTCTAAGACTTTCAAAGACCTTGAATCTTATAAAGAGGAATAAAATGAAAATTGCTGCATGAAAAAATTTCATTTTCAAACTTTGTTTTGATGCATTTCAAATTAAATATTAATATTTGGAGTTATCCTTCCTGGCTGAAGATCGGATATCCTTAACCTAAAATGTATTTGTTGATCAATTTACAATTCGAAAATGCATTGATGATATTCCAATTTGCTTTTTCTGCAAAAATATTGGAGGTTTGACAATTTTCCCTATATAATATGATAAACTTTAATCTTTAACTTTAAAGAAATACTGTGAATAAATTTACATAACTTCATGGATTCAGAGATACTTTAATGAATATTTTTGATTACTTAGCTGCTAATTTTATAAACCTGAAGATCGGACTACCTTAAACATAACTTCATGGATTCAGAGATACTTTAATGAGTATTTTTGATTACTTAACTGCTAATTTTATAAACCTGAAGATCGGACTACCTTAAACATGGCTTTTTTGTTCTTGGGAAAAACAATCCTTGATATTTGTAGGTAAAATTTTGTTCCCCAATTGTGTCCCACGCTACCCACCCACACTACTTCCCGTTCATGATTTGAACAAATTTGAATCAACACTACCTGAGGATGCTTCCATAAAGATATGACCAATAATGGCTTTGTGGTTCTTAAAAAGAAAAGTTTTAAAATAAGTTCCGATGTATTCATTCCTATGTAAAACTTTAATAGTCCACTGTGGCCCCGTCCTACCCCCAAGGGTCATTTGTGATTGGAACAAACTTGAATCTACACTACCTGGGGATGTTTTCAGGTAAGTTTCATCTTTCCTGGCCCAGTGGTTCTTGAGAAGAACATTTTTAAAAAAAATTCCTATATATTCCTATGTAAAACTTTGATCGTCAATTTTAGCCCCGCCCTACCCCCAGGGGTCATGATTTGAACAAACTTGAATCTAAACTACATGAGGATGTTATCACATAAGTTTCATCTTTTCTGGTCCAGTGGTTCTTTATAAAAAGATTTTTAAAGCCTTTTCATATATATTCCTATGTAAAAGTTTGATCGTAAATTGTGGCCCCGTTCTACCCCCTAGGGGTTATGATTTGAACAAACTTGAATTTACACTACCTGAGGATGTTTCCATATAATTTTCATCTTTCCTGGCCCAGTGGTTCTTGAGAAGAACATTTTCAAAGATTTTATCTATATATTCCTATGTAAAACTTTGATCGTCAGCTTTGGCCCATCCCTGATCCAGTGATTCTTGAGAAGAAGATTTTAAAAGATTTTTCTTATATATTACTAATAGATGTAAAACTTCGATCGTCAATTGTGGTCCCGCCCTATCCCGGGGGTCATGAGGATATTTCCATATAACTTATATCTTTACTGGTCTAGTGGATCTTGAGGAGATTTTAAATATTTTTCCTCTATATATTCCTATGTAAAAATTTAGAATAGGCTGTGGCCCTTCATTTGAACAAAATTGAATCCCCTTCTCCCGAAGATACTTTGGCAAGTTTGATTGAAATTGGCCCAGTGGTTCTTGAGAAGTCAAAAATGTGAAAAATTTTCAGAGAGACAGACGGACGCCGGACAAAATATGATCAGAAAAGCTCACTTGAGCCTTCGGCTCGTAAATTTACTTACATTGTCATTGGTCATTTGCAGAATTATTTTGTTAAAAAAAACATTCTGGTTGTACAGACAAATACTCTGAAGTTGACATCAAAATATGCTTGAGTTTGCTATTGACAATATCTTCGTGTTTTTGGAGACCATGTCTTCCAACTTTTTACAGGAGTTCCCATGGGTACCAATTGCACAACGTTGTAAGCAGACCTATTTTAGTATTCATATAAAGCAGCATTCGTGCAAAATTTAATGTGCGAAAAGAAGAAAACATTTGATGTGGCCTTCAAATCGACATTTCGATATATCAACGACGCACAGTCAATTAACAATTATTGGTAATATCCATCCCTATGTCGAAACGATATATCCTGGTGAGCTTGAGATAAAGGATACCACAAAGTCTGACAAATCTGTTTCATATTTGAATATTTTCTTTGAAAAAAAAAACGCTAACAACCAAGCTCTGTGGTAAACGTGATGACTTTAACTTTTTTATTGTCAACCTTCCTTTCTAATGCGGCAATATACCTTATTCACCTGCAAATGGAGTGTATATACATGTCTTTCAGTTGATTTGATATGCAAGAGCATTTTCAACGTATGAACAATTTCTAAAACGAGGTAAATTATTGACAAACAAGTTCATGAAACAAAAATGTCATTAGTCTCGTTTTAAAGTCAGCATTTCGAAAGTTCTATGGTCGATACAATGACCTTATCAGGAAATACAATTTATCATTCAGTCAAATGCTGACAGACGTTTTCATTCTGATTGTTAGTCCATTATTTATACACTGAATTGAGACGACGGATTTATGGCACCTAATCCAACTTCTGATATTTTGAAGGTTCGTGTTTACTCTGCTCCTATTTTAAATTGTATTGTTTTATTGACATTTGATCTTGTTCTTTATCTCTATGTGTTTTAACCCTATCTCTGGTACATGTAAAACAATTTGAAATTAAGATAAATATTTATCTATTTACCTAAATATCTATTCAAACAAAGTATGTCTCACAGTAAAATAAAACACAGATAAAAATATCTTAGCACACTTTGACTGATTATTTTTAATATCACAGATTAATATAATATTCAACTGTTCCATTCAATACATTCACACTGACATTCCTTTCACATTTTTTTTTTACAACTTAATCTCAAGCATCTCCACTGAACAAATCACCAAAGAAGTACACCGCTTTTAAAACAAAATGGCGTAATCCTTAGAAATCCCGCCATGGATCACGTGATGTATGATGACGTTGAGTATCTAACGGCGCGGTATCTTCTCTGCCTCCTTTTACGAGATCTCCAGTATCCCCACACACCTAGAACAACTCCAACGAAAACGATAATACCCCCCACAATTATACCAGTCTTCAACAGAGTGGGGAAAGGGTTAAAATGCTTCACTGATGTTGGTAGAGTAGTTACACCTTAAATTAAAAAAAAAAGAATATTAACGTTTACTTAGTCATGTAGTAAATGCCCGAAATTTCAATGATATTTTTTTTAATATTTTAAAGGAATAAATGCTAACATAAACCCATTGATCAGCAAGGGTAACTACATGTACCAATTTATTAACCATTTAATTTTTGGGGCAATATTATTTGTGATACGTTCTCAAGTTTTGTCTTTATATTGCTTAAGGTAGTCCGATCCTCAGGTTTATAAAATTAGCCTTTTATAAAAATATCTCTGAAACAAAGTTATGTAAATTTCATCACAGTTTTGTTAAAGTTTAAGTTTTAAGTTAATCATATTATATAGTGTATACAGAAAAAGCGAATTGGAATATTAGAAATGTACATGTGTGTTTTCTAATTGCAAATTGATCAACAAATATATTTTAGATTAAAAAGCAATGGGTATCCAGGCATTCAGAGAAATTGCCATAATTTTTATACGTATTTCGTATTTTCTGTCTTCTATTTCCGTCACGTATTCTATAATACATAGTGCAAAAGGCTTTTGCTATCATTGCAAGACACCACAAATCACTTCTCCTTTCATATCAAGCTAATAAGCATTGGTATCGGAATATCATGAAAATCTTATAAGAAATGTAAACATAGAAAGTTCTCAGTGGCTTCAATATAAGCGAAATTTCAATATATCCGATTTCAATATAACCGTTATTTTAATGCAAAGAATATGAGAGGCAAAAACTGGGGATTTATTTCTATTTCAAAATAAGCGGAATTTCAAAATAAGCGAGTTCAATATAAGTGGAGTAAGCTGTATTTTTTTTTTATTGCAAAAGAGTTTCCATACATTGTCAAAGTCGTCGGCTGTAAATAACAGCGCTAATTCACACAAAAGTCCATTGTTTAAAATTTATGGCCACGGTTAAAAAAATTAAAAGCGGGTCAAACTCAGTCTATAGCTAAGGTCAAATAATTTATACCCCCATAGAGAGCTCTTCGTACAATAAGTATACTTGTGAAATACCGTATATACTCGTCTATAAGTCGGATTTTTGGGAGTTCATTTCTGGTTCAAAACTCTATGTCCGAGTTATAGGCAATAAAATGTATTATATGAGGTCTTATGATGCTTATTAAATACAACCGACTTATAGGCGGACCGACTTATAGGCGAGTATATACGGTAAGTATTTGAACTTTGGAACTAGCATCAACTGTTCATAAGTTATGGCGAAAGTTAAAGTTTCGTAAAATTTTCAAAGTGGATCCAAATCCCAAGTCAAGGTCAAGTGGTCAGGTAAAATATGTTTGTACCGAAGGAAAGGTCTTTCAAGACACAGAGACACATTTGAAATAGAAAGGTGTACCTATATACAATCAAAAGTTATGGGCAAGGTTTAAATTTTTGTGGATAAACAGACATGCAGACGGTTAAACAAACAAGGCAAAACTCACTATCCGGGATAAATAGATAAATATAAATATGAACTTTTAATACTGAAGACGAATTTTTCCCGACGAAATTACATTGTATAACAATGAGACATTTAGTTCGAACACGATATTGTCCAGGCTTTTTACTAACCATTTCTAATTGTTATGCCCAAAAAAAGTTTATGGCACTTGATGGAATGTCTTAGCAATATCACATGGTTTGTTGTTGAACTCAAAAACCTGTCTATTTTAAAAGATAATAAGTCGCAACAGTCAGAATTCCAGAATTTTTAGTCCCATCAACTATCCCATCTTTCTTTATCCAATGGAAAAAAGTGTCAAATGGGATATTTTCTCCCCTTTGGGAAATTTTCTTCCACAAATTTGTTCAAATGGGATACATCCCACAGTTACTGACAATGAGTCATTTTTTCCCTACATTGTTAAACATGGGATATACCCTATTGATTATGATAATGTCTCATTCATCATAATCTAAATAAATGTAAAATAGTAATATAATGTAGTATAATATAGATCTTCATATCTTTAAAAAACAAGACATGTTGTGAGTTCAGCATGAGACCCTGTGGTACTGGTAAGAAATCCCACATAGTACTTTAAACAATTTTTGGACATCACACTTGATTGGTAGTAAAAAAAAAAGTGTGGACAATGTCGTGTCCAGTGTTAAATGTCGCACTATTGTATGATATCGGCCGAATCTGGTTCCTTATTTGATGTAAAAATCAGAACACAGTTTAAACTGTGGTATTTTGTAGTTAAACACTTAAAATGATGCTCGTTTTAAAACGGTAAAACCAGCACTAATTTTGATTTAATGCTTACAAGGAGGCCATAATCTCACAAGATTGTGCAGAGGTGTGACGATTTCCTTAAATTCCTCATTTCTGGTGGAATTTCGTCGTATTTGAGATAATTTTCACTTCGGGAAACAGAACACGGGCTGGCCCTTCTGAGATTTTTATATACAAGATGCAAGGATCTGATGCTAGTGTATGAAATATATAAATTTGGTAGATGGTCAAGTCTGTGCTCTATGTTTCCTGAAACAAATGTGCTGTAAAATCGATGAAAATTTGCATAAAAGTGAGAAATTTCGGAAATTCACATAAATATCTTCTGACCTTTCTGTGACCACTTTGTATCCCATAATTTAGAACTCATGCTCATTTTATGGCAGGGGTGACAACAATTCTTTTTATAAAATGTTTCATCACTTTAAAAGACACCCCGAACCACGAGCCAGACAGAGGTCTTAGCCTATCTTGTCTTTTGCCATTGCAGAGTGTACATGGAAGGCACATGATGGTGGTTCGAAAATCTACTTAATTTTCTACCCGAGGATTGGACAGAAATCGTGATTCCGCGGTATTTGAAATCCAATAGAAAAAGTACATTTACACCTATGTTTGTATTAATTTTGATCCAGCATACGACAGGGGTTCAAAGTAAAAAATGTTGTACCGACTTTTGTCCATTGTGGTAGATTTCGTTTGAGTACCGTTATTACCGGCAAACATTTAGGGCCTAAACTTGCCTGTCTGAGATTTTCACATTGCAATATACTAGTATATTTCATATTAAACTTGAAATACATAGAATTAGTAGACAGACATCTTGCGCTCTGATTTGAGAAAATTTCCAAAACCTGGTACCATAAAGGAGTATTCCATCTTTTAAAATAAATCTCTAACCATACACCTCCACCTCACCCCCAACTATTGTTAGTATACTATTTACCAATGTGAAAGAAAATATTACAAAAATGCACTAACTTTCAGTGGTAAATTTCACTTCCGGTGTATTGCTGCTACTGCAGCCATATTTATTACAGGCTCTTATTCTGAAGTGATATTCCTTGCTGTGTTTCAGTGGTATCGTCACCCTCGTCTTGCTGTCTGCTTCTATTTGGTAGACCTCTACCCAGATTTCTGAGTCTACATCTTTCTGGTCTAGTTCAAAGTACTGGGGGATTTTCCAGCCGTAGCCGGCCTCCCATGTGAACGTCGCCTCCACTGTTCCGTTTATTACGGAGGAGAAAGCTTTGAATTTGTAGGCCGGGCGCGGAGAACCTGAAATGATTGACTGATGAGGATTGTTGCTGACTAGCTCTTTGTTACCCATATCTTTATAATGATGAAAATTTTAAGAGCGATGAAGATTTTAAAACAAATTTATAGAGTAGAATATTTTCAGTCTAGAAGATGATTCGACCGAACAACTCATGTTGATGGAAAGTGACATATCTAGTTTTTTATGCTTTCTGTAAGATGTTAAACACGTCTTCAGCTTCCAGGGCCCGCTGATTACAGAGATAAGTCTTACTCTTATAAATGATTTTTTTTTTTTTTAATTCATCAAAAGTAAAATATTATTATTAATTAAGATGATGAATTATAGTATATTTTTATAGTTAAAACATCATAAAACAAATTTAAAATCTAACACATCCGGTAAGGGGGTAACAACTCACAATGGACGACATCGGGGTTGACCTGGATACTGATCAGATCCTCCATATCTTTGACTTGACTCAGTATCACTGTGGGGCCTTCACCTCCAGAGATTGGAATCTTTTCAATGTTATTGTTCCACCAGTCAGTCCAGTAGATAAAATTACCTAGAAATAGTAAAATTACCTAATGAAAAGTAAAAATACTGGAATGTTACCATGAGAAATGAAGTAATTCAAACAGCAAATTCACCTAAACAATAAAACGTCATTCAAAAAGGTAAAGATGGTACGTGTACGGTACAATGTATAGGGAGTGTAGAAAATGTTTCGGTCAGTCTTACCCATTAATATTTGTTTAGTTCAATTAGGCTAGCATAAAAAATAAAATTGCTTATGACAAGAGAATAGATTCTCAAGAATAGTGGACATTTTAATGTCATAGAAATCTAAACTAAAAAGTTAGAGTGTTTTTTTTTTTGGTGAGCAATTTCAGTTTATAACAGTTTAGTCAGCTCCTTCTGGTATATAGTTAGTTATTTTAAAGACAACTTTATTTCCATTGAATTTTTCAATGTTAATGTAAGCCTTGCTTGGTAGCAAACTTTTCCTGAACATATCTGTGGTGATTAATGACTAAAGCTATGAATATCACAACATACAGAATGCAAAATACCTTCAATAAACATCCCTGTAATATGAGGAATCTCTGACTTAAGCACCCTCATGTTGGACCCATCCATTCTGGCCATGTAAAGCTGTTTGCTGTTTTTGTCGTTCCAGTACAAGGCCTGAAAGAGGGTGTCCAGCTCTAGAATAGAGGGATACTGGTCCGAGAGGTCAACCAACGTCCTCCGACCTTTACCACTCAATGAACAGCTCTCTATCTTAGGCTTAATTCCACCGTCCAGCCAGTAAACAAAACTGTAAATAACCAACAATCAAATAACAAAAAATGTAAATAAGTAAAATTACCAATCAAAATACACAAAGGTGTAAATAACCAATCAAATAACCCAAGATTATAACCAATCAAATAACACAAAACTGTAAATAACCAATCAAATAGCGAAAAATGTAAATTAGTAAAATTACCAATCAAAATACACAAAGCTGAAAATAACCAATGTAATAACCCCAATCTATAAATAACCAATCAAATTACACAAGACTATAACCAATCAAATAACACAAAACTGTATTTAAAAAATCAAATACCAAAGAAATGTAAATTACTAATCAAATATCAAAAAAGTAAATAACCAATCAAATAACACAGAACTGTAAATAACCAATTAAAATAAAAAAAAATAAATAAATAACCAATCAAATAAGACAAAGTAAAATTTTAACCAATCAAATTACACAATAATGCTTTTCAAAATGTTGTTTGAGTTAACTAGTGACTCTATAGTTGGTTAATTGTGCTGATTCACAGAAACTTGAAAAATATAATTGGAAAAGGCCTGATTTTTTGTTTTCTTCAAAAGGTACTCTTTCTTTACTGGAATTAACTTCATAAAATGATTAAAGTATAAACGTTTCAGTGGAGCCTAAAGGAAATAATTCAGTAAGCAGTTTCTTCAACTGTATTCAGATAGATCTGTGAACTGTACACATGCTAAAATACGTATGCACATGACAAATCTTTGTGCTTTTCCAGAGCACTTCAAAATAAAGGAAGTATGATCATTGTTACCGCTGCCCCGGGATACCTACCCGGCACTGGCGTCCACCTCTACGTCTATGGGTGACCCCATGTCGTACTCCGCTATGACGGTCCGGTTTGACCCGTCCAGATTGACCCGCTCTATCAGGTCACTAGCAGAGTTAGTCCAGTACACGGTCCGCCGGATGTGGTCCACAGCAATACTGACAAAGGCCGCCTTCACGTGCTTGATGAAGATGTTGGTAACAACAGTCTCCTGCTCTGAAAATGTCGACATTTTTTAATGAAGCGCTAAGTAAACTAGATTTTATGTCTACGATCCAGTTGACCTTTTCAAAAAAACATATTGAAATAAACGACTGATCTTAAGATTTTTGTATAAAAAGAAAAATTGTAAGTTTGTTTTATACAAAAAAAATTGTTGATATCCAACATGAGGGTGTTTTCTTTGCAGTGGATATCTTGTCATATTCTCCTGTCTTTATCGTCATATCATCATCGTTATTAACATTATGATCATTATTAACATCATCATTATAAACGTTGTCATCGTCATCTTTTATTTTGTTCCTTATTCAATCTTTCTGATTTTGAAGAATACTTTTTGTACATGCATTAGATATCTGTTGCCAACTAAGAGTCAGACCTTCAGCACACAATGTGGCCCTGGATATTGATCCGCCGTGATGAACGTCTGACCAGTAGATTACATTGTCCACGGGGTCAAAGTCCACGTACTTGACCTCGGTCATGTTAACCAGGGGCATGATGTGGTGCTCCTTGGTGTTCTGATTAACCCAGTGGATGTGGGTCCTGTTGGCGAACACCATCACGCGCTCTGCAATCAGAAGACCGGAAATGAGCAAATTACGCCATTTTTCTTAGTTTCAAACACAATCTGATTGAAATTCGGATCTTCGATCCCTTCCTAGCTTTGTTATACGTTGTATGTTAAGATCTGAAGATGAAGAACAAAATACGGGGAGAATCTTGTAAAGTATTACTGATATTAAATGCCAAGGGAAGGGTGAAAAGAGGAGCGGATCGTCACCCTTGGCAGGCGAATATGGTGATAAACTATATTGCAGAATTGTTTCAGACAGAAATCCTCAGCAATAGTTAGAGGTGTATTTAATATAAATTGGAAAATTCTAAATTTTAAATTTCTATACTCCCATTAGTATATATTTTATGTTCGTGTTCTACGTAGAGGTTGTATATATTAAGGCAGTTACCAATAAATGATAATCTACTGAGTGATAAAACAGAAATTGCAATATTTTTCAATTTTCTTTTCGATATATTCCTTACTAGCCGCCTATAACCTATAATGAAAATAAACATAGCCGTTTTTTTTATTGTATAACAAAAGTTTATGGTCAATATGTATTTCAAAATCTGTCAAACGTTGTAGATGTTAGGTTAAGACAGTTTGAATAGAAAAATACACCGGTATCAGTCTTTCGGGTTTGTAATTTCACACAATGCACTGAAAGTAAAGGTCAAATACAAAACTCTCTCCTTTTATTCTATAGAACTCAGCGTGTATCTTAAACATTTCACAAGGTCGTTCAATGACAAACGAAAAAAAGAGTTATAAATGAAAAAAAGTCTTCTACGACAAATTTTATAATAGGAAAACTCGGCAATACCAGTGAATTTTCAAAAGAAAAAAGAAGAAAAAATAAATTTAAGAATTATATATTATTTGTCAATTAAATCTTTGACTATTTAATTTTAAATCGTAAATATATAAATCATTAATTAGATACTACAATGAATATTTGAATTCTTGTATCAAAGGGATTTAAGGTCGATTTAAATATGCTTTAATAATGTACATAAAGTCACATAAATGTGACTTTACAAATTAGTTCATTTATTTAACTCGTACACAGCAATGTATATCGATTATAATCAATAAAACATATACAGCTTAAATCATACAGAACGATGCATATAGCATTGTGTTTGTGTACTGAAAATCATCTAATAATAAATCATAGAAAATAAAAACACAATTGAATAATATACAGTGATTAGAATTGCGATGTTTGATCCTTAATCATTTCTATTTATATTTGTTTCTTTCTTTCTAAAATTTATCCATTTTTTCAATCTTACATTTGACAGATCCTGAAAATCACATACCTTCATTTTCTTTGCCTTTCAGACAGACAAACAGACATGGTATAATGATGAGGATTGTCAGTCTGTTTGTGATTATCGCCATATTCACCGACCGATCATCTACATCCCAGAACCAGGATTCTCTTCCTCGGGTCAGTCAGGTGTGAAAAATCACTCAACTTTAACGAGTGTCCTCAATATATATACAGTGTATGGCAAAATGAATAAACGTATGTATTCTTTAAGTGTTACGATACGCTTTCAATAAATTTAATAGTAGGGCTAGTGTAAACAAAGAATAACGTAAATGAAAATTTCGATTAAAATATATCGATTAACATAAAGGAAGATATCATGGATTCTTGATTTTTAAACGCATGTGCAATTTTTAAGTTAATATTTAAATTTTATTGATATCTTTTTAAAAACTAATCTCGATTGAAGTTAACTTAATAATTAACTTACCCTGTGTTTTATGCATCAATAAAAAACCGGTATTGAGTATAAATACATAATTTCTTCCACACAGTGAAAAAATCTGCACATTTCCGTTATGTTAATTCGTGCACAAGTTCTCAAATTCAAATACTTTGTTTCAAGTTTCTGCTGTCGTAAATATACCCGTAATACTGGCGTGGTTATCCATGTGCATATTGTAAATATCTAAATCTCCACTGTGTGTCTTTTTAAACTTGTATGTAGGAGGTCTCTGATTCATAAACAGTCACCTGTATAAAAACTGGTTCAACAAAAGGGCGTATATATTTTTATTTTGATTTATTCTTATTACTGCCCCAGTATCTACACGTGTGTGTGTGTGTGAGAGAGAGAGGGGGGGGAGAGAAAAGGAGAGGGAGAAGAGAATTAGAGAGGGGGAGAGAAGAGAGAGAGAGAAAGGAGAGATAGGGTGAGTTCCATTTCAGTAGATACATTTAACAAGCAACCTCCTCCTACTCCATCCCACCCCAGTGACTATTAAGTGAATTCCATCCAATTATTCGTCCCTAAACAGCGCTAGGAGTATGGATCCTTCTAATTTCTTAAAAAAAAACTCAAGTCTCGTTTTGACTGATTACATAAAAGATCTTTTTTGAAGCAATTGAAAACAAGATAATTAAAAGAGCTTATAGAGACTAATTGAATCATTCATTACTACGAGTGTGGGATAGTGAAATTCCACCGAGGGGACAAGATTCACGGTCTAGGACGAGGCTTTGCCCAGTCCTAGACCGTGAATCTTGGCCCCGAGGTGGAATTTCACTATTCCCACACGAGTATGTAATGAATGATTATTTTTCTCGCATTATTTCCAAAATAACGGCCTGTCAATGACGTCGCCATGATAGGACAAAAAAATATTTTAAAAAAATTCTTTTAATTTTCCATCTAATTAAAAATCTAAATACACCATCGGAAAGAGCGTACCCGAAAATGGTTTACACAAAGTGTAAACTGATAAAATGAATTTCAGTCCATGTAAATTAATTAGATAGATAAAAACTGGGAATAATAAAAAAAAACTTATCTATCCAATACCGTACACTTTCATTCAAGAAGAACCCTCCGCGATATAAAAATAGTGCCATTTAAAAAGTGAAAAATATGACAATATTTTGAATGAAAATAAGTTTATCTTAATAAATCAAATGACAACATTTTAAGTATATGTAATATTTTTTAACATTGTTACAATTTCTTTATATAAAGACGGAATGTTTACGTTATCGTTCGCGGCGTAGTAATACACAGTGTGAGACAGAAAAATCTCACACCGGACAAGTCAATCTTACACTGGTGATTATGCGAGAAAAGAGTTTATATTACGGATAACATGTGCATGTAATGCAATGGAATGTTTTTCCCTGATTCAAAAAGAAAAATATGGGAAAAAGGTGGAGGTTCCATAGTATTGTTATTCCTGATCGCGATGGGTGGTGGGTCCAACAGTACCAGGTCCAGTCCAAAGACTATTTCTACCTACGTAGGTATTTATAGCTACCGAGGTATTTAAAGCTACCAAAAGTAGCTATTTTTACCTACTTTCTGCTTTACTTGCATTTTGTGGCCAAATGCAGGAACGGCGCAACATGATGAGCACAATATTTCTTGATACAGTCACACTGATGATGAATATGACTAAAATTTGGCCAAAAAATAAAAACTTCGTATATTATCAATTTTGCATAGAAACTAATGTAAAATTGCCGATTCAGGAAGTAATCATTTTTTGGCCAAATTTTTTTCGTATTCATCATTAATGTGACCGTATCAAAAAAATATGGTATTCACCATATTGCGCCGTTTAGTCCTTTAGTCGCAAAATGCAGAAATTATATAAAGTAGGTAAAAATAGCTACTTTTGGTAGCTTTAAATACCTAGGTAGCTATTAATAGCTACGTAGGTAGAAATAGTCTTTGGACTGGACCTGAGTACTGTGATTTCTGGAAAGGGTTAGATGGGTAGTAGTATTTCGATTCTTGAAAGGGATGGAGCAAATTATTTTTATTCTGAATGGTGTGGGTGGTTGGTTATGGGGTCCCAAGTACTGTGATTCCTGAGGGGTGGGGGTGGGGAGGGGCAGTTCTGATTTATGCATGGCGTGGTGGATGGGTGGATCCACAAGTACTCTGATTTCTGTATAGTGGGTGGTGGTCACAAGTTCTGTGATTCCTAAATGAGGTCCTACATTGTGCCAGGTAGACAAACAGGCAAAAGAAAAGACACATCAAAATTCCCTCCTTCTTCAAACTCCAAACCCAGAGGTGCACATATACACACCTGCTCAATTTTCTTAACCTAGAGGAAATGAAGAGCAAATAGACAAAAAAATATTTCAATTTTTTTCTTAACAATAATAACATTCAGCAGTATGAAAGTTTTAACATCATTTATTTACAAAATAACTATAAATATTAGGATGTTTAAATATTTACATAACATCACAGTCTTTTAGATTAAAGAAACACGTATAAACAGTGTAACAGTAACAATGAAAATTTTACATGTACAGGTATGATGAATAAAGATGCTGATTATGAAAAATATATACATATAATCATAATTTAAACATGATGTAAAAGTTAACAAAAAAAATCAACGAGTCTTAAAATAATTCCTTAAATTTTATTTTTAAAAAGAAAGAAATGAATCAAATTTTTCAGTTCAACTAACCATATTGAAATTGGTCAATTCAGAAGAAATATCCAAGTAGTTGTGCATGTTCAATAATCATAAAAACATGGCCCTTAAAACCAAATAAAACTTTGGTTCTGTATTAAATCATCACTCTGAATTTCACTTATTAACAATGTTCAATGGACAACAAGTCATTATTTTCAATAACTAGGAATGGAAAACTCTATCTATTCTCCTTGCTCTCTATCAGAATATGTGAAACTGAAACACATTTTACACAGAGGATTCCTACAAGAAGGTGAGAGAAGATTTAGGATGACGCGGGTCTCTCTACAGTTACTGCCCTTCAGTGAGGTGTTCTGTTTACAATCCTCCCCACGTGTACCCCCCTCCACTTCCTGAGAACCAGCCTGCCTTCTGTTGCTGGGCCACAACTGGCCGACCCTGCATCACGGCCTGCTGGGCTGATGTAGGCATGCACCCGGGGGGTGGGGGCTGAAATACAACACAGACGCTTATTATATAACAATCAAACCTGAAAACTGGTTACTCACTCATCTATACCACCTTAACTGAATTTTTTTATTTATCACATACATGAACAGGATTTTTTTCAGATTTTTTTGGATTAAGGGTCAAAACAATTCAAAGTTTCACTTGCAATCTTCAGTAAATTTGATTACCACTTATATATAGTTGAAATTTTGCTGATATGGCTTAAAAATTTAATCAATCAACAAATCTTATAAAAATGGTGACTGTTTCTCTTACAGGTATTCTTGGTTGGGAAACGCCATCAAATCTTGCTCCTGAGTCGAAGGAAGCCATGGCGACCTGTCCGTTACTGACCATGCCACCAGGCGCTGCAAACTGTACATTCTGTGCTTGGGGATATGCCTGGTACCCTGCCGGCATCTGGTACTGAAATATTGAGATGACACTTTCATTGTTAATAAATCATGAGTTTTTTACTGGATATCACATTTTAAGTTCTGAGACGATCCCTGACAAAAATTTACCTGCTGTGGGGGAGGTTGGTAGCTGTAGGGGGGAGGGGCTTCATTGGGGGAACCATACATAGGTGGTGCAGATGCTGCAAAATAAAATGAATCATATTATTTCACTGACAGTTCAGATGTATGAGAAGATAAAAAATTGAGTGAGAATATTAGAGACAGTTACATAACCAATCAGTATCTTGTAGCAGTAGAAGATGACCTATTCCAATTTTGAATACTTACGTTGCCATGGTTGGGTCTGGGGGTAGGCGAACTGAATGTTGTTTTCTTGCACCGGGTAAGGGCGAGATTGAGTTGGATATCCTTTTCCTGATAAATATAAAATCTGACATTGAATTTTATCTGTAAATATCTTCAGCCGATTTTACTCGTTGCATACACTATAGCTTTTACTACACTGACTTCTTTTTAATTGTTATTAATACCAGAATGTTTTATGAACTGTAAATAGGCCTAGATCGTTGTTTTCTTTGGGGCAAGTGTACGTAGTGACCAATCTCGACATTACACCAGAAGGTGGCTTGTGATTTATAGAAGACTGAATGAATGAGGAAACAGATGACTCGTAGCTTTTTCTAGCTGTTAGATCGTTTAAAAATGGTTTATTGTGTTTTCTACTTTACTAACGTTATATCTTAATTATAGCTTACCTGACATTGTTCTTCCTAATAATGGCTTCGCTGTCGTTGTTTCGTCTATAAATACTCTTTGTTTACAAAGGTTCGTCTTGCGAAATAAGACGACCAATGAAAACCTTCTTTCCGGATAAAACCGGATAAAAGAAATCGGTTGGGTCATTCAAATTTCAACGAAAAAATGTAACATTAACTTTAATTACTGACGATTAAATTTATTTAGATATGCTTTACGATCATAATTTGAAAATAATTTCTGATATTAACATATCGTTTGATATTTTATGAAAATCGTTTTTATTCGATTTTTCATTTTCTCGTCGTTCAGATATTGGTCAATAATCAGGACACAAGACCATCTGACGTCATTGTCACATGAGATTGAATATGTAGAAATTTAATCCTGTTGAATATTGTATGTATACAATGTACCTGAACCTGTTTGGATTTTTTTTTCGTTGGTAAAATTCAGATTTTGCCCTGTACATTTGAAAATCTTTTTTTTTCGCTTTGCCCATAACTTTTGATTGACTACATGCTTTCATATGCAACATGTGTATTTCTTGTGTCATGTGACAAGATCTTTCTTTTGGCATGTTTGGGTACCAATATGTTTCACCTCTGCACCTCGACTTTGGAGTTTGACCCACATTTGAATTTTTTCAAAAAATTATCAAACTTTTATAACATATGTATAATGAAACATAACGTTATGGAGATAACGAACAGTATTCAAGATCAAAACAGGAGAAAAGCAAACAAGGACCTCAAAATAAAATTGGAGGTGGGATCAGGTGCCATGGAGGATTGAGCATCCCCTGCCGACCGGTCACATACGCCGTGTGCTCCTTGTCATGATCGGGGAATAATGGAAAAATCCGTCGTCAATTCAGCTGCAGTGTATATAATGGACTAACAATTAGTATGAAAAACGAGTCAAAAAAATGAGTCAGCGTTAATTTTGACTCAATGACAAAT
Organism: Saccostrea cuccullata; assembly: GCF_032062105.1. Classification (NCBI taxonomy): domain Eukaryota; kingdom Metazoa; phylum Mollusca; class Bivalvia; order Ostreida; family Ostreidae; genus Saccostrea; species Saccostrea cuccullata. The sequence goes on along the minus strand of NW_026932411.1, from coordinate 30,961 downwards.
TGCATTTGCTGACAAGGTCATTGTATCGACCATAGAACTTACGAAATGATGACTTTAAACGAGACTGCTGATATTCTTGTTTCATCAACTTGTTTGTCATTAATTTACCTCTTTTTAGAAATTGTTCATACGTACAGCATGCTCTTGCGTATCGAATCAACTGAGATAAACTCCGTATGCAGGTGATGAAGGTACCGGTATATTGCTGCATAAGTAAGGGAAGTTGACGATCGAAAAGTTAAAGTCATCACGTTTTTCATAGAGCTTGGTTGTTAGATTACCATAAACGTCTTTTTCAAGTAAAATATCCAAATATGAAATACATATGTCAGACTCTGTGGTATCTTTTATCTCGACTTTCTATCTCGTAATAACGACTTTTTATCTCGTAATAACGACTTTATTAAGTCGTAACGACTTTTTATCTCGTTATCACGACTTTTTATCTCGTAATAACGACTTTCTTAAGTCGTAATTACGACTTTTTATCTCGTTATTACGACTTTTTTTAGTAAGATTATTTTCAATAGTTTGCTATTTTTGACGTTTCCGTATTACGGAAACTTATGAACACCTCGTGAAGTTGATTTATACATCAAACTGACAAAAGAAAATGAGTATCATCTGCTTATCAGGCACGTTGTAGGGTGGAGGTGGAGGCTTCCCCAATATTTTCTCAAACATAACTTTCCTGCTGATGAAAAAGTTCATTGCCGCCCCCCAACACTTTTTGTTGCAATATAGCCAAATAAGGGTGATGTGGTAGTTTAATTTAAATCTGGTACGGAAAGAAGTTGCCAATATATGGTAATTTGGTTATATATAGCATAGACTTTCACGTTGATATTTTGAAAGTTTTTGTCTGTGAACGAGGAATGTAAAAGTACATTTGAACAGCAATTTAAACCCCTTTTTTGCAAAGAAATTCATAATGTAGTCTACATAGGCATTGATAATTGGGGCTTATTGAGTAGCCCCCAAACATTTTTTGTTGGTTTAGCCCCCCCCCCCTTTAAGTTTGCTTTATACACGCGTTTATCTATCATATATAATATATTGAAATGATTTCTGCGATGTGCAGCACTAATGTCTTCAATTTAGCGGCATAATGATTTAGATTATAAGTGTGTAAACAAAACAAGTCCAAATATAGTCAATAATTACAGATTATAATAAATATAAATAAATTGTCAAACTCTGGTGCAACTGTTTTGACAATTTTATAACTAAACAATCATCGCGTTTCAGCTGCACGACACCGTTATACCGGGCAGGTTTCCGTTTTATCTCCTAGAAGGCTCAAGTTAAAAAAAATGTTTCAAATGGAAAAAAAAATAAATAAAAAGTCGTTATTACGATTTAAGAAAGTCGTAATAACGAGGTAAAAAGTCGTTATTATGAGATAAAAAGTCGTTATTACGACTTAAGAAAGTCGTTATTACGAGATAAAAAGTCGTTATTACGACTTAAGAAAGTCGTAATAACGAGATAATAAGTCGTTTTTACAACTTAAGAAAGTCGTTATAACGAGATAAAAAGTCGTTATTACGAGATAAAAAGTCGTTATTACGACTTAATAAAGTCGTTATTACGAGATAAAAAGTCGTTATTACGAGATAAAAAGTCGTTATGACGACTTAAGAAAGTCGTAATAACGAGATAAAAAGTCGTTATTACGACTTAAGAAAGTCGTAATAACGAGATAAAAAGTCGTTATTACGAGATAAAAAGTCGTTATTACGACTTAAGAAAGTCGTTATTACGAGATAAAAAGTCGTTATTACGACTTAGGAAAGTCGTAATAACGAGATAAAAAGTCGTTATTACGAGTTAAAAAGTCGTTATTACGAGATAAAAAGTCGTTATTACGACTTAATTTTTTTTCTTCATTTTCTAATTTGACCCTTGTAGGCTTTCGTAAATAAAACTAATTCTAAGAAAAACAAGTAACAGCTTTTTAAAAAGCTTGCCTGACTAAATCAATCAATATCTGCATGAAGAAGGATAAACCTTTTGTGCAATAAATGAAATTTTGATTTTGTTTAACTTTAATAGAAGAATCATCTCTACACTGCATACTAAAGAGTTGGTATTCTCATAGTATTCTGTGCGTGTGTGTGGGGGGGGGGGGGGGTCTGCTAGTGGAGTTATCTGCCCTTGCATGGATCTAAATTGATTTTGAACTTATAAAATCTGTTACAAAATCATGCATCGTCAACAATCTTTTTTGGAGTGTACTAGTAGTATTTTCTCCACTGAAGTAAACAGTAGTATTGTGTGTTTATTAATTGTTTTTCCTTAAAAGGAGGGGGTAGTCTCACTATCATATATTGAGAATGAAATAACTTAAAAGTAAATTCCCTACTTAAACCTGTGTGGAAAGAAAAATCCAAGATTTTGCACTTCTTTCTTATTTATTGTGTGCATCTGAATGGAGACCAAGACTTTGTGGAAATGCGTTGTTTATTATTATTGGACTAGTCCATTTATGGAATAAACCAACCGTAGCATCGATAAACAAATTAGAAAACTCATTTCTTTAGTGTTGCATGTCCTTATAGTGATATTTTATACGATATGTTGTTTAAAAGAATGAGATAAAAAATTAATTTGTAGATAGAATTTCTGAAGCATTAGAAGGAGGTTAAAAGGAAATACATTAATTAATTCCATGAAAATTAGAACACCCATCAATCCAAGGAAAAGGCGCGAAGAAAACAGTGACATTTGGCGCGAAAAGAGCGATTCACCCCTTTCGTAGAGTATAAATGGACTAATCCAGTAGTATAGAAATGCAGAAAAAAGGATACACGGACAGGTTGAAACGGTGAATCACATGGAATAATCTGTTCAGTGCAAAGAGTAAAGGAAGTAAACACTGCAGTATTTTGCATCAGTAATATCGTTCTTTTTTCTGAAAACTGTTTCTTTTAAAATGCAGGTAAAGAATTCCAATAAAAATCAGCCTGCATAAAATCTAGTTGTCTAGGTATGATCTATTAGTTTCGGATTATGGAAATATCAATCCTTATACAGCCTGACGCCGTGACGTCAGGCAATATACATGTATTAAATGAAAGGTGGGACTAATATGATAAATATCAGTAAAATACCCATTGCATGGACTTTATAAAAAAAATAAATAAATTCCCATTGTGTTTCAATAGTCTTATATAGTCCTTTAAAGTAAACAAAATATTATTTTCTACTTTTTATAAAAGAATTAAATTTCAATTAACATTTTTGAATATTTTATGTATTAAGTAAATGGGTTTTTTTTTTTTGTAAAAGTCTGACAGAAATCTGAATGAGTTTCAACTTTTCTATATTAATTTTATTAAAGTTCAAAATTTCGATTATAATCGATTATTAATCGATTATGCCCAGCCGATTATTACCGATAATCGATTCTGATTTTTTTCAATTCCCCATCACTATGCTACCTGCTTTGTCAGCAGGGACTAGTACGTACTGATCTGACATGTAACCTATATCTCATTCTTTTTCTATGCCCCCGTTAACGAAGTTTCGGGGGTATGTAGTTTTTGTCGTGTCAGTCCGTCTGTCTCTCTGTTTGTCTGTTTGTCCGCAAAAACTTTAACCTTGCCCATAACTTTTGATTTATATATCTGTTTGTTCGCAAAAACTTCAACCTTGCCCATAACTTTTGATTTATATATCTAGTTGAGCTATGACTTTCATATTTCACATGTATATTCCTTGTGACAAGACCTTTCGTTAGACACACAGTTTGACCCACTTTTACACAAAAATTCCAAACTGTTAGTTTGGCCATATCTTTTTGAACAGTAGATACCAGGACATTTATACTTCACATATGTATTCTTTGTGGCAAGACCTTTCATTGGATACCAACAACTTTGACCTTGACCTTGAGATTTCTGTACGTATGAAAAAACTTTAACCTTGGCCATAACTTTTGAACGGTAAGGACTAGGGCTTTGGTACTTTACATCAATTACATGTGTAATACTTGTGAGAAGACCTTTCATTTGATATCTAGAACTTAGATCTTTGATCTTGACTTGGAGTTTGACGTACTTTTAAAAACAAACCTTGACTACAACTTACAAAGGGCTAGGGCTAAGGCTTTCATACTTCACTTACCGGTATTTAATCCTTGTGACAAGACCTTTCATTGGATGTCTAGAAATTTGACCTTGACAATAGAGTTTGACCTACTTTTTAAAAACTAATTTTGGCCTTAACTTTTGAACGGTTAGGGTGAGGGCTTTCATACTTTACACATGTAATCCTTGTGACAAGACCTTTCATTGGATGTCTAGAAATTTGACCTTGACAATAGAGTTTGACCTGCTTTTTAAAAACTAACTTTGGCCATAACTTTTGAACGGTTAGGGCGAGGGTTTTCATACTTTACACATGTAATACTTGTGACAAGAACTTTCTTAAGAAACCAGCAGAATTGACCCTTTGACCTTGACCCTTTGGTTTGACCTACCTTTCAAAAAAATCCTTGGCGATAACTTTTGAACAGGTGATGCTAGGGGCTTTCATATTTCACAATCGTATTCCTTGTGAGAAAACCCTACTTTAGGTACTGTGATATTTAATTTGCATTTAAGAAAAGTTTAATCTTCGCTACTTAAGTTGCTATACGGGGGCATCAGTGTTTCACAAACACACTTGTTTACCTCGACATTAGACTTTGACCCACTTTTTAAAATCTTCAACGTATTCCTTATGACAAAACCTTGATTTGGTTACTAACAATTTTGACCTTAACCCCGGAGTTTGACCAATTTTTGAAATACTGTAACATTGGCCATAATCTTCAATAGTTTGTGCTAGAGTTTTTATATCCCACTTGTGTATTTCATGTGACAAAACCTTGAATAGGTTAACAACAATTTTGACCATGACCTTGGAGTTAGACCAATTTTTAGAAATACTTTAACACTGGCCATAATTTTAAACAGTTCGTATAAAGGTTCTTATATTCCACAAGTGTATTTCATGTGACAACGCTTTCCCCTGAGTTCCAAAAACTCTTACCTTTTGACGTTCGGTTTTGACCAACTTTCAAAAAAAGACTTCAGTCATAACCTTTGACCGAATTATACTTGAGCTTTCATGTTTCACGGGTATTTACATTGAGATATTTTTTTCAGGGGGGGGGGGGCATTTGATCTCTTAGAGTATGGCCAAACTAATTAAAATTAGACTTGTGTTTTCGCTCGATCCTCTACTTTACGCTTCAAGTATTGTAAAGAAGTGTATAGTAGAAAGGATCACAGGCACTTGACGTTACTTATTTTTCTTTTAATAAAAAAAATATACCCTCTACCTAAGAATAAACAAGGTAGACATCGGGTGCCATCTTGAATTGTTCTAGGTTGGTCATATCCACTTGTATTTTCGTCTGAAACTCAGTAAAATGAATTCCCTGTCACCATATTCTTTTTGTGGCCGTCTTTTTAGGTCTAAACTTTCGGACAGTGCAACCAGAGGGGCGCATCACCCTTTCAGATATTAAAAATCTCTCGTCAAACTCGGTCTACTGCTAAAAAATTCGAGAAATGACTAAAGGGGACCGGAAGGTTACAACAATATGCTAATGCATGGGAATTCCGTATTTGTCAGTTTTTGGTTGTAAAGGATCTATCATATGAAGAAGTCATTTGAAAAAAGTGCACTTTTCGCGTGCGAGAAATATATATATTAATTTTTTTTATCAAAAGATGACACGCTTTTGGGTCCTCCATCCTTTTTCCATGGAGCCATAGATCAGTAGATATTTGCATAATATGATTTATATTTTGTATTCTCTACGGTATTTATTTATGAATATTTATATTTACAATATCTTCGTCTAAGATAAATCTACAAATAAGGTATTACACGAGCTTTATAACCTCATAAAGCAATTTACTCGGCACTTGATAGAACTACATGTACATGCTTTCTCACTGTGTGCTGCTTAGTAATTGATACACCTGAATGAGATGCTTATTTTTTTTTATTATTATTATTGAATAAAATATTTTTTTTAATTGAATCAAGAATCAAGTTTAAATGTAAATGTAAGGAAAAAACTGTCTTATTTGTTGGTTTTATGATGACGATCAATTAGTTTGCTCACGTGATAATTTTATTTTGCAGAAACACCTTAAAGTATGGTGTTTATGAAAATCATCACGCGAGCAAACTGATTGATCAAATCATAAAGCCAAAAAACTGGACAGTTATTCCTTCAATATGTGCTTTACTTGCACATATAATTTCTGGGTTTTTTTTAAGCCCGACGGAGAGAAAACAAAGTATAAATGCTAACCAAACAGACACAGGCACCTGACGTTACATATTTTTCTCATAAATGATAACCCATACCTATAGTAAAGGTGTATTATTAGGTATGGGGTTATATATATAACTAAAAAAGTAACATCAGGTGCTTGTGCAAACAAACCCTGAAAGCGTTATTAAAAATAAGACAAAAGAAGCATTAATTCTAAACAGACACACGCTAGTCTACCGAGATAAATGTTTGTACTTTTATATATATATATATTAACATTCATTTCCGTTAATGGGGTTTATCCAATATGGATAAACCTGGTTATTTCGTGCAGCTTAATGTTTTACATGCAAAGATAGATAACTCTTTCTTAACACTGAACTTCATAAATCATCGGGCTCGGTGCTGAAAAAATTCTTGATATTTCTTGTATGCGCATGTCTTCTAGAATATTCCTTTTTAATCTGTAATTTGAAAGAAGCAGACGCAAAAAATTTTAAAAAAATTAATCGATCATCATCTGCTGATTTATTGTCAAATACAAGTAAATATGTTACGTGTATCAAGAGCTTCGAAGAGGCGGATGGGTCACGTGACTTTGTCCCTTGACCCATTAGGCATAATTTTGCAAAGAATGCTGTCTCCGGGGGGTACTGTTTTTTCCAGACTCCTTGGATCAAGATGGTATTTCTCTTGCTCATTATCTATATTCATTTACCTATGCTGCCATATTATCATAATGATCGGCGCATACATTGTGTTATATCTAATTTATTATTAAATGGCCATGACAAGCACGCCAAAACAAATATAGTCTTGTTTTTATTGACTGTATTTTCAGACTTCTTAAACCTTTTACTGGGGTTAATCTGATCAAGTGTGTTTCTGTTATTGTCCGAGTCCAATGTCGCGAAATAATGGGGTTTATCCAATATGGATAAACCTGGTTATTTCGTGCAGCTTAATGTTTTACATGCAAAGATAGATAACTCTTTCTTAACACTGAACTTCATAAATCATCGGGCTCGGTGCTGAAAAAATTCTTGATATTTCTTGTATGCGCATGTCTTCTAGAATATTCCTTTTTAATCTGTAATTTTGAAAGAAGCAGACGCAAAAAATTTTTAAAACCCACCCTCCCTCCCCATAATTTTATATTTTATCCCCCTTTAGCACCTCTGCCATTTTTTTAATACATTTTCATTATAATTTTTTTTCCGGTTGTTTTTTCGTTTCTTTTAATTTCTCATTTCAGCGTCATGGCATGGATCGAATCCAGAATCGTCCAATGTCGCGAAAAAAATTTTCAAAGTGCGTTGAATTTGGGACCAAATCAACGCACTTTGAAAAAATAAAATTTCTTTTCAAAGTGCGTTAATATCGACCATATTAACGCACTTTGAAAAAATGTGCATGGATTGGTCAATATTCTTGCAAATCTTAGATAGGATAAATAATTGAACCTGTTTGATAACTCTTCTGTGATGAGGACACTTCAGGATGTGAAAGTGAGCGATTTTGATTTTTCCATACTTTAAAAAATTCTTTCTCTCTTAAATGCTTTACTGAACTTAATTTTTTCCTGTTTGCATGCATTTTATTTAAACTTAAAATTATTGAAAGTTTTCAACGTCATACCAGTTATGTAAATACATATATTTTGGTGTAGCATAGGCATCAGTACCAGGAAGGATAGGGGTGGGGGGTTTACATGTAGGTAGGCACACAAATGATTTGCAAAGTTATACATCATATATGTATGCATTAAAAATTGGGGCTAACCTGGGACAGGGGGGGGGTATGGAACGCCGGGACTGTCTTATATGAGGATTAAACATTATATGCAGTGTTTCCTTCATTATATGCGGTACTATTTTGATTATATGAAGTAGTTTTTACATTATACCGTGTACAACTTCCATTATATGCAGTACTTCTCTCATTATATGATGTAGATATGTCATTATATTATGTACATCTATCATTATATGAAGTGCTTTCAACATTATATGCGGTAGTTCTAACATTATATGCGGTAGTTCTAACATTATATGCGGTAGTTCTAACATTATATGCGGTAGTTCTAACATAATGTAAAGTAAACACAACAATATATTATGTACTTCTCACATTATATACAGTATATTCATCATTATGTTTAGTATTTCTGTTATTATGATGATGCTGATCGTTAAATATTATTTCCGGTCCAGTTAGCATTCCGTGCAGTAGATTTTGCCATAGGCGCTTGGTTACAGGATGATATATTTTGTGTATTATATGTTTTTCTAGGTGTGTCTGAATACCCTCATCAAAATAAAAATAAAAATTCGCTGAAATTAGCGCGTTTTAAAAATGTCATAGTAACTGTATAAAAAGAGTAAAGGAGCGCCACTCGCCATCTTGAATCATAGGGGGTGCCTCGGTTCACACGTAATTTTCATCTATATCTACATTTTTCCTACCGGTGTCGGGTGAGATCTAGCTTCAAAAATGATTGAATCACAACTCCCTATTATATGTTGACCTACATATGCCGTTTTAAACAAGCAGTGAACCGAAACGTCCTCGATTCTTGCACCTGTTTATCGAAAGCAACGGAAGTGGCGATTTCGACTATGTAAAATGTAGAGGCGTCCCGGAAATACATGGAAAATCTAGAGAGGTCAGAAATCGCGCCAAACTTGTTTTCTCTAGATTTTCTGTGTTATTCCGGGACACCTTTATATTTTTCATCGTTAGAAATCGGCACTTACGTTGCTTTCGATGTCTGTACATGGTATAGAGGACGTTTTGTGTTAACTGCATGTTTTATGCGGCAAGTTCAAATCGGCAGACGTTTGAAAGGTGTTATTCAATCATTTTCGCAGCTAGATCTCGTCCGACACCGGTAGGAAAAATGTAGATATAGATGAAAATTAAGTGTGAACCGAGGCACCCCCTATGATTCAAGATGGCGAGTGGCGCTCCTTTACTCTTTTTATACACAGTAAATATGACATTTTTAAAACGCGCTAATTTCAGCGAATTTTTATTTTTAATGAGGGTATTCAGGCACACAGAAAAACACATAATACACAAAATACACCATCCTGTAACCAAGCGCCTATGGATTTTGCATTTCGTTATGATGTAGACACAGTATTATATGCGGTGCTTTCTTCTTTATGGTGATGATCTTTCGGAAGCTACCTTTCGGAACTCTCTGTTAAAAATTCGGTTCTTCTTTCTATCAACTGTTGAATTCAGTACAGTAAATACATGTGCGTATTATTTATGTCTCTGATTAAAGCAGTTAATAATAAATGCTCCGTGAACTGATTGAATTGTTTTTAAAAGATTTAAAGTAGGGTAATAGAGTAAAATAAAATTCCGTCTATTTTATGGTATGAAGTGGAGAGAGAGAGAGAGAGAGAGGGGGGGGGGGGGGGGTAATGAGTATGATAGAAATATTTTAAGAGTGGGAAAAAATGGGGACATTTTTTCATCTTTCTTGTGAACAATATGATATTCAAAAAAGTTTCATTTCATATATAGGACAATCAACATCACATGTATTTATTTATTTAATATTTATTTATGTGTATTAAGGGGTAGTGCGCTAATTTTTCACAATGTAAATTACCCTTTTATCTCTCATTTTAATTGGAATAGGGGGTTCTACCACATAACTGTTTAAAAGTAAAATTCTGAAGTACAACCCACGACGACTCAATACAGTGACGTAGCATTGTTTTTGAAAGTGGGGGGAGGGGGATCAGCCGGAGAAAAAAATAACCTACATGAAGAAAGTGGACAAGCAAAAAACAAAAAACAAAAACAAAAACAAAAAAAAAAACCAACAAACAAAAGAAACAAACAAACATTGAACATTGTCAGTAGTAAAAGTTATGTTTAGGAAAAGGGGAGGGTGTTGCTACGTGCGTGTAATGCCTGCTCTGAAAATCGTTTGTCTTTTCCTGATACATAACATTTATATAGTACAGTTAAAGACAGTGAATATCAGCCATTTTTATAAGCCATAGTAAAACAATTAAAAAATTGGAATGATAAAAATATTTCAATGATAAGTGCATCTCTCTCTCATTGTAAACTATTGAAGTATTGATATGATCTCGATCTCGATCCCTCGTTGTAAACTACTGAAGTATTGACATGACTTCTACATTCCTTTAATTAATGTAGGGATAAATCCAGTCAATCAGTCAACGAAATCTAAACAAGCTTGAAATTCAACCATACTTAAATTTTTTCCAATTCCAAGAATCTTTGTTCTATTTTGACTCGATTGAGAATAAGTGCCCACAAATTACCAATAGAAGTTGGCAGATTATGTTGGGGTCAGGACCCCCCCCCCCTGAAATTTGCAAGGTTATTAAATTTACGCCCCTCGGAAAACGCAGACCCCCCTGGTAACCGCGATTTTGTGTTAAATTGATATGAAAATTCAAAGGTTTGAAACATCGACTCCCCCCCCCCCTTCTCCAAGAAATAGGTTTTTGAAGTTTGGGCGAGTTTTTCCTTGTCAAGAAATTTCTGGGTTGGGTTTTATTTTTTTTAAACTGGGTGGACCACCCCCCCCCCTGGAAAAAATTCTGGAGCCAAGCCTGAACTAAGAAGTGAATTTTGTACACTTTTTATTAATACGTTTATATCTTATGAAATTCTTAATTCGCAGATGTTAAATCTACAAGAAATATTTGTAACTTAAATTCATACGTGATGCATCTAATTAATATTAGAAAATTCATGTGACTAAACTATTATATTTGTTTACTTGTGCCACTTGTGTTTTTGTCAAAGTGAATAAATAAAAAATAAAGAATGATATATGGGTAAATATTGTGTGGTACATGATTATTCCGCTTACTTGTGGTTGATTCCCAATTATTAATGATTATTATTATAAAATCATGAAGAATGTTCATATCTATAAGAATGAAAAAAGTAAAACTTTCTAAATATAACAAGGGGGGTTCCGAAAGATCATCATCATAAAGAAGAAAGCACCGCATATAATACTGTGTCTACATCATAACGAAATGCAAAATCTACTGTACGGAATGCTAACTGGACCGGACATAATATTTAACGATCAGCTTCATCATAATAACAGAAATACTAAACATAATGATGAATATACTGTATATAATGTGAGAAGTACATAATATATTGTTGTGTTTACTTTACATAATGTTAGAACTACCGCATATAATGTTAGAACTACCGCATATAATGTTAGAACTACCGCATATAATGTTAGAACTACCGCATATAATGTTGAAAGCACTTCATATAATGATAGATGTACATAATATAATGACATATCTACATCATATAATAAGAGAAGTACTGCATATAATGGAAGTTGTACACGATATAATGTAAAAACTACTTCATATAATTAAAATAGTACCGCATATAATGAAGGAAACAATGCATATAATGTTTCATCCTCATATAAGACAGTCCCGGCGTTCCATATATCAATTTTCAATTTGCTACCGCCGGCTATGTACAATGTATAAGAAAAAAGATGAGAGACGTTCTACTCGTCTTCTCCTTGTTCTCAATGAGGCTAAATGCATGAAATGAGTACATGTAAATTTTAAAAGTTTTTCGAAAGATATAATTATTACAAATTGATTCTCTCTATTACTAAAATCTAAGTCTAGAATTTTTTGTTTCATACTTTTTTTTTCAAAGTGCGTTAAATGCGTCCATGGTAAAAAATGTTTACGTACACTCTTAACGCACTTTGAAAAATTTTTTCAAAGTGCGTTGAGTGTGTCCAAAACTTAACGCACTTTAAAAATTTTTTCAAAGTGCGTTGATTTTGTCCCAATTTAAACGCACTTTGAAAATTTTTTTCAAAGTGCGTAATTTTTTCAAAGTGCGTTGCAACACAGGGTATTTATTTTTCAGACATATGAACAACCAAACCGACCGCTGTTCAGAATACTTAGATGCGCAAAATTGAAACGAAGGAATTTTCGAGATGTTATGTACAGATTGGTTTATACCTACTAACTCTATTCCTATTGGTCCATTGAAGGACCGTTAAACATATACAATAATGTCATGTATTCTATACGTTCAGTCGAGACATCAGAGGTAGTGAAGTAAAATTAAAGTGATCTTATTTACAGACATTTATATTGCCTTTTGTGCTGTGTTACAAAAATTCCTCCATAGCTAAGTTGGACATCGCCCTTGATACTTGTTGCCGGTGTCATTCATTTTTTTTTTAACTTCACCTGTTGACCTAATTCAGGATTGTACACGTGCGATAATGTGGTCATGTAAGTATCTTTTAATTATATTTTGAAACCATTTAAACCCAGATCCAGTCTGTTGGGTATTTGTGCACACGGTGGAATTAGGGATACTCAGGTGTAAACATTTCCTTGCTTTAGAGGTCAAACGTAGATTCCCCTAACGTTAACTAGAGTGACACAAATCTGAAAGAGTGAATGAACAATAATAAAGTGCCTGTGTAGTCATATGAAGAAAATAATGTGGTAACGATGACTGATTGATAATAATTTATCTTATCACATAAATATGTACATGTATACACAAATTAATCAACCACCGTTCATAAATTCATTGCTTTGAAGTCCTTATAATGTATATACGCAGGATGGATAACTCTAGATTTTAAGACAAATGTGGCAAGATTCTAATTATTCATGGCATTATTGTAATAATAGTTAGCCAAAGGGACAACCTGACCAACTTATCACTTGATCTGTATTTACATATATACAGAACATTATGCTGGCTAGTGACCGGTCGCTTTAAGTAAAATACATGATGTAAAAAGAACACTGAATTTGTCAAATTTTCAGGGCACTGAGCCACAAACTGATATAATATGTAAACATGTTACGAGTGTGAGGAATTTAGAAAAATTGTTTTCAAAATAATTCAGAAATAAAGGTAAGTTAAAAGATATAAATAAAACTTCAGACTAAGTTGAATGAAAAAAAAAATATTAATTTTTTAATTCATTTTTGATGAAATGCACGGATAGATGATGGACACGCATATATATGTATATCGCATGGATAGATATCTATACCTATTTAACATATCAATGTGATATACACACTAGATGCGTGTCCACCTTCTGGCAGTGCACTTAATCATAAAAATAATTTTTTTTCTAGACATTTATATGATTCAATCATTCTCGTAGTATTTTCGTTGTAAACCAGTAATTGGCCCCTAGTGCCGCTCTTTATATTATCTCTTAAGTGTATTTATCTCTGCCTTTACATAATGTTAAAGGATTATGTTAAGCTACTATAGCTTATCTTTGTGATTGTCAACAAAGAAATGGGGTTTTGTTTACAAACAGAAAATCGACAGTTCTCACGGTTATTGAACACAACCAATAGACCATATATTACCACATTCTCCTCAAAACGAATACAGAAAAAAAAATCAGTCCGGGTCACGATTAAGGTGATGTGACAGATTTTCTAGCCTTCTGCCCAATCCTCGTAAATTCCGCGCACCTGCAAAATTTTCACGTGAAATTATGATCTGTTTATAGTTATAGAGTGACCAACCTTATCACATTGTTATTGTATTATGGACATTTCAGGAATGGAAAATTGTCTAAAGGTTGTTGTTTTGGGCGGGGAGTCCGTGGGCAAAACAAGCCTCATTCTGGTCAAGACCAAACACAAGTTCCCATATCGGAAAATCCCTCACTTGGCGGATCCAACAATTGTCAGGACTCGGATTGACGGGAAATCCTACACCTATTCTGTATGGGATACGAAAAAGGTGATTGATGACTCCAAAAACGTTAAGTATGACAGTTTTAATTGGACATTTTACTTGTAGATTTACATGTACATTTACTTGTAGATTTACATGTATTGATAGTATCTCGTTGACAGCGAGATTTGTAGTCATGCCCTCTAGAGGTACTGACTACTATTTCATTTAAAATTTATAATTTATTTATAAAATCACTATAATCCTTTTTATTTCACGATGCAGATTGAGGAGTGTGAGCAGCTTCACTCCCCCGCCCCCAGTCTGACGTCAGACGTGTTCGTGTTGTGTTTCTCGGTGGAGGACCGACATTCTTTCAGCTCGATGGTACAGAAATGGCTGCCTCGACTCAAGGTCAGCTTCCCCTACGTCCCCGTGGTTCTGGTGGCCTGTAAGACCGGTAAGGTTTGGGTCAGGGTAGACATGATAGATAAGCTTTGTGTTTTTATTTCTGGTTAGCTTTAATCTCTCCAGTGAAAGTAAACTTATCCCAACCTTGACACCACACTTGGTTGACTTTTTGACTCCCTTAATTGTATATTTTCTGGAGGAGATAAAAAAAACTCGAGCAAGTTAGGTACCTAGAATCATCACTGTCTTCAATGCATTTCGAATTGAACATTTTGTAATCAATTTAATCTAAGTTATATTTATACACGTATAAAGAATTTCATTATATGGATAACTGAGCTCAGTAATTCAATGCATTTGGTCACCAGGTTTTTGCAGTATTATGCTTGCTGCGTGCATTGTAAAAATAAAGATAAGTAAATAATTTGCAAGTTATCACTGTCTGTGTTTTCAGATCTTCGGTCATATCCCTCAGTTTCAGCAACAAATCACGTGACCTATGCGGAAGGAAGCGAGGTGGCGGATCAACATAATTGTTTGTATTGCGAGACCAGCGCTCTTTTGTCTGAGGGAGTCACAGACTGCTTTAACTTAGCTGTAATTACGAAACATTGGTATTATACGAAACGTTTGTAAAATAGTGCCAAATTAACCTTAAAATAGGTTATGCAAATATAGTGAATATAGTAGAACAAGTAACGTGAATAAACTGCTATTTATCATCATTTATCTATTACAAAGTAATGGTTCATACAACTTAAATCATCTACGGTGATCGTTTCATAAGGATTTATGGCTATGAAATATTTTTCTTCTGATTGGTTAAGAAGAATTAAGAGCCTTAGGGTGTAAATCTATTAACAGGTCAGGTATGCCGATTTGAACCTTGACAAGGGAGAGAACTCCGCATCTGACTGTTTTTGTATACCTGGTAGATCCCGTTCTAACATCCACGTGCAAATGGTCCGACCACCAGGTAAAAACTGGTCCCTCCACATTGTCATTTAATGTACATTAATTTTGAAAAAAAATTAGTTGGAGTCAGCTTAATTCATGCATTCAATTTGTCAAAAATCAGTCAAAAAATAAACTCATTAGATCTTAAGGGAATACATGTATTTTCCTTGTCTGTTTTAATTCAAATAGAGGTAAACACTGAATAAATTCTTTAATGTATTTAAGTAACATGTACGTTTTAGTGTGGTTCTTTTTTCTTATTGTAAGTGCCTATCTGAAATTTGTTGTAACTATATTTTCAGAAATTCCTCCAGATTTTGAAGTCGAATCTTCAACGTTTTCTGAGGAATGGTTACAGACTCTGTTGGATGGCAAGCATTTTGACGTCACATTTCTAGTACAAGAACACCCTTTTAGTGCTCACCAGGTTATTCTGTGTGCAGCCTCAGGATTTTTCTGTAGATTGTTTCAAACAGAAAATGTTAGTTTGTTTTTTTACCTCGTTTCTACTTTTTAGAGACATATACTAGTAGTTTGAGTATGATACGAGATATTGATGCTTTAAGCTTTGTAATATACCTTATACCACGATTTTGAAGCATTTCTGTTATCCCGAATGGATTTTTGTTTCAGATATTTACTAGTATACCTTCTCCAGTGTCATCTTTCTCTCGGGATAAGAAATCCAGACACTCCACTGTTCATATCGATAGCTCTGTTTCACCGGAAGTGTTCAGGATTCTATTGGAGTTTCTCTATACTGGTAATTTGAATGATAACCGTAATTTTTCAAGAAGACTAAAAGACGCACTTTATTTTCATATTCCAAAATTAATCTTGATATAAAAAATAATTCCAGGTTCTGTGTTTCAACATTATGAAGAGGAAGAGAGACGGGAACTAGCCATGGATCTGATCAATGTTGCTAGGATGTTTGAATTGATTGAACTAAAATGCATTTGTGAAAACATTCTGAACGAAAGAGAATATTTGAATCCCAGCCTCTGTAGCACAATTTGTGATCGGACAGGACGTAGAATGAGAGACTTGTTCCTGAATTGCGTGGACACTGCGGACGTGGTGTTTATAGTCAAAGGTGGTAAAACAAATCAAAATTAATCATGTAAAGTTATAACACTTATTTGACTCTTTTAACAATTCTATCATTCAATATATATAACCAGGAACCCAAATTTCTTTAGGATTGTTAAAGTCATCTTAAAGTATTTATAGCTGAGTCAAACATCAAACAAATTGTTTTAATTCTATTGTTTTTTCCCATGGTATATCATTTGAATGATATTGTGAATAAATGTAGGAGATGGCTATAATATGATGACAGGAAGTACATGTATCTATGATATTAGCTCATATTTAAAGATAAAGTTTTGTCATTAGTTTTCCTTGTTATTTTCAGGTAAAAGACTATATGCCAATAAAGTTGTGCTTTCAACTAGATGTGACGTCATGACTAGAATGTTTTCAGGGAACTTTATAGAATCGAAATCCGAATTGACGGAAATAGAAATCCCGAATATGACAACCGAAAGTTTTCTGTTGTTTCTGGAATATTTGTACTCTGATCATGTGAATTTTGATAGTGCTGATGTGTTTGAGGTGTTAAAAATAGCGGACATGTACTCTCAGAAACGGCTGATGACGATATGTGAATACTGTATAGCACAGAAAGCCAGATTATGGACGTTAAAGAAAAGGACAGATCTTGTGTTCCAAATGTTACTGTGTGTTCAGGTAACTCGTACATGTACCTGTTTTTATATCTTGGAGGTTCAAACCTATTGCCGTAGCCTTTCATAAGGCAAAAGAGCCAACTCTTGAATATAATTAATCAGAAAATCGAAAGTTAACCCTATAATTATCAAACATTTTTAATACTGAATATTTGTATCCATTAGATTTTGGACAATGTAAAATATTATTAAGGAAGTAAATCCCGTTGAAATCTTTTTTTATATAAATATTGATTCATTCGATTTAGTAAGTGGATTTTTTTCCTTTGCCATGAGATAAAATGTGCTTTTTTTATCTGTAGCCATTTCACACCGTGAACCTAGTTTCTTGGTGTTTGTTCGAGCTCTCCAAGAATGTTGACAAAGTTAAAAACAATAGGGAATACTGTAAACTTACAGAGGAGAACAGGAGGATCCTAGAGTCCCGGGGGTCATCACAAGGGGACAAAGCCCAGGGGTCACAGTTCGACCCTCACACTGCAGAAAGAAGTACATGTGTGATCCTTTGAACAGGCGAAAGCATTATGACTCCCGTCTCTATAGGAACAGGGAAGGAGAATCTACTGCGACTGGGGGCAGGAAGGATGGTGATCTTGGTTTTTTTTTTAAAAATTATATATAAGATGTCTCGGAAAGGGCAGCTCAATATTAATGGAATAGTTCATATTTGTACATGTACGAGTGGAATGGATGTTTAATGGACGTATACCGGTATGCTGTGATATTTTTTAAATAAAATATTTTTAAAAATTGTCAACTGATAGTTATAATTTTATTTTGATAAAAAGTATCTTTCGTACAAATCAGCAAATCATGTACTAGTATGGTATGTATAAACACAAAATTGTCTTTAGTTTAATACATGATTGCAGACTGTGTAAGACATTCTATCTAAAAATGCAACACAATATGCATATAGTGTTGCAATTATTATGTCTGATGAAAGTGTTCCCCTTTGGATGCTAGTAATCTCGGATGTTTACTGTTCACAATTGGACTTGGGTTTTATGTATGGAACCTTGACTTCCGGTCGTCTGAAGTAATCTCCGTACACCTGTATAAGAAAGAGATTTATCATTGAATTATAAGCATAAACGCGATCACGATTTTGATGGATGTTTCAAACAGTATAATACATGTACATTATTAGGAACTCGACAAGCTCTTATTACAGATCAGCGGCCCTTTTCAAAAAAAAGAAAAAAAATCTTGCGACTAAGACAAAAAATTTCCAGTTCTCCAACAAGTCGACATTGTAGTAGATCACAAAACTCTTATTTTTCTATATAATTATACAACTTTGTAAAAAATATGTTGGGAAAAAAAATAAATATTTCTATCAATCGCAAACTTACAGAGTAGAGAAGTCGTAAGATTTTTTGTGAAAAGGGTCATATTTGTATGTCTTACTTGGTTTGTTTCGTGTAATTTTTTTGAATCGGTATAATTCCATTTTACAAATATTTGAAAATCAAATCAACAGTACACTTTGGAAATCTTACAAAGGTATTTTACATCAAATGTACGAATACTTTTATTTATATTTAATATAAACAAATATTTTTTACTTTTGTTCTAATCTCTACGTGTAAGTACCTTTGAAAATTGTGATATTATAAACTTGATTTTCAAAAATTGTTGATCAATGAAAGACAAATGCTGTTAAAGAATTTCATTTCATTGATAGGCGTACCTTTGCCAAATGATAGTTGACAGCTAAATATACCATATCTAAAAAAATAAGTTAAATCTGGTGGTTAGTTTAGGATTAAATTGTTGACGAAAGGGAGTTTTTATTCATTGAAAGGCATACGTTTAGAGAATTTCTGTTCAACCATAAAAATTCTTAGCTTATTTTTTTGTAGGTAGATTCTGTTCAACAATAGATTAACATCTTAGGAATTTATTTGCCTTGCGAGAATTTGTCCAGTCATAAACATATCTTAAGTAAGAGAGTGTCTGTTTAATTATAGACTATAATTTTTCCAACTACAGAATTCTTGTTCAGTCATCATAGACATACCTTTTGTGGAAGTTCCGTTTAACCAAAAACCTTCCATCAGAAATTTGATGGATTCTTATTTTAAAACAAAATGTGTTTGTCAAACACTATGAGCCCGGCGGCAACAAAGTTAAAAAACATATCTTTAGCATAAAGGTCACAGTCAAGGTCACAAGGTCATTGATCTTGGTGTCATTTGTAAGAACTTGATTAGTAAAGTAAACATACCAAATATGAAGTCTCTGTCTCTCATGGTTCAAAAGTTATTATGAAGGTTCAAAAAAGCTATTTTTGCATATAGGACACAGTCAAGGTCACAAGGTCATTGACCTTGGTGTGATGTGAAAGGGCTTTATTAGTGGAATATACGTGCCAAATATAAAGTCTCTATCTTTCTTCATTCAAAAGATATGGTGAAGATTAAAGTTTGCTAATAAAAAACTATATTTAGCGTAGAGGTCACAGTCAATGTCACAAGGTCATTGACGATGGTGTCATTTAAAAGAACTTAATAAGTGGTGTATGCATACCAAATATGAAGTCTCTATCTTTTATGGTCCAAAAGTTATGTCGAAGGTTAAAGTTTGCAGAAAAAAAATATTTTTAGCATAAAGGTCACAGTCAAGATCACGAGGTCATTGACCTTAGTGTCATTTGAAAGAGCTTAATTAGTGGAGTATGCATACCAACTATGAAGTCTCAACTATTGATTGTTCAAAAGTTATGGCGAAGGTTCAAGTTTGCAGACAAACAGACAGACAGACAGGACAAAAACAAATATACGCCTCGGATCTTTCGATCCCGGCGCATAGACAGACAGACAGGACAAAAACAATATATGCCTCGGATTAAAAATACTCACTCCGTTGAACTCCTATGTAACAATGCTTATGAAGTAGCATTTATGGAGATTATAAAAGAACTCAACGTTATACCTTTTTGCCTCTGTAGAAACACTGATTGTTAAAACCAGACATGTGTGATTTGTTCCGGAACTTTGCCCTCACGGAAGGGTCCTTCCAGTCAATATGGTTGATCAAGTTGTTGAGTCGATTCATTTGATTGTCATGATGGTGGTCTACCTGTTTTAGAAACATGGTCATTTGGTCCATGGCGAAATCAGAGGGTGCATCGTGGGCAGGGGAACTCAGACAGGCATCGATCGGGACTTTGGGGTAGTACATTAGGAAGGAGAGACACATTTCATCTCTAATGCCAAGTCCTCCCTAAAGACAAAGGCAAATGAGGGAAGATGACATTCATTGAAAATCTTATTTTCTACAATAATATTAAAAACATGGGAAGGTAAAACCCACTTATATTATAACCATTAGAGTTTTTATTTTGCCTTTACTATAGATTAAGTGTCTACGTCTTACCATTGTAACATTTTTCCGTGTTTCAGAGTTGTAGTTACATTCTATAATCAAACTGTCACCCTGTCATTGAAGGAAAATACCGATTAATACTTATGATTAGCAATAACATTTATACACCATAGATCTATAATTTTTTTCTTAATATTGAGCAATCATTCAAGAATCATGACCCCTGTATTTAACACTGACCGACTTAATTGTTATTTCCTTCTGCAAAACATTAGCTGCTTGAAAATTGAAGTCATAATTTTCATCATTTGCAATTGGTGGCTGCTCCACACCATTACGTATGAGCCTCGTTTTCATTCCATTAGCAAGAAGATGTGAGTGATGAAAAAGAGCAAATACTCTTATTTCATCGGTGGCGTTTGGTAGTGCCTAGAGTAGACAAGAAGATACTGCTTAATAATTTGACAAGATACATGTGTATTTTAAAACGTCGATATTCAGAGAATGTGTGTCAATGAAATTATATATTTTCTCATTTTACACACCATTTTGAGACACTCGGGTGAACAAATGCCTTCTGACAAGAACTTGGTCTCGTGTGGTGGAATAAACTGAGTAAGAGTTATTTCCATTCCCGTTTCCATGACGCCAGCCTCGTACTGACGCAACTGATTTGTGTAGAAGATTCGAATTCCCGAATTGTCCAGAATATCTGTAGAAAAACGAACATAGCGAGTTTTGATATTAAAACGAGATCAAATCATCTAGACCTAATTTACAAGTAAACATGTTCGTGTGTATTTATTATTTACCATCTCTTAAGTCTGGGTTGGAGTAGTGGGTCTCCATGACAAAAAATGTCGGGTCACCTTCTGCTCCCAAAGACATCCCAGCATTCTCCGGCCAAATGAAAGACTGAAATGGAAGCATTAAACTTTAGCTAATAATGCACTTGGGACAGAGAAACTACCAGTATTACAAATGGTTATGTATATATCAGAAGGAAAGAGAAAAGGAGAGAAAGAAAAGACGAGGAAGGAGTAGGAGGTAGGACTCGAATATTTAGTGAGTATCAAGAGTCGATGTCTTTAAACTTAAATTTGCTTTCGTTTAAAAATTTAATTCTGTGTAGAGTTTTTAATGAAAGGATATCAAAAATGTAATTCTTTATTTAACTTTTTGTACCGACACCGGGATATTTCATAAGGGTAATTTTACTTCAGACTAAATCTTCCAGATTTTTTTCATGACCTATCCAGTAAAATGTTAGTAAAGTTCTTGTTAAAAACATACTTACGCCAGCCCCGATTTCATACATAAGGAAGACGGACCGACACTGAGGGCGGTATTCTTTAGTGAGCTCGTAACAGTCATAGTCCATGTGGGCTAAATTTGATTCCTCCCCGCGACACCGGTATAAGACGACATGGTGCACTATTTTTTCGTTTCCTGGGGTCAAAACTGGATCGTACTATAACAATATTTGAAATTTCATTTTGAGGACTGTTTTGAAGAGAATCCAGAAAAAGACACCGGCAGAGTTGAGTTCGAAATAAACTTTGTCACTCACCCTGATCACGTGACGTTTACCCCCGATGTTGGGCATGTTAAAAGTAGTGCAGTGATAGAAGGTGTCCTTTGGTGGAACTTTGAACTTATAAGAAAAATGATAAAAGCTTTTTACAATTAATGTAAGATAAATAAAGTAGAAAAATTTTGATGAATTTTGGCGGATTTAAGAGTATGAATTCCCCTGCTTTATTTTGTATAAGTACGATAGCTCTTTAAATTAAAAATTTGAAAGGATATAACAACTTATGATTCTGTTCTCGATTTAATAACTAAAAATAATTCAAACAGGAATAGATATCTAACACTTCTAGAAAGTTTTTTTCGATGAATTTTGTTTTTTGAGTCTACTTTTATTCAACCTTTTTGAGGCACTTCTGATTCTTATAAATATCGAAAGAGGAGAGTTGCAGCTATGCATACCAAGTTGTTTTCCCCATTGATGCCATTCAGGAAGTCAAAATATTTTGCGTCCTCCGGGAGTGGCGGAATCTCCGCCCGGGCCTCCAGTAATCGAACACTTTTGAACCCCCTTCTGGAGCCCCCGTGATAAGACAAACTGTCGTCGGACTCAGGATCATCTGGGTGGTAGGCGTAAATGACCCTCAAAGTATCATGCTACATTCGGATTAGGAAAGGAAAACAAAAGAAAGTATAACGTATTATTGCTCTTTGAGTTCTTGGAATTTGATAATCAGAATATGTTAACTAGAGCAAAGCTCGTTGCAAAGCAACGAGAAGGTCTTCCGTCCTGTTTGACCGGAATTAACTTTCATTTTTACAAAAATGAGTAATAGCGTCCTAAAATTGTTTAAATCCTCTAAATCTATGTCATTTAATGCAAAAATCAGCCATTTTTTGCTACTTTCGGTTTTTGACCGGAAGTGACGACGACGGACGGAAAATTAATTTTTTTTGCTCCCAGTGACAGATGTTACCCAAAAACTTGTCAAGAATGGCAAAATATGCGTTTTCCGACTACTTCCGGTTTGGCCGGAAGTGACGTCGCCGGACGTACTTTGACGACCTCAATAGATTGAGCTTGACATTTTGAAGAACTTTGCTTCTTTGACGTTTACAACTTCTCAATACTTTTTGAGATATAAAGGAAAAACTTTTGGCCCCTCTTGGCCCTTAATTTTAGGGGCCAGCCCTTTTTCCATGGTATCATTTGAAAGATCTTTTAATTCTGCACAAATTATATTCAATATATTTTAACAAAATATTTCTTGTTTAGAAGATAAAAAGCAAAATATGAGTAATTTTTGGCTCTTTTAAGTGTTCTAATTTTTGACCCCTATATAGCGCCATTTTGAATAGAGAAATCGAAAAACAAAAACCGATGTGCACAACTTCAATCCTTCTATTATCTAAAATCAGTAAAATTTTTGCTCCAGCTTTAGCCGTCTCTGAGCCTTTGTCTGGAAACGAAAGCCTACAAATTTTCGTTTAAAGGGAAATTACTCAAAACCGGAAGTGACGTTTTGAAATTTTCGACAGCATTCTGATAGAGTTTAGTAATGTCTAGTAACTCTGAAAATTTGAGCAAAATCAATTGAGAAATGAGTGAGATATGATGCTTCAAAGTTGGCGTCTAGGAAGTAGAAGAAAAAAAAAGAATAATAATCTTTACCAACAGAATCAGTAGAAGGTCTTCCGTTGGAAACGGAAGACCTTAATAATCTAATCAACAATGAAAAACGAAGACTTCTTTTTAATTCTACTAGTTCTTCAAAAATATCAATATGAATAAAAAAATATTTCAAACACTATTCAAACTTTTTTGGCTGAAAAAAAAAGACTTACAGAAACTATGATATCCTTTGAGTCACACGTGTCTAGAGCGCGCACGAATTTTAGAACGGTGCCGAACTCATTTTCATCGGCGCGGAGGAGTTTGTAATCTTGTGATGCGTCCTTCTCGGGTAGAAAGTGACCAGAACTAAAGCGATCCTAAAAAGGGAAAATACATTGCTTTCACAAAATATTCTACCCTGAACTTTTTTTATTTCGAACCGACGAACGTCAGTTATATAAAACTATTCTCTTTATAAATTATCCATGCAATGACAGTATAGTAACATCTACAAAAATTGCACTCGAAACATTTACTAGTATACAAAATTACTATTCTTAGAGAAGAAAACATGTAGCATTTTTAACTGAATCTGGTTAAAACGTGTAAAAGGGGAATAGACAAACAATTGGAATGGATACAGGTTGTGTTCATCAACAGTTTTTAAGAAATTTTCATTTTATTATATAAAGACAAATGATTTCGAGTAATTGAGTAGTATAAAAGTGCTATCTTCACCAACCATACAATTTATAATACTATAATGATAATATTGACTGAATTATTTAAAATTTACAGAAACGACATACTGTAAACACCGTTGATCCATCGGGCTTGACCCACCCAGTGACGATATCCGCCGGGTACATCCGCCCAGTCTTTGACAGTCCAAACCCGACGTATCCGTGGGTTTTAGCGTGAACTTCAAAAGTGATGTGCGAGTCGTTAAATTTCCAGAAAAGAAAATATTCTCCATTGTCTGATAAATCTAACATGTAGTTGTATTTTTCTGTTGCGGTAGGTTTGTATGGACAGTCTTGTTTGTTAGAATGAACCGCGTACAAACAAATTCCAACGAAGACCAGCAAAACAGACCGAAACATGGTGAGAAGCTGTGTTATCAAGTGAAAATGGAGAAAACTTGGGGATTGCTGAAGTTTTATATTGTTAGTTTATCATCAAAGTTACATCTGATTGGACGGGGTTCTTTAAAAATAAGCTTGTCTCAAGGAGAGAACACAATCTAAGACATTCCTTCCAACTTAATACTACTTTTAACTGTCGAACTAGGGGTAATTTTGAAAGAAATCAGCTTTTTTGTCTTTTGCAAATTTTCTTTGATGAATTTATTCCATAATCAGTATATCTCATAGAATTTCAAAATCAACAACAGTCATGAAGTGTATATTCAGTTGCACCTTGCACTTTCATTAAAACGCTCTGTATCACTTTTGCAGCGACACAATTTAAAAAAAAAAAAAGTTATGAATTAAACTTTATAACTGTGTAATCATTACAACATCTTGATTTTACCAACTCTCAGTTCCCTTTTTAGCTCACCTGAGCCAAAGGCTCAAGTGAGCTTTTCTGATCACAGTTTGTCCGTTGTCTGTCGTCGTTGTTGTCGTCGTTGTCGTTGTAAACTTTTCACATTTTCATCTTCTTCTCAAGAACCACTGGGCCAAATTCAACCAAACTTGCTACAAAGTATCCTTGGATAAAGGGGATTCAACTTTGTTCAAATGAAGGGCCACGCCCTTTTCCAAAGGGAGATAATTATGAATTAGAGAAAAATTAATGGCATTTTTAAAAAATCTTCTTCTCAAGAACCACTAGGCCAGGAAAGATGAAACTCATGTGGAAACATCCTCAGGTAGTGTAAATTCAAGTTTGTTCAAATCATGACCCCCCGGGGCTAGGGTGGGGCCAAAATGGCCGATCAAAGTTTTACATAGGAGTGTATAGGAAAAATCTTCTTTTCAAGAACCACTGGGCCAGGAAAGCTGAAACTCATGTGAAATCATCCTCAGATAGTGTAAATTCAAGTTTGTTCAAATCATGACCCCAGGGGGTAGAGATTAGTAAATATGGCCGATAAAAGTTTTACATAGGAATATATAGGAAAAAATCGTTAAAAATCTTCTTCTCAAGAACCATTGAGACAGGAAAGATAAAACTCGTGTGAAATTATTCTCAGGTAGTGTAGATTCATGTTTGTTCAAATCATGACCCCCAGGGCTAGGGTGGGGCCAAAATGGCCGACCAAAGTTTTACATTGGAATATATAGTGAAATCTTTTTAAATCTTCTTTTCAAGTACTACAAAGCCATGATTAGTAATATTTATATGGAATCATCCTCAGGTAGTGTAGATTCTAGTTCGTTCAAATCATGATCCCATGGGGTGTTAAAATTTAAGCCCCCCCCCCAACCTCAGTAAACTTTCAGTTCTGATCTGAGATGTGCTTTTTCCTAGCCGATGTGCTCAGGTGAGCGCTGTGGCCCCTGGGCCTCTTGTTTCATACAGAAATAGTCAATTTAATTTGTACGACAGAGACACCATTATTCTACGGTTTCTTCAGTGGTTTGAACATGGTACGCCAAAATGCTTTATTGCACCCAAAGTATTTTTGTCCCCCGCTTTCGCGAAAGCGAGGGGACATTAAATCTCATTCGTCTGTCCGTCTGTCCGTCAGTCTGTCAGTCTGTCAGTCTGTCAGTCTGTCCGTCACAAAAACTTTAACCTTGCCCATAACTTTTGATTTAGTTGAGCTATGACTTTCATATTTCACACGTGTATTCCTTGTGACAAGACATTTCTTTGGGTACCACCAAATTTGACCTTTTGACCTTGACCTTGGAGTTTGACCCACTTTTACACAGAAATTTCAAACTTTTACTTTGGCCATAAATTTTGAATGGAAGGTACTAAGACTTTCATATTTCACAAATGTATTGTTTGTGGCAAGATCTTTCATTGGATACCA
This sequence comes from Saccostrea cuccullata, assembly GCF_032062105.1. NCBI lineage: Eukaryota > Metazoa > Mollusca > Bivalvia > Ostreida > Ostreidae > Saccostrea > Saccostrea cuccullata. Next base: position 4,370 of record NW_026932411.1, on the reverse strand, counting down.
ACAACCTTGACCTTTTGACCCTGACCTTGGAGATTTACGTACTTATAAAAAAACGTTAACCTTGACCATAAGTTTTGAACGGTGAAGACTAAGGCTTTCGTACTTCACATATGTAATCCTTGTGAGAAGACCTTTTATTGGATACCAAGAACTTATACCCTTTGACCTTGACCTTGGAGTTTTAACTACTTTTTAAAAACTTTAACCTGGGTCACAACTTTTAAACAGTAGATACTAGGACTTTCATATTTCACATATGTATTCCTTGTTGCAAGACATTTCATTGGATACCAACAACCTTGACCTTGGAGATTTACATACTTATGAAAAAACTTTAACCTTGACCATAACTTTTGAACGGTGAGGGCTAGGGCTTTCGTACTTCACATATGTAATTTTTTTGAGAAGACCTTTCATTGGATACCAAAAACTTTTACTCGTTGACCATGACCTTGGAGTTTTAACTACTTTTAAAAAAAACTTTAACTTTGGTCACAACTTTTGAACGGTAGATACTAGGACTTTTATATTTCACATATGTATTCTTTGTGGCAAGTCCTTTCATTGGATATCAACAACTTTGACCTTTTGACCTTGACCTTAAAGATTTACGTACTTATGTAAAAACTTTAACCTTGACCACAACTTTTGAACAGTAAGGGCTAGGGCTTTCATACTTCACATATGTAATCCTTGTGAGAAAACCTTTCATCAACAACTTTGACCCTTTGATCTTGACCTTGGAGTTGACCTACTTTTAAAAAACGTTAACTTTGGCCATAACTTTTTAACGGTCAGGATAAGGGTTTCTATCCTTCAAAAAAATGAACTTCAATGATAATTTCTATGAAATGACATATGATAGGATGTTCATATTAGACACAATATGTCATAAAAAATAACATCTCACCAACAAAGACACCGAAAGCGGGGGACCACAATTCTTTGAATTTGCTTGTTATGTACTGTAGACCTTTGTAATGAATTTAACTGGTAAATCATCAATTGGCAGGTGTTAAGAATAAAGTTCTCCTGCAATTTGCTTGCTCCTTGGAATGATGTTCGTATCCATGGCCGTAGGAACTGATATTAAGGACACCATACGCTTTTACTTCCTCAAAAATAACGTCTTTTGACCTCTTTTTTTTAAATTGCTTGTCAAGGACATTTTGTTACTTGAGAGTGCCCCTCAGTGAAAATGTACCCCCCCCCCCCCCAAAAAAAAAAACACACCTGAAAATGCTTCCTACGAGGCCTAATGTATTATTATATATAGCAGGCCTGACCGTCTTTAATTTAATGTTGTTTACTCCTAACGCCAATGAATTGTCTTGTCTGAGGACCATTGTATACATACAATTCATAAAATTTGATCAATGGAACAAATGTTGATTTCTATTGCCAATATTTTCATTAGTCATTTATGATAGTTTACATAAAACAAAGTCTTATTCATGTAATTGTTACAGAAATTTCAGATCCCGAAATTTTTTAAATATTAATTTTTGTTCACTAAAAATAAATTTCAAGAACGATAATTGAAAGTTAAATTTTGTATATGGATGCATTTTATTTTACAAAAACAGAAAAGATTTGTGATATTCTGATTTTAAATGCAACGCTTCATTATGTTTCTTTATGTGAATTAGATAGGTGGGATAATAAATATAATTTTCATATAAACTCATATTTTCAATTTTATTGTGAGAAAAAAAAATGATCCTTACTATTTACCATATTCACATCATGATTAGACATAACATTCATTTCTGAAAAAGTAAGTAAAGCTTCATATTCCATGCTATTTTCTATTTGAATCTAATGCAATTTTTGTTTATATCAGTGTTGAGATTTTCAACTTAAAAATCTTTAAAGAAATTTTAGAAACTTCAAAATCATAAAATTATTCAAATGTATATTAAATCAAATCTACGACTTTTCTATAATTTATTCATCAATTCCTCACGATAAATTAAAGTCTAAATTTTGATATCATAGAAAAGTTTCTTTAAAAAACAAGTATCAAGAATCAAGCAAAAAATTAACTTCTAGACCTCATTAGTCTTCTTTCTTGAGCATATAATAAAAGCTACTCGGGAAAAAAGTATATCATTAACTTGTCATTGTTTTAAAATACTAGTATATCACTTTCGACTGATACATAAAAAGAGCTCTCTTTTTAAGTATCAGTCGAATACGATATATATTTAAAAACGGCTAATAAAGACACACGCGTTACATTACCGATACCAAGTAGTGCGTATTAGACTACCAAAATAAGAAAATGTTGCGTCGACCCCAGATTTAAAAAGAAAAAAATGAAAAGGAAGGATAGGGGTCCAGCCCCAAGTGCCTGTGATAATGAAGAGCAATTCTATATAATAAGCAATCTTCATCACCTGCATACGGGGATTTTATATCTCTCAGTTGATGCAATTTGCAAGAGCATACTCTACGTAAGAGCAATTTCTAAAACGATGTAAGTTATTGACAAAAAAGTTGATGAAACAAGATTATCAGCAGTATCGTTTAAAGTCACCATTTCGTAAGCTCTATCGTCGACACAATGACCTTGTCAGCAAATACAATCTATCAATAAGTCAAATGCTTCACTGACGTTTTACATACTGATTTTTAGGCCATCGTATTTATACACTGAATTGACTACGGATTTTCCGTTATTTCCCGATCATTACAAGGAGCTTACGGCGGGTGTGACCAGTCAGCAGGGGATGCTCCATCCATGAATGAAGTTCTCTTTGTTAAGGTTCACCATGCTCAACAACAAAGAGGGAAATGTGTTATTTATTTTATCATTTATCCCATGTTTACCCTTTCATCCCTAGGATATCACTCATTAGATATTATTTTCTTATTTCCTATCTAGCTTGTAACACGAGCTTTGATTGGTTACAAAGTCGGGTGTAAATATCCGTGCACCCGACTTGAGCCGGGTGTAAATAAAACGTGACGTCACAATGCATAGTTTTTCTATAATACAAAGCAAATCGATATGTTGAGACACACTCTAAAGCATTGTTATATGTACAAAGGAAATAAATTCGTTATCCAGGTTCAATCAAGGGTGTACGGGGATTTACCCCGGGTTGTATTCCATACACCCTTCGGCCTCAGGGTGTATGGAATACAACCCGGGGTAAATCCCCGTACACCCTTGATTGAACCTGGATAACTAATAATATCCCCCTGCTCAGAAGTCACAATGACATTAGCGTAAAAATGATAAAGTAAAATTTGAAGTAGATTCCTTTATTTAAAAAGTGTAAAATGTTGATAGTGATTTTTAAAACATATGTTAAAAAAAAAAAAAAGAATTCTCCATGATTTGTGGCTGGATTTGATTTTTATCCAACTCGCTCTATCTTTACCAAGGCTCACGCGTTGGATTCTAATCAAATTGCACTACAAATCTTGGGAGATTCTTTTTAACCCGTGTTTTAAACATCCCTATCAATATTTAACACAAAAATCCCCAGTTCTGTGACGTCCTAAATACAGGTTTTTTTTTTTAGATCGTTCACTCTTCGTTATCTTTATCTTACAGATGTAGATGATTATGCAATTGATGAATCTGTATGTCTCCTTTCTAAAGATTGATATTGTGTTTGTGTGTATAAACTCCCTATTAATACCTTAGCAGGGACGTAGCATTTTTTAAAGGGGAGCAGCCAGAAAAAATAAACTTACATTAATTAACAAACTTGACATTAAAAAAAAAACAAAAAAGAAAAAAAACAAAATAATAATTCCTTTTCCGTTGGGGAGGGGGCAGGGGGTGGAGGTAGAGATCGATTTTTTTTCAGTGCCTTTAAAAAAAACACATAGTCGCCCGCCTGATGCAGTGGTTAAAAGCGTCTGCTCTAGAGTCGCGGAGTAAGGAGTAAATCTCCACGTCGAATACCACTATGGGACGTGGAGACCGGTCCTTCGGATGGCATTGTATTATTCGTGGTCCCATCGTCGCAATAGGTGCTGGCACGAAAAAGATCACTCCCTGCTCAATTGACCCTGAGTGCCGAGTATAGGACAAAATTTGCAGCTATCCAACGGCAATTGGTGGCGTCTCCATACGAGTGAAAAATTCTCGAGAGGAAACATCAAACAAACAAACAAACAAACGTGATCTACTACATTACCCTTCTTTGACTGTAGTACATGTATACCAAAAAAGGGCGGGGGTCATTTCATGCAATGAACATTTTCAATAGTAAAGTTATTTTTGAAAGAAAATTGGGAGAAGACCCTCCCCCAACCTACCTCCCACCAAGCTACGTGCCTGCTAAGTAAAATATTTATCCCTGAATAGTGTATGAGACAAAAAAGCATGTCCAAATCTCCAAAAAGAATTT